>NC_041225.1:79028236-79062137 GCF_002837175.3 Physeter macrocephalus
ATATTTTCTCCCATTCTGAGGGTTGTCTTTTTGTCTTGTTTGTAGTTTCCTTTCCTTTGCAAAAGCTTTGAAGTTTCATTAGGTCCCATTTGTTTATTTTTGTTTTTATTTCCATTACTCTAGGAGGTGGATCAAAAAAGATCTTGCTGTGATTTATGTCAAGCAAGTGCTTAAAATATGACATATTTGAGATATTTTAAATTACTATGATTAAAAAATAATCTCTACTAACTTCCATCACATCGATCTTTGGTTGGACATTACAGTGTGGTGGGTTTTTTTGTCTTGCATATATCAGTATTTCTAAATTGGGGGAAATCAAGTTGAAGCTAAAGGAACAGAAAATAAGAACAAAGTTGTGCTAATCTAATTTGCTTTTTCCTTACATTCCCATTTGACATGTATGAGACCCTGGGCCTTGTAGGAAACTCTGAATACAGGTGTTTCCTGAAGTTCCTTATTTACTTTTGATTTAGTGACAAGAAGGAACAGTAAGAGAGAAATTTGGCCAGAAGGATAAAAAGTATAAATATTTGTAATATTAAATTTACTAATTTTACTAAATTTAATATTAAATTTATGTATTTTTAAACGGCTATAAGTACTATTTCACGTGTGACATTCTTATCAGGAATAAAATCACAAATATCCTCAAAAAACAACATAAATATATTTTTTAAATCTAGATGTTATTAAAAATAAAAACAATGTCTTTTTTCCCCAGCACTCATCAGAGACTTAATACACTAAAATAACATACTATAGCAGCCATTGAAATTAATGAAGGGTTCACAGGCCTGGAACTGAATGATAAAACTGTACTGTGAAAAAAATCTGTCTCTAGCATGTAAAAAATTGAATGAAATCAAAATATAACTCCTTTAGTGCACTGAGATTACTGTATTACTAGTGAAATTTTTGTCAAAGTGAATCAGATGAGAACACTGGTATTCTGTTCTTGGTGTCTTGACCAAAGATTAACAAATAAATCCTAAAATCACTCATTCAAAGTTACCGGAGAATACAAATGTCTTAAATATGCAAACCAGTAGATACTTATTAACATGTCTACAAAAAGAGTAAATTTAAAAGAAAATCTGTATAATCAACCTACCTTGAAAATAGTTGCTAAGAGAAACTTATATATTAATGTTTTCCTAAGAAGGACAAAAATGACACTAGGATTTATCCACTGTTTTGGGTTATCCCTGCCTTGCTTCTTTCTAGAGTAAAAACAATCTAGTGTTAAGTCTATCTTTGTAAATAAAATACATTTTGTATCTAGATCCTTGAAGGGAAGGGTCTTCAAATAATCTAAACAAGTATGTACTCTATAAATGTTAAGTAATAATAAAGATGATGCTTTCAAGAAATTTTCTTTTTAGAGAAAATAAAGCAAAATAGCTAGAAACTCACCTGCAGTGAGTCAATAAGTGGTTCAAGAATGAAAATATTAAATGTTAGTTTGAGGTATAAAGTAAATAACTGTAAAGTTTATTAGTACTATAACCCCAAACCAACAATAAATTAGCATTTTAATTAATTACTGCTTGATATTACCTCTATACCTCCTCTCCCCACTGTCTGGGTCTCTTAGCCCTGTTCTGCCTCACAAGCTTCTCCACTTAGCTTGGATCTCATGGTCAATTACTTCAACAGTCTCCCTTGCATGTTCAATTCTCTCCTCCCTCATCCATCTTCAATACAATCTGTCTTCGCTTTGCTCCTGGATGCAGAACACTGCCAGAGAAAATTTATGTAAAACATGCAGATTATACATTTATGAGTTCCAATCTCAGATGAGGCTCTGCTCAGCAGTCCTTTCACTTATTTATCCTCAAGCACTTCTCTTTCCCAATCCCCACAGTATTCATAACAAATTTTCATTACTCTCATGTCCCCTAGCTTACCTCCATCAATCTCATGCTCAAAAAGTAAATGTCTACCACATAGCAATAAAAAAAAAAGTCCTCAGATATGACTTCTTCCATCCATATCCAAACATACCTAATTCTCACCTATACACAACTCCTAACTTTCTGAGGTACAGTATAGGTGTCTACTCTTTTCCAGAGTTAATCCCCCAACCTGCTGTTCTTGATCTCATCTTTCTGCACTTCATCTGAGATCTTGTTCTATTAATTGTTCCCTGACTCTCCTGAGTCTCCTACTGTCAATCTCATCAATCCATCAAAAAAATGCTCAAGTACTAAATTAAAGTTCTTTCCTTCAACTCTATCTATTCAAGCTACTTCTTCTTGCCTCCCCTTCACTGGCAAACCTCTATTTTCTCTCTGGTCTACCTCCTTAGTAATCCATCTTCCATCTTCACCACTCACTTGGCTCTGGAAAAGGTGAGGAATGACCTGACTTCTAAATTCAATTGCTTATATTCAGTCTTCATCTAACCTGATCTCACTGCTCTCAAAAATCAATGAAGGTAATAAATGTAGATGGAATGAAAGAATTAGAAAAATCACCCTTTGTAACCCACCAATGCAATGACTGATTCAAGCAAGAATCATTAACGGATGCTAAAACCATTAGTTTAAAAGATTGTTAGGAACAGGATATTTACACGGCAATGAAGTATCACACTATCAATTATGTATTAAATAGTAGAGATCTGTCAGTTCTCACCTTTACCAAGTGATCAAGCTGGAATCACCAACAGGGGACAGCCTGACATTATGTGTCTCCTGATGTGATAAAGTGGTAGGTATATATATCATCTGTGTGGTATTCTTGCCAGAAATATTCTACCAGAATCAAATCATAAAGAAACAGACTAATTCAGAATATGGAAGATACCTGAGGACAAATGCCTCTACTTTTCAAAAGATAAACCCAAGAAGAAAGGGAGACAGTGGGACTAGTCCAGATTGGGGGAGACTAAAGAGACATACAAGCCACTAGGTGGTTTGTGACCATCTAGTGGGGTGGGATAGGGAGGGTGGGAGGGAGGGAGACGCAAGAGGGAAGAGATAAGGGAACATATGTATATGTATAACTGATTCACTTTGTTGTAAAGCAGAAACTAACACACCATTGTAAAGCAATTATACTACAATAAAGATGTTAAAAAAAAAGAGAGAGACATACAAACCAAATGCAATGCATGAATCTTGACTGAATCTTGCATTAAAGGGAGAAAAAAAGCTATAATTTTGGGACAAATGGGAAAATTTAAGTATTGACTATATGTTGAATAATGTTATTGAGTAATTGTTGACATTCTTAGGTATCATAATGGTATTGTGGTTATGTGAGAGAATGTCCCTGTAACTGGGAGATGCATGCTTAAGTATTAGGAATGAAGCATCACAATATCTACATCCTGTTTTCAGGTTTGGCAAAGGGGTGTGTGTGTGTGTGTGTGTGTGTGTGTGTGTGTGTGTGTGTGTGTGTGTGTGTTCGTTCTACTATTCTTTTGACTCTTCTGTGGGTTTAAAATTTTTCAATAATAATAATAATGCACCAGTGAAGGCTTACTAAGAACTGAACATAAGTAGAAATGAGTCAGATAGATGAAGGAGAGAAAGGGTGTGATAAGGAGAACCCTTCAGGAATAGTGAACAGTAGTGCAAAGGCTTGGAGCGAAGAGAGAGCCTATTGCCAGAAACCACAAGTAATTCAATCTGTCTATTTTAGGGGAACAGGGAGCTGTGGAGAGTCACTAGGCTAGAGAGATAACTTGGGAAAAGAACTTAAATGAATTTATAAATCTGTTAAAGGAATAAGGAATGTGGGTTTCATCATGAGGAAAGTCACAGAAATAATTTAAGCTGAGGAAGGATATAATCAAATTTGCCCTTAAGAAAAATCACTGATTATAGCACTGAGAATGGATTGGAGAAGACTAATACTAGAAGAGACCAAATAGGAAACTTGTAATAATGTAGGTGAGAGATGACAGTAGCCTGAACTCAGATAATGGTAGAGGAGATGGAGAAAACTGGATAGATTCAAGATCTTTCTCCACTTCTAACCTCTTTTCAGTATTCCATACCCAAATTTGTAACTGCCTACTGGGCATCTTCACCTACAAGTCTCAGAGATACCTAAAATTCAATATATCCAAAACTTAAATTCATTATCTACCATCTTTATCCACCCTCCCCTACCTGCCAAAAACGTATTCCTTCTCTAGCTCAGTTAACAACACCATCTATGTAGTTTACCAAGCTAGAAACACTAGAGCCAACTTAACTCCCTGACCTCTCCACATTCTTCAATGTCTATACCAACTTGAACTGTCCTATGGATTCTACCTTTAAAATTCATCACAAATCCATCCCTTGCTCACCATTCCAACTGACACTGCTATAGTTTAGGATTTTATTTAGCCAAATTAAAAAAAAAAAACAAAATAAAAACAAAACAAACAAGGGCACAAACTTTCTTGACATAACTATTATGATTTCAAAATTTTACTTTATTCACTCATGAGAAAAACATCATAAAATATGATGAATTACCACAATATTCATATATAACCCTTAAAATATGAAGAAAGGCATGAATAGTAAATGAAGACAGAAGGAATTATCCCCAGCAAGGTAATTGATCCAGATAACTATAGCTGTGTGTGTGTGTGTGTGTGTGTGTGTGTGTGTGTGTGTGTGTGTGTGTGTGTGTGTTCGTTCTACTATTCTTTTGACTCTTCTGTGGGTTTAAAATTTTTCAATAATAATAATAATGCACCAGTGAAGGCTTACTAAGAACTGAACATAAGTAGAAATGAGTCAGATAGATGAAGGAGAGAAAGGGTGTGATAAGGAGAACCCTTCAGGAATAGTGAACAGTAGTGCAAAGGCTTGGAGCAAAGAGAGAGCCTATTGCCAGAAACCACAAGTAATTCAATCTGTCTATTTTAGGGGAACAGGGAGCTGTGGAGAGTCACTAGGCTAGAGAGATAACTTGGGAAAAGAACTTAAATGAATTTATAAATCTGTTAAAGGAATAAGGAATGTGGGTTTCATCATGAGGAAAGTCACAGAAATAATTTAAGCTGAGGAAGGATATAATCAAATTTGCCCTTAAGAAAAATCACTGATTATAGCACTGAGAATGGATTGGAGAAGACTAATACTAGAAGAGACCAAATAGGAAACTTGTAATAATGTAGGTGAGAGATGACAGTAGCCTGAACTCAGATAATGGTAGAGGAGATGGAGAAAACTGGATAGATTCAAGATCTTTCTCCACTTCTAACCTCTTTTCAGTATTCCATACCCAAATTTGTAACTGCCTACTGGGCATCTTCACCTACAAGTCTCAGAGATACCTAAAATTCAATATATCCAAAACTTAAATTCATTATCTACCATCTTTATCCACCCTCCCCTACCTGCCAAAAACGTATTCCTTCTCTAGCTCAGTTAACAACACCATCTATGTAGTTTACCAAGCTAGAAACACTAGAGCCAACTTAACTCCCTGACCTCTCCACATTCTTCAATGTCTATACCAACTTGAACTGTCCTATGGATTCTACCTTTAAAATTCATCACAAATCCATCCCTTGCTCACCATTCCAACTGACACTGCTATAGTTTAGGATTTTATTTAGCCAAATTAAAAAAAAAAAACAAAATAAAAACAAAACAAACAAGGGCACAAACTTTCTTGACATAACTATTATGATTTCAAAATTTTACTTTATTCACTCATGAGAAAAACATCATAAAATATGATGAATTACCACAATATTCATATATAACCCTTAAAATATGAAGAAAGGCATGAATAGTAAATGAAGACAGAAGGAATTATCCCCAGCAAGGTAATTGATCCAGATAACTATAGCTTACTCTTGATAAGGCTAAAACTTTTTGTATAAGACACTTATGAAATTTTTAATTCTTAAATTATACATTTTTATGACTTTTCAAACAGCATATTTTGAAAACAAGGTAACCTTTTCTTTATAACTTAATTTCACCATTTTAATAATCAGTTTTATACTGTGTTGTAATAGTGATACCCTCAGGTGCTACTGAAGGAAGTCAGTCTGCCCCTAGTTGGAAGACCTCCAGATTATGGTGATGATACTAGTTCTTTTACTAGTTTGTTAGCAATATATTCTTAGAACTTCTCTCTTCTCCCTAGAGAGGTTGTCAGCAGTTACTATTCTCTGCCTAGCTTTCTATATTCTTGCTTTGGCACCATCTAATTTGATTCTTCTGAAACAAGTAAGTCTTTTTTTATTAACTGAGGTATAATTGACATAACATTATATTAGTTTCAGGTACATTAACTAACTCATATAGTATTTTACAGTTTACACAGCATCTTAACACACATTACCTCATTTAATTCTCACAATAACTTTATAATACAGGAATTATCACTATTCCTACTTTTTTTTTTTTTTTTTTTGGTACGCGGGCCTCTCACTGTTGTGGCCTCTCCCGTTGCGGAGCACAGGCTCCGGACGCGCAGGCTCAGCGGCCATGGCTCACGGGCCCAGCCGCTCCGCGGCATGTGGGATCTTCCTGGACCGGGGCACGAACCCGTGTCCCCTGCATCAGCAGGCGGACTCTCAACCACTGCACCACCAGGGAAGCCCCCATTCCTACTTTATAGATGAGAAAACTGAGGCTCAGAAAGATTGAGTAATTTATCTAAAGTCATAAGGCTGGTAAACAGCAAAAGTGATTCCAACTTTTCAATCTTTTCTTCTTCTTTCACCAAATTAAGCTTGTTATAAAGAAATTAGAGTCAAAAGGGGCCCATAAGAAAAAAAAAAAAGAGATGAGATTCATGTACAAGCTTTGAATTTTTCTGCATCACAACATACACTATTAATTAATTAAAACACTTTAGCTTACTTCTCTCTTTTCTTCACAGTTGAAGCTACCAGGAAAAGAAATCTAGATAGAGAAAATACTATTTATTTCCAATTTCAAAAACCTATGCACTAGTAACAAACAGTTCAAAACATAATAGTTCAAATCTGCAGTAAAGTAAGGCTGCCATTTTCAGGAAAAAATTTTTTTACTTCAAATTTGAAGACAACTAAACAGACTAAAGAATATCTGCATTATGTCACAAATTTCCTTTTAATTTTCCCTCAACAGCCTCCCCCTGCAAAGAGACAGAATTGCTAGAGGACCTAAAGTTTAATCTAACCCACCAAACAATACCCACTGAAAATATTTTCCAATCTGGTGGGAGTCAAGAACATTTGCTCAGGCCCTTACCAGAATCACACAAACCACAGGATTAGAACATTACTGATATGTAGGGTCAGATAATTCTTTGTTGTGTGTGTGGGTGAAGTAGGACATGTCCTGTGCATCCTAGGATATTTAGCAATAGCACCCCACCCTCAGTTGTGACAATGAATAATGTCTACAGACACTGCCAAACGTTCCTTAGAGGGCAAAACTGCCCCTATCTGAGTACCATTGGTTTAGATGTTAGGGTCCTGGGTCTTTGAAAAAGGAGGCCTCCAACCAGCCCTGTATAATTTTTAAAAATTAATTTTGTTTTTAAAATTTGGATTTTTAAAAATAAGATGGTAATAGTACAAGAAGATAGCTAAATAATATATATGCCATCCTCCTTTAGGTTAAAGCATTTTAGAGGATTTTGTAACATGAATCACATCTACTGTCACCTCTTCTCCTCCATCCCAAAGTTGGGGAATGTCCAGTTCTCTCCCTACTCTGCTAGTAAATTGTCAAATACTTACATACCTATATACATACATAACTTATATATACATAGGAGCTAAACAGTTCTAACTTGCAAATCCCCATTTCTTGCCTTACATTGTCACATTGTGGTTCTTGAGCCATGCATTCTAGAGATTCAACCTTCCACTCTTCAGATTTCCTCATCTGGTTCCTGCCATCTATTTGCGAAGCAGGCAGGAAGTAAGCTGATGACCTTTAAGATCTTTTCCAGCCCTAATATCCAATGGCAAAAATACTCCTTCAACTTTTACTTACTGACTCCCAGCTGACTAAACCACCTCCTGAGATCACGTAAGTCATTCATCCTAACTTTTTTCTTTCTCCACTCTTTATAGTAATCCATGAGGAATACAACCAAACAGTATATCAACTGTTTAAAACATCACTTATTAATACCAGTGATCAGTTGATTATTTCCTGTCCAGAACTATTTTAAACATGGAAATTAATCTTAAAAGAAAAACTTTACAGGGAGCTGATACTATTTTTGAGTGAACCACAATTCACTCATTGAGATGGAAAGTATATTAGTGGTTGCCTAGGTCTGGGGCTGGGGTGGGGAGTATGGGGAGTTTCTTTTTGGGGTGATGAAAATATTCTAAAATTAGATTATGGTGATGGTTACACAACTATGTAAATATACTAAAAATGGATGAATTTAACACTTTAAATAAGTGTACTTTTACTCAATACAGTATGTAAAAAGCGAAAAGCAGGAAAAGAATTTTAATCAACTTATACTGATAGGAAAGGAATGTGATTAAGAGCAAATTCTGCAGTTTGCCATTTCAAGAGTTATGTAAGATTTGATTTTAATTCTGACATAAAAACTTAATACCTATTCAGAAATAAACTTTAACTTTTCCAGAAAACAGATGCAAATGTAATCATCTTTTCTTAGTAAACTTTGGATAATTTAAAAGCAACGGAAAACACTTCAGAAAGCCCAGTGTTAGAGTAACAATACCTCTCCAAGACTAAAATATATTAATATCATCAACAACAAGAAAATGTGAACAGTCTTTATAGTTTTGTAATGCATTCTTTATAAAGAAAACCATAAAACATGTATTTCTTTTAAAAGTGATCCTCAGATTGTAATGTCTGTCCTGATAGTGCAATAATTCTGAAATTAACAGAGCATAATTTTAAAACAGCCAAATCACAATAAAATCGCAAACATCTAATCCCTCAAACCACAACCATCAATCGCCCAAAATTTGCACACATTGATCATTTTTACCAAAACCTATCATTAGCAATGATGACCACTATGAACAATCAAGTAATACCTATTTCTAGGAAATCAGACTCTGACTGCAATACAAATACAGTCAAACAAATAAATCCCATCATTCCATCTGTTCTATCATAACTGCTCAGAAGTCATTAAGGCTCTGAAGGTACTTTTCCAACTAGAACACTTCATCAGATATAAAAGTCAACCTGACTGTCCATCAAAATCTGCAGTTTAAGTTACCACAATAACACATATCTCAGTATACTATCATGACATCACTTGCCTTGTAAGCATTTACTCTTAAGATTGCCCTGGGGTTTGACAAATCAGATATAGAACCAATTAAAAGCAAAACACAAAAACATTCCAATTTAATTCTTCGAAAGTAAGGAGAGCCCCAATAAAGACCAAAATAAAGCTGGCGAAAGGGGAACTTTAAAAAAAAATTGCAACCCGGGTCAACCAAAATTCCAAAAATACCATCCCGAACTCAGTGCACGGACAGACCAAGTGGTTAATTATAATGGGCAGGCAAAAGTTCCCTTGTCAACGACAGGAGGGCTGGGAAGGCCTGCCTTTGTACCAATGCAGAGATGGAAAGACACATAACTGAAGAAAAATTAATTATTGAACAAATGATTGCGAGCTAAATTGTCAAACTGCAAAACACCGAGTTATTTTCTGGGCTGGCTTTCGCCAGAAGGAAAAAATGACTTTTTTAATTTAAATTATTCCAGTAGGATCAAAAAGGGGTAAGGGTCCGGCTTGAAAAAGAAAGGGAAAGTTTGGGGGCAGCGTCTAAGGCGGGTGGTGGCGGTTCCACAGCCCGGATCCCCGAGAGGGGAGAGAGGGGCGAGAGCGGCGTCGCGGCCGCGGGCTGGAAGCGAGGAGCACAGCTGCCGGCCCCGATCCCGGAGGAAGAGTAAGAAGGAAGGGGAGGTGGTGGTGGCCGGGAGGAATGGAAGCTTCCGCGCTGGTCAGTTATGACCGAAACTCCGCCGGCTCCGGCAGGGGAGGAGACAGAGGGGGTGGGGTCTCGGTCCTCCCTCTACAGGAGATCGGGGTGAGGGTGGGCCGCGAAGCGCTGGGGGCCGTATGCGGCCGGCCCGACACCTACCTGCGGGTCCCGGGCAGCAGCCCCAGAGCGAGGCCTAGTGCATCGCCGCCGCCTCCAACCCTCCACGTCGCGCCGAGGCTGCTGCTCCGCGGCCGCCGCCGCCC
Source organism: Physeter macrocephalus (assembly GCF_002837175.3). Classification (NCBI taxonomy): domain Eukaryota; kingdom Metazoa; phylum Chordata; class Mammalia; order Artiodactyla; family Physeteridae; genus Physeter; species Physeter macrocephalus. The sequence goes on from NC_041225.1 coordinate 79,038,401, forward strand.
GGAGCCCGGCTGGGCCCGAGCCTGGCTTCCCGCCCCCGCCCCGCGCCGGCTGGCTAGTCGGCTGGGGGAGCACAGGGCCGCCCTCTCGAGCCCAGCTCCGCTCGGGGGTGAGAGGCGGCAGCGGCGGCTTCCTCACGTCTCTCCCGGGTGTCCTGTCAGCCAGCAGTTTCCCCCGGGTCCGCAGCGCCGCCTCCGCCGCTCCTGCCACCGCCTCTCCCACATCCCCGGCCTCCAGAGGAGCCGCCGCCGCCGCCGCCGCGCCGCGCCGCGCCGCGACCACTACCCTAGCGCTTCTGCTCCCTGCTCCACTGCTTCCCCTCACCCCGCCCGCCTGCCTGCCTCGGCCCGGCTAGGTCCGGGGAGACAGTGTCCGAGGCCGCAATGAGGCCGCCGCAGCCCCCAGCCCACAATCCACCGCGCGGCTCCGCCGGGGCGGGAGGCCGCGGCCCGGACCGGGGGTAGCTCTCGCCGCCTCAGAAGGCCGGCGCTGGCGCCGCCGGCGTTCCCCCGGAGCGGGGAATACCCCGCGCGGCTGCTCGGCGCCTCCTCTAATCTCTTCTAATAGTCCTCCAGGCAAAGAGAGAAACCCACGCTCAACTCGACTTTTCCCCACGACCCTTCCCCCACCCCGAGGTGCTTTCGGCGGCAGCCAGGTGCCGTCTGCCGCCTTCCCAGGGACGGTCCGCGACCCCTCAGGGTGGCCTTTGCCCACCCCCCAGACCAACTGACTCCAAACATCCCTCAACCACCCAGCGCCTATTAAAGGAGATACTTCCACAACATTCCACCTCTCCTTTCACCCCCTTCAAAGTGAAGGCTGCTCAGAATTTCCCAGTTAAGCGTCCTTTGAAAGGTTTAAGGTGACCCCCTCCCCAACAATCCACTGGACTCTGGAAACAGTGCATTGTCTCTCTCTCGAGGCCTTCCCTCACCAAGTTCTTCTCCTAAGTTTTCCCCTAGTTCCAGGCCTGCCTTCCAGGCACCTATCAAACTTCTCTGGCACTGAAATCAGTTATTCCTGCTATTTGACTGAGATGCTTGAAGTGTGTGTATATTATTAATACTTCCTCCCTGTGATTCTCAACAGTAATCCAATTTAGCCGGGTTTCAGAGGGCTGGTGATCTTAATCCAATAAAATACAATCCACAAGAAAGAGAATGTCTTAGGATATTTTTTTAAAAGAGAGGAAAGGGCCATTTGAGTGCTTATGTCTTAATTTTAGGAAGATTTCTTTCAATTTTGAAATTATTTCTTTGCCTAAAAATATCAAAGTTTCAGGCATTTATAAGACAGTGTGTTTTAACAAATCAAAAGTGAAAATATAAGTCTTACCTTTGGGGATTGAAAAAAAAAATGTTTCAAATTTCACTTCTAAGAAGTCACTTTGAAAACTGCAAACATAACTCTTTGTGAAATAATAATTTACACACTAAGGAGCTAAAGTTGGGGGAAGGGAAGGACAAAAGAGAAGGAAGCAACAAAAATAGCTGAGGGGAAATTCTTACAGTATGTTTTTCAAATTCAATTCTCTACAGTTTTGTAATAAGGAGAATGAGAATATCAATCTCCAATGTGAACTAAATTTAACTTTTAAATAAGAAATCCTCCTAAATCCCCAATCTTATATAAAACCAGATGAGTTTATATTATGAACATATCAAGGAAAGACTCACCAAATTTCATCAAAGGCCAGAAAGGAAAATAATTCACTTTAAATCTGGAATCAGTTCACAGATTATACTAAGAAATATAGAAGGTTCCTATATTTTGGAACCACATCAGGAAATCAACAATAGTTCAAAAGCTGCCTTAAACCTGGCAGTTTGGCCTTTTAAAAAATATTTGCATTTATACCCCACCTTGTTTCAAAAAGATTCCTAGTTGCTGTAGTTGGCACTTGGGTTAGACAATAGCCACGAAGTATCTCCCAGACACTGGAAGAAGACAGACTGGTTTGCTTTCGTCATTATCCATCTGTAGATAACATACCATAGGAAGAAAATACACACTGAGTATGGCACTTAGTTCTTTCAGGGATCCAGCATGATTTTATTTTTACTTTTCCACAGAACAGTTCATAATCATGAATCTAAATGTAAAAGTAAATGGTAATGATCAGGTTTGCCAAAAATAAAACAAAACAAAAAACTGTTAACTGGACAAGTAATTTAATTTAGAAGTAGATAAATTTCAAATTAATTAATATGTTCACTTGTTATCCCTTGAATCATTTCAGTATTAAAAAAAGCCAATGGTGGTGTGATGAATTGGGCGATTGGGATTGACATGTATACACTGATGTGTATAAAATTGATGACTAATAAGAACCTGGTGTATAAAAAAATAAAATTTAAAAATTAAAAAAAAAGAAAAGCCAAACCAAAAATAAATATGCAGAGATATATTTTTAGTGTTAATTTCCAGGAAGCACAGATCACAGAAAATTAAGGAAAAAATGGATAAAAATAATCATTGCCCTCAAAAGAAGCAAATATGAAGACAATATTTAGCTACCCTATTACTAAGAGTGTATCTAGCATAATCTTTATTAAACCTGTTGAGAATTATGAATGGTGATAGTCATCAGGGTCATATATTCTCACTAGATGGACAATGGGCAAATTTTCTAATGCTGCAACACCTATGATAGGCCTATGTTATGTTTGCTATATGTTCAGCACATATTTGTGTATGGGGCAGTCGTGAGGTTAACGTGTTTATCAATCAGTGAACACCCTTTTTAATGACTTGTTTGACAGAAACTATACATTCACATGCCAATATAAGTACAGAAGGGAAAGGGGACACTGGTCAAAGGAACAATCAGAAAAATCATTTTGCAGTTTAGTTGGACATGAGCACTAGCCCCTCTTTTTTCCACAGTAGCAAAGCTTAAATCTATCAGAGGGAAACCCATTCAAGTTCTCTAACCTACTCTATAGCTACATATGTATAGTTACATTGTGTGCTTTCTATGAATAACCATTGGTAAGCAAAGTCCACATGTACTCATGCACTGAAAGTATTATGCTGGTAGTAGTTTCATCAGGATTTGGTTTTTTGATCCAATGCCCTGAATTACTTAATCCATCATATTTAAGCTATTGTAAGACGTTACAGTGTTTTAAAATCACAATTTATAACAATATGATAAAACCTGAAACTATGTTTTAATATTTCTTCTTATCTAATGTGGGACCATTGGAAAACTTTCCAATTTACTTTGCATATGGTGTAAGACATTAAAACTAAATGTGTGGATAAGCAACACTAGAAATGTTATAATATTTCACGTGATAATAATACACTCAGTAATTGTTGGGAGTAATATACAAGTTTTCAATATTCCATCATTTTTTTTAACTTTATTTATTTTTCACACAGCAGGTTTTTATTAGTTATCTATTTTATACATATTAGTGTATATATGTCAATCCCAATCTCCCAATTCATCCCACCACCACCACCACCTCCCCACCCCCCCATCCATCACTGTTTGCATCTTCTAAATCAGCTGCTTGATTACTTTGGAAACAATTATTTAACTGTTAAATTGCCCTGTTACATTTCTCTTTGACACTGATGTTCCACATTTTCATTTGATTACCATAATAGCAACTACCATTTACTAATAATTTACTGTGCTCCAAGATAGGGAAAACCAAGGTAGCATGGTGTATTAGTTTTCTATTGCTCTGTACCAATTATCAAAACTTAGTAGTTTAAAATAACACATATTTATGATGTTATAGTTTTGTGAGTCAGGAGTCTGGGCACAGTTTAGCTTGGTCTTCTGCTCAGGATCTCATAAGGCTGCAATCAAAACATCAGTCATGCTGTGTTCTCATTTGGAGGCTTGACTCGGGAAGAATTTGCTTCCAAGATCATTCATGTTGTTAGCAGAATTTCTTTTCTTGCGATTGTAGGACTGAGAACCCTAGCTTCTTGCTGTCTGGGGGCTGCCCTCAGCTCCTAGAGGCCTCCTGAAGTTCCTTGCCATATAGGTTTTCTCACTATGGCTGCTTACTTCATCAAACCCGCAAGGCGTGTCTCTAAACATTCTACAGTGAGTCACCTAACAGAATGATATTCTATCTTCACCATGTTCTATGGTTTAGAAGCAAGTCACAAATTTTGCTCACACTTAAGAAGAAGGAATTACACTAAGTTGTTTTATGTTTTGTTTTTTTTTTTTTGCGGCAAGCGGGCCTCTCACCGCCGCGGCCCCTCCCGCCGCGGAGCACCCCTAGCTTCTTGCTGTCTGGGGGCTGCCCTCAGCTCCTAGAGGCCTCCTGAAGTTCCTTGCCATATAGGTTTTCTCACTATGGCTGCTTACTTCATCAAACCCGCAAGGCGTGTCTCTAAACATTCTACAGTGAGTCACCTAACAGAATGATATTCTATCTTCACCATGTTCTATGGTTTAGAAGCAAGTCACAAATTTTGCTCACACTTAAGAAGAAGGAATTACACTAAGTTGTTTTATGTTTTGTTTTTTTTTTTTTTGCGGCAAGCGGGCCTCTCACCGCCGCGGCCCCTCCCGCCGCGGAGCACAGGCTCCGGACACGCAGGCCCAGCAGCCACGGCCCACGGGCCCAGCCGCACCACGACACGCGGGATCCTCCCGGACCGGGGCACGAACCCGCTTCCCCCGCATCGGCAGGCGGACCCCCAACCACTGCGCCACAAGGGAAGCCCTACACAAAGTTTTGAACACGAGGAAGTGGGAATCATGGGAGCTACCCTAGAGTCTGTCTACCACCTGCAGTGATTAATTCCACAGGCTTTGGAATTCAGCTCATTTTGGGTTTTTCAACCTGCTTTGACACTTTAACTCTGTGATTTTGATCCCAATTTCTAATCCTTTGTTTCTTCATCTGCCAAATAGGAGTAATATCCTCTTCACAGTTTATTTTTCTCCAGTGTAAAGTGAGGGTAATAATAAAGTTGCTGTAAGGATTAAATGAGCATTTTAGCACAGTAACTGATAACATGAAAGGCTCAATAAACACTTGTTAGTTTTCTTCCTTTTCCCTCCTCTCCTTTTTATTTTGATCTTGGTCTCCTAGAAGTCCCCACTGTCATTTCTACTTTCAATGGCTACTTTGGTAGCCTGCGTGCAGAGTACGCATGTGTGTGTACCTGTGTCCAGGGCCATGCAAACCCAACTCTAATATCGATACCTTTAAAAATAGGACTGTATTGCAAATGTTATCTCTAACTTCAACTAGGAAAATTAAAAACTGATAAACCCATAACATTAGAAGGATAATTATTAAACATAGAGGCTTTGAGAGTTTAGAGAAGTTTGTTGGCATTGACTTTTTTTCCTCCCTCAGAATCATGTTTAATATGCATATGGTACAAAGGATGTGTTATTGCATAGTAGTCTTCATGGACTCTGGGTTTGCATCCTAGACCTGCCACTTTCTAGCTGAGTAACCTCAGGCATGTTCAGCTCTCTAAAGCTCAGTTCCTTATAGGAATAATGATAGCACCCACTTCACAGACCTTCTATAAGGATTACATTTAAAGTATACTTAAATAGCATCACTTAGTGCCTAGCTCATAGTCAGTACTTTAAAATGTTAGATATCATACTCATTATTATAATCTTTACTATCTCATTATTATTAGGAAAGCTGTGTTAATGAAAACCACTGAACAGGAAGCAGCAAGACATGGCTATGAATGAGGTGGGTGAAGTGAGGCATGAGAAGTCACAAAATCTCAAAATTTCTCGTAAACCAAAGGGCTGCAAGTAAGATAAATGGTCAGAAGTATGAAAATTTGCAAGTCAGAAGTTGGACAAGTAGGAACTAGGGACCAAGGTAAAACTGTGAATTCTCAACCAAACTGTGAGTAATGCAACCTAAGACATCAGCAGGAGAAGGGCACATGAAACAGGTAATTCCTACCTCAGACATGAAGTCTTCTACATAGTTCCTCCTGGAGCAGGAGTCAACCATATAGCATATCTAGTTGCATTTGGAACAGGAAACACTGAGTCCTGTTACTATTGGAAAACAGTGAATAAATTGTTGAATAGATTAGGAGAGTGTAGCAATCAGAAATATGGGCATATCCTGACAAATGTAAAATTATTTTCAAATTGGACCATTTCCCTAGAGAAGTAGTTATACCATTTAATCGGTCCCATTATCATATTTTTTCTTATGTCGCTTTTTACAGTATTGGTTCTTTTATCTATGGAGGCTTTGTCTAACAAACTAAGTTATAAGTATTTCCAGGACAGGATTTTCTGTTGTTGCTGCTATTGTACTTTTTAAAATACTCTACAGAATCTGGAACGATGTACTACATAGTAGGCTTTCAATGAATGCTTGTTGAATTAAAAAATAAATATGAATTACTCCCACTTAGTAAATGGTATTTAGTATAATGAATAGTAATAATTCATGAAATTAATGGATGACCTTGAAATCATACTTGACTCTTTCATATTCCACATCTACCATGTCAGAAAATCCTATTAGTTCCATCTTCAAAGTATATCTTGACTAAACACTTCTCACCACTCACATTGCATCCACCTGGTCCAAGCCATCTTGCCTACAGGGCTGCTAACTACAGCTGTTGGGCTATACACTGCTCATTATGGGAAGCACCATTCTCAGACACTGCAGGGTGAATGATGCTTCTTGGAGTTGTATAGTGCAATGATCCTACTTGCCTGGATTACTGCAAAAGTCTCGTAGCCTTTGTCCCCCACCAGCTTATTCTCAACACAATAATCAGCTTGATCTTGAGGAAACTTAAGTCAGGTCATGTGATGTCATTCTTCTGCTTAGAACACTCCAGTGGCTCTATCTCATTCACAGTAGAAGATAAAGTCCTGGCAAGGCCCTAGTTGATCTCATCCCACTCTTACCTCTCTATCCTTATCTCCTCCTAGTCCCCCATTTCTCACTGCTGTAGTCATATTGGGCTCCTCACTGCTCCTAAATCCAGGCATGCTCCTGCCTCAGAGTATTTGCACTTGCTCTTCCCTCTGCCTGGAATGCTTTTCCCCCACATATCCTAATGGCTAACTCCTTCACCTTCTTCAGGTCTTTATTCAGATCTTACCTTCTCAGTGAGACATTCCATGACACCCATATTTCTCATTGCAACACCATGTCCTATGTGTTTTTCCACTTTATTTTTCTCCTTAGACTTTATTATCATCTAAGCCCCCATATGTTTTACTTATCTGTCTTTCCCCCACAGGAATGTAAGCTCCATGAGGACAGAGAGTTTTGTCTGTTTTGTTTACCACTTTACCCAGCCAGTACCTGGAACAATGCCTAGTGTGAGCTGAGAGCTCAGTAAATACTCGTTGAAATAATGAATGAAAGATAAAGACCAACTAGTGCTTATAAACATAAACCACTTTCTTCCACACATTAAGCAGAATGAGTAACCAATTAGTCTAATGTTTTTTCAAGACTTGCCACTGATATGTTATAGGGCTCAAGATTTTTGTAAGTCACTATTAATTTATTAGATAATGATAGTCTTGGCTTATTTTACAATTGGAGTATTTTAAGTAATAACTATATGGAATTATTTTTTAAGTATGCAATTCTATAATGAAAAGACAATGGTTAAACATCTATTAGAAAAAAAATTTTTTTTCATTTAAAACTTCTCTAGGTTAAGGAGAAATTTCATTTAAACTTTTCTGGAAAAATTATGGGCAATTTAGAAACCATATATTTTCAGAGAAACAGAAGCCATGGTTGGCCTCTCAAGGGATTTTCCTCAAGAACCACCCTCTACATCAACTGGGTACGTGACTCAACACCAACCATCACACAGAAAGAACCCCCTAAGCAGCAGGAATACAAATTCTTATACTGCTATGTAATATTTTTAAATAGAGAAAAAAATCAAACAGGAAATATTTTAGAAGCAAAATAAACAGAGACAAAAACAACAACAACAAACAGTGGTATCATGAAAACAGGACAATTTCACAACATAATCCAGAGTAAAAGATCAGTATAACAACGGATTGCAATTATATAATGGACTTTCGCTGGATACCAAAATGCATTAGAAAGGCCATTTAATTCTCATGCCGCTGTCTGGTCATTTTGATTCCGATTCTACCAGGAAGTAAAATATCTGTGTTTTCTTGCCTTATTCTCTTTACTTCTGTGAATTCCTGAACATTAATAAAAACAAGTTCTCAGTCAGAATTTGATTTCAATCTAGAAGTCTTATTTCTGAAAATCTAGCCTTAGATTTAAAACAGTATTTTCCCTTTCTATACTTTTATTTATTAACTTTTAAGGATCTATATAAAATAAAAATAATGAAAAACTCAAAAGAAAGAAAACATCTTTGAAATCAAAGACTTTTGGAACGGAAGAGGCTTTTCACTTGCACATGAGGAAATGGAGGTCCAAAGGGCTGAGACAGATAACATTTTAGCGGTGGCAGCCGATTTCTAATCAGAAGCCAGGTTTAAGGACTTCCGGTCCTATGCCGTTTGTCCCACACTATATTGTGGGAATGCCACACCAAGAAATTACTAAAAAAGAGAAGAATTATGTTAAGTGGAATTACTTATTATTTGAATCCCAAAAATATCAGATTCCCCTTCTTCTCCAAAGAAAGGTTAAGGCTTTCTCGAAAAGTATGGAATTTGAAGGTTCTCAATACTTATAAGAAAAAAAACATCTTGTAGGGAAGATTTTGCTTGGTAATAAGTATTTAATAACTTAGTAAATAATCAATTAGATTAATTTATTATTTCAGGTATTCTGTACCAGTTCACAAATCCAAGAGACAGTTCCCATATTTGGTTGCAAGAATGCAGTATTTTAGAAAATGTATAGCTTATTTTTGTGTGTTCCTCCTTTATAAATATGCAAAAGCCTATTTCCATTCTTCTAAGTTTACCCTAACTTTATTTTACAGCTCAACATGCCCAGCAAAAGAAATGGTAAAGAAAGCATATAGGACACATTTACAAAATGTAAGTATTTTTGTGTCTAATACAAATTGAAGGTCAGACTAGTGACAGTTTTTGGCACCATAAGTCCAGTTCCCTACAACAAGCATATATCAAACCAGTAAGCAAACAAAAAGCCTGTATAAATGGCTTTGTCTTTATGATTAACTGGCTCACTGATGCATGCCAGGGAGTGCTGCTTTGATTCCAGGTGGTCAGCATATCCCTCTAGTTAATGGCATCCAGAGGGAAATGGCGCTCCTCTCTGGCTGTCTGATTCTTTACTGCCTGCCTGAGCTGCCTGCCTTTTGCCCCAGTATGTTAGAGGCTACCTCAGTTACTCACTGCTTGTCCCCAGAATGAGGTTAATTTTTTGTCAAAATCATGACTCCTCTTAATGGTGGAAGAAATATTCTGATTCTAAATTTCTTATTAGAATGAAGGGGTAGGGAAAATGTTCCTACACCAACACTCCCTAACCCCCTGCCGTCATCCTCATTCTCCCGTAGACATCCAAACATCCATTCACACTCAGTGGATATTTATCAAAGATGTTTCTGGGTCCTAGATGCTAGCAGTAAGCAAGATTGATTCAGTTCATGCTCTCATAGCACTCACAATCTGGGGGTGGTTTGGAGAGGGAGTACAGAAAAGAGACATTCAACAAATATTATAGGAAATGTTCAACAGTTGGGATACGTGTCACGGAAAAGTAAAAGAAGCTATCAGAGCTTGTAAAGGTGAGTGTAACTTAATGTAGGTGAACAGGGAATCCTTGCCCATGGAAGCAGCATTTAAACTGAGAAATGAATAGGAATTGGCCAGGGAAGGGGAATAGTGGTGGTGAAGAGTCCCAGGCAGTGGAAAGAGCCAGCAGAAAGAAACTCTGAGACATGAAGGAGCTAGGTAAGCAGAGGGAAGAGAGAAAAGGCTGAAGAAGGCCTAAGCCAGACCATTCAGGGAGTTATAGGTCATGGTAGAGTTTGGACTTTATTATAAGTTTTTACAGGGCTCTGGGGAAAGAGATGACACAAGTATGTTTTTTGTTTGTTTGTTTGTTTGTTTTTGTGGTATGCGGGCCTCCCTCTGCTGCGGCCTCTCCCGTTGCGGAGCACAGGCTCCGGACGCGCAGGCTCAGCGGCCATGGCTCACGGGCCCAGCCGCTCCGCGGCATGTGGGATCTTCCCGGACCGGGGCGCAAACCCGGTTCCCCTGCATCGGCAGGCGGACGCGCAACCACTGCGCCACCAGGGAAGCCCCCACAAGTATGTTTTTAAAAGATCAGTTTGACCACTCTGCGGAGAATGAGTTAGTGGAGATAACCAAGAAAATGTATGGCACTAGCAGCTAGAAAGGTGTCTGTTATGGACTGAATGTTTGTGCCCCGCATACCCAAATTCATATGTTGAAGCCTTCATCCCCAAGGTGATGGTATTTGGAGGTGGGAACTTTGGGGGGTAATTAGGTTTGAATGAGGTCATGACGGTGAAGCCCCTATGATGGGATTAGTGTCCTTATTAGAAGAGGAAGAGTGAGAGATATCGCTGTCACAGTGAGACACAGTGAGAAGGTGGCTGTCTGCAAGCCAGGAAGAGGGCTCTCACCAGGAACTGAATCTGCCAGCACCTTGATCTTGGACTTCCCAGATCTCATAACTGCTAGAAATATTTGTCTGTTGTTTAAGCGACCCAGTCCACGGTATTTTGTTATAGCAGCCAGATCTAACTAACACAGTGTCTGAGTGGTCCAGGTGCTGGGCTAAGGTGGTAGTGGTAAAGACAAAGAGCAGTAGACAGATTGAGAAGTATCCTTGGAGACAGAATTGACAGTACTTGGTGACTGGTTGGACAAAGGGGCTAAGAAATAGGTAGATGTAAAGGATGATTCCTAGGTTGATGATTCCTAGGTTCCTGACAAGAGCAACTAGGAGGATGGTGGGACTATTTAATGAGGTAGGAAACATTGGAGGAGGAAAAGATTTGGCACCATAAGTTCAGTAATAGACATGTCCAATTTTGGATGTCTGTGTACTAGCTATCTGGAAATACTAAGGATGCAGTTAGATATATGGGTCTGGAACTAAGAGAGACCTGAATGAAGACATAAATTCAGAAGTTATGAACATGCATTTAATAATTGAAAGGATGGATGTGTATGAGATTCCTGAGAGAGTATTGAGAGATAAGAAGAGAAGAGGAGGGAAAGGAAGGGAAGAGGGCCTACGACTGGCCACAGATCCATACAACAAGCATACATCAACATATATCAAATCAATGAATAAACAAAACATGTATATAAATGGCTTTGTCTTTATGATTAAACTGGCTCGCTGATGTGTGTTAGTGAGTACTGCTTTGATTCCAGGTGGTTTAGCATATCCCTCTGGTTAATGGACTAGGTCCTAAGAGGAGGAAAAGCAAACAGGGGAGACTAGAAAGAGGAACCAGAGAAATAATAGAAAAGACAGGAGACCATGGGGTCCAAAAGACAAGGAAGTAATTTTTTTGGAAGAAGATGGGAGTGGTCTATTATGGCAAATAAGATGTGTTGTCTGTTAGATTTAGCAGCCTGAAGGTCACTACCGATCCTACCAAGAAAAGTTTGGTAGTTGGTAGAATTAGAAGCAGATTATCATGAGCTGAGGACTGTTATATGAAAAGAATAAAGAATGAGTAAACTGTTTCTAAAAGCTTAGTTATAAAAAAAAAAAGTGGGGTAGGGGGAGGGACCGATGGAGTGGTAGGTGAATGTAAGGGAGGATTTTCTTAATATGGTACATATTTGAACATGTTTGAATTCCCAGAAGTTCTCTTCAAAAAAAAAAAAATGTAACTCCATTGGGCATAATAATTAATTTTCTCCCAAATATTTTTCACTCATGTTATTCGGTGGGTCAGGAGATCTAATATCACTTAAAACTTTTGATTGAACTTGACAAAAAAAATCTGGCTTCAGCTAAAAATTGGGGTGGGGGTGGGGTGGGGAGGGGAAAATTTATCACCTTATGTAATTAAAAAGTCCATGGTTGGGGATGACTTAGGACATGGTGATATTTAGATGCTCAAATGATCAAGCAGGAACCAATTTTCCCCATCTCTCAGCTTTACTGTCATTCACTTATTCATTTGAAAATATTCATTGAAAAGCTACTATGTCTATTTTAAACACTGGAGATACAATGATACAAAAAACAAACCCACTTTTCACTACTTCTTTTCAGCATTTTACTGGAGGTTCTAGCCAGTGCAATAAGTTAAGAAAAAGAAGTTTTAACAGTATAACAACTGGGAATAAATAAAACTGTTATTATATTTATGTAATATAACTGTGTATTTAGGAAATCTCAATGAATCTACAGATATATTACTTGAATTAATTAGCCAGTAAGGTTGCTGGATACGAGTTGTGGGAGGTAGAATTCTAAGTTGTCCCTCAAGATTCTGGTCCCCTGGTGTACATACCCTATGACATTCTCTCCCCTAAAGTGTGGGTGGACCCATGAATGAGATTTCACTCACATGATTAGTTTATCATGTATGGCAAAGGTGAAGAAATTTTGAAGATGTAATTAAGACCAGTTGAACTTGAGGTAATCAAAAGGGAGATCATCCTAGTGGCCCTACCTAATCAGGTGAGCCCTTTTAAAAGAGTTTAGAGGTCAAAGATGTCAGAAATCAGACATATTTGAAACAAGAGAAATGGTATCCTGCAGGCCTTGAAGAAATAGAATGCCATACTCCAGAGAGGACTACATGGCAGGAAACTGCAGTGGCCTCTAGGAACTAAGAGTGGCTGCTAAATGACAGCCAGCATAAAAGAGGAACCTCAGTCCTACAACCGCAAGGAACTGAATTGCAGCAATAATCAGTGAGCTTGGAAGAGGACTCTCAGCCTGAGGTGAGATCATAGGCATGGCTGACACCTTGATTTCAGCCTAGTGACACTATGAGCAGATGACCTAGCTAACTCATATCCAGACTACTGACTCATGAAAACAGTGAGAGAATAACTTTATTTTTTAAGATGCTAGGTTTGTGATAATTTGTTATGCAACTATGGAAAACCGATATAGAAGGTCAACATGCAAAATTCAATTATTTTTCTATATAACAGCAACAAACAGAAAAAAAAATTAAATTGTTACCATTTATAATTGCATGGAAGTATCAAATAGCTAGGAATAAATCTAATTAAAGAATGCAAGACTTATCTGCACAGAAAACTATAGAACTTATGGAGGGAAACTGAAGACAACCTAAATAAATGGAAATATGTGCATTGTTCATGGATTCAAATTTCAATGTTGTAAATATGTCAATCTCTCTAAATTAATTTATAGATTCAATGCAATCCCAATAAAATCCTAAAAGATTTATTTGTGGAAAATAGCAACCTGACTCTAAAATGTATATGGAAATGCAAAGAGCCAAGAATAGCCAAAACACTCAAGAAGAAGAGCAAGATAGGAGGACATACTTTACCAGTTACCAAGGTTTACTATAAAACCACAATGTAATATGGCATGGTATTAGGGTAGCAACTAAAGATAAAAAATTCTTAAACCTCTTACAAATCAAAAAAGAAAAGACAAGTAACTCAATAGAAAAATGGGCCAGGCAGTTGAACAGGCACTTCACAGAAAAGGATATCCAAATGGCCACATGAAAAGGTATTTAAACTCATTAGTCATGAGGAAAATGTAATATGATATACTATACTACACATCCACACTTAAAAGACTGAAAATACCAAATGTTGCTGAGGATGTGGAGGAACAGGTACATAACAGGGTGAATTCGTGCGATCACTTTGTTATTTTAATTAAAAAAAATTTTTTATGGTACGATCATTTTGGAATGTAATTTGGCGACATCTTCTAAAGTTGAACATATATACACTCGTGTACACTCTATGACCTAGCAATTCTATTCTTAGGAATATATCTGATAAAAATGCATGTATATGTTCATCAAAGGCATTTATAATAATGTTGAGTAACAGAAGCCATACACACAAGAATGAATACTATACTTCTATTTACACAAAGTTGGAAAACTCAAAACTATGGTGTTAATAGTCAAGAGGAGAGAGGGGGTAGTGACTGGGAGGAGTATGAGGCGGGTAATGATCTATTTCTTGATCTGGGTGGTAGTTAAATATATGTATTCACTTTGTAATAATGTTTTACTCAAATTAGTTTTGTGTGTTTTTTTCTGTATGTGAATGATGTATCAATAAAAAGATTTTAAAACAGTGCCAAGCTTCCTGCCCTCATGGACTTTATATTCTTCTGTGAGGATCCCTGCTCTCCTCTGTGTTGGTGGCTTCGATCTCAGGCTTCAAGTGGTGGGAAGAGGTAGGAAGATAGCTCCCAGCAGCTCCTCGTCTACAACTTCCCACGTTCAAACCAGAAGCCAAGGTAGGCTTCTCTGCTGAGTCTTACAGGCTCAGCAAAAGTTCCAGGTTGCCTCTCTCTGGCCCTGATTGAGGGATGCTCCGATCCCAGTCACTGAGGCCAGTGTGAGGTTCTTAACTGAGAGGCCTGAATCACAGCAAACCCTAAAACCAGAATGAAATAGAGTCAACTTCACCAGAACACATAAAATAAGAATGAGGAAAGATGTGGTTCTCCAAAAAAAAAAGAAAAACGAAACAAAACAAAACAAAAAACAAAACTGGGGGGCTTCCCTGGTGGCGCAGTGGTTGAGAGTCCGCCTGCCGGTGCAGGGGACGCGGGTTCGTGCCCCGGTCCGGAAGGATCCCACATGCCGCGGAGCGGCCGGGCCCGTGGGCCATGGCTGCTGAGCCTGCGCGTCCGGGGCCTGTGCTCCGCAACGGGAGAGGCCACAACGGTGAGAGGCCCGCGTACCGCAAAAAAAAAAAAAAAAAAAAAAAAAACAACTGGGACCCCATTTCAGAAAAGGAAGTAAATGTGGGCTGAAAACCCAGGAGAAGTGTACCACGGGTCTCCTGCAAGTGAAAAACCAGATTTGCCAATTCATATTAGGTCAACTTCCCTTTAATCTCTTTCATTTACCACACATATTTCAGGGATTTGTTTTGCTTACTTCTTCCACTACTAACATGATTGCAAATAGACTCTTCTTCCCTTCCATTAGCTGAGAAGTAGGGTACTCCCTGTTTCTATGGCTTTGAGACAAGCCGAAAACAATCAACCAAACAAAAATTAACAACAAAAATCCGGCGCGTCCGGGGCCTGTGCTCCGCAACGGGAGAGGCCACAACGGTGAGAGGCCCGCGTACCGCAAAAAAAAAAAAAAAAAAAAAAAAAAAACAACTGGGACCCCATTTCAGAAAAGGAAGTAAATGTGGGCTGAAAACCCAGGAGAAGTGTACCACGGGTCTCCTGCAAGTGAAAAACCAGATTTGCCAATTCATATTAGGTCAACTTCCCTTTAATCTCTTTCATTTACCACACATATTTCAGGGATTTGTTTTGCTTACTTCTTCCACTACTAACATGATTGCAAATAGACTCTTCTTCCCTTCCATTAGCTGAGAAGTAGGGTACTCCCTGTTTCTATGGCTTTGAGACAAGCCGAAAACAATCAACCAAACAAAAATTAACAACAAAAATCCGTTTAGAGTTTTAAATATCTGTGTCTGCTAGAAACTACAATGGTTAATAAAAAATAATCAGACCTTGGAAAATAAGTTCTATTTCCACTCACCTTCAGAGGCTCCTTTCAGGTGCCTCAGGGGATACCTTCTCTGGTAAGCTTTCTTTACCATCTCCTTCCCTGATCTGAGTTACTCAGCTCCTCTGACTGCCTGCTTACACTGTACTGTAATTTCCTGTTTTCTTATCTGTCTTACCCATTGCCTCATGTGTTCCTTGAGGACAGGCTTTGGCCTATATCGCTGTATCACCAGTACAAAGCTCACTGTCTGGGACATACACGATGGAGGGTCAATAAATATTTTCCAAATGAATGAGTGCTTCATATCCCACTTGCATTTAATTCTGGTAACAGCCTGTGAGATAGAGATTATTAGCCTGAGGCTTGGAGGCGTAAGGTAGGTGACTTGCCCAAAATCACACACAGGTAAGTGGAGTCAGGATTTGAGCTTGGGTCTATCTGATGCCAAAGTCTGGGCTCTTGGCTACGGTCTTGGTCAAAAATGTTCATTTATTTGGAATAAGGTTCAAACTCTAGCTTGCAAAAGTTGTCCATAATCGGATCCTATCTGCCTTTCTAAGCCTTTCTGTCATTCACCTTCACGTATCTTTCCTCATAGCCCCTGAACAGACTTGGGTTTTCCTGCCTCTGTTTTTGCTAGGCTCTGCCAACTCTGCCTACTAATCTTATCCCTTCTTCAGGGATCAGCTCAGATGTCATCTCTTTGATGAAATGTTCCCTTATCATTTAGCCAGAAGTAACATCCTCCTCTTCTCAATTTTCATATCCTTTATTTCCTGAGCCATGGACGTGGCATTTATGACACACTAGTGTCCTGTTCAAGCTATTAGCAGACCTCTTAGTTTCCATATTAGACTATTGCTCCATGGCCTGTCCCTCTATGGCCCCTCGTACAGTGACTTGCACATGGTAGACTTTAAAAATGCTGGATGGGGCTTCCCTGGTGGTGCAGTGGTTGTGAATCCACCTACCGATGCAGGGGACACGGGTTCGTGCCCTGGTCCAGGAAGATCCCACATGCCGGGGAGTGGCTGGGCCCGTGAGCCATGGCCACTGAGCCTGTGTGTCCGGAGCCTATGCTCCGCAACGGGAAAGGCCACAACAGTGAGAGGCCCGCGTACCACAAAAAAAAAAAAAAAAAAAATGCTGGATGAATTAATGGTGGCAATGGTGACTTTTTGGTATGCCACCCATCTCCCTCCCTGTCTAGGGCTTATGACTGTGCAAATCATTGTTAAATCTGCCTCATATCTCATATCCTCCTCATATTCCATAGTCTGTGCTCTCTTAGGACTCAAAGGGATCTTCTGCATTCAGAACCACCAGCTCTTAAGTTGGCAAATTGAAGTATAGAAGGGGTTTTTTTAGCTGTCAACAACGTGGTTTCACAAATAGTTTGGTGACATGGCTTTGTGAATAATACATCTTTTTTTTTTTTTAGTTTAGAAGGCCTAGTGACTGTGAGAGGAAAAAATAAGGGAGTTTATTCTAGGTGTTTCTAGAGCTGAGGTAATTTGGTCTGTTAACAGTAAAACCTGAAGTTAACCAGAATCCAATTAACTAGCAGTAATTGGCACCTCCAACGACACACACACACACACACACACACACACACACACACGCACGCACACGCGCGTGCGCCAGAAGAGGGAGAGAGAAAGAGAGGATTTGCCCTTAGGAGAAAGAAACAAATGACAAGAACAACACAATATTATCAGGTGCACTCAAAACAACCACTAGCAGCATGTGCCCTCCTCTCTCAAAACATCGTTTACAGAAGTGAAGCAACTCAAACTTCTGAATCATGCAACATGATAGAAAGATAGAAGGGTTTACCAGAAAATTCATTTAACTAGCACATGTCATTTCCCACAAATTGTGGTTAAGCAGTGTTATATCTTAAGACTATAGTGAGCTGCCTACGAGTTGTGGGCAAATGTAATTCCTTAAAAAAAAAAAAACAACTTTGCAAACTTGTTGAAGGGAAGAATTATAGCAACTAAACTAACTAGAAATGTAAGCCATTTTCCAAAAGAAACCAGAATCCTCAATGTACAGCTGGAGCAGATTCTGGAGTGCCTTGTTTTCTGCTAAATGATCAGGTTTCAAGTTTTACTGCAGCAACTGACTCAAAGTGATTACTTAGCCTGCAAAAGAGAAGAGTGTAAAGGAACATGACTGAGGTACTGAAAACTGCAATTAAAGAGGGCACATGAAACTTGATCTGTTCCTCCTTTAAATCTGGTTGAACAATACAGGGACAAGAACATTTAAAATAAAGTTTAATATTAATGGAAATACTAGAGAAGCAACTAAGATTTCTGGAGACATTTTTAAAGGCATAGTATTTATAATGGCAAAGGGGGGCATGGAGAAAAAGTCTGAAATAAGATATATTTTTAACTGAGTAATCACACATATTAGCATTTGATGACAAAGTCAACAATGTCAAATTTCAGGTGATTAGAACCCAAGAAATTGGTGGGCTAACCCTGAAGACGCTGCTGGAAGAACACAACAATAGCCATTAAGGTTGGAGGCAAATTAGCATGGTGAGCAAAGTGGCCAGTACATCAGATCTTCAGATGATGGTGATGATGATGAGGAGGAGGAGGAGGAGGAGGAGAACTGGCGTGTTCACAGCTACTTCCCCATTATTTGAAAAAAAAATTTCTTTGAGTTTCTTTTTGTTTTGTTTTTCTCCATTTCTTGGATTACCTTCCCTGCACCTCTTCCTACCTGCCCCACCCCCAACTCTGCATATCCAAATTCTACCTCTTCTTCAAATAAACTTTTAAAAATGCAGTTTATTCCAGAAAGTGATTTCTGAGTTCACTACTAGGAAAAAGCAAGCCTCTCCTCTTTATCCCTCCTCCACACATCTTGTGAGGCACTAGTCATTTGCTGCCTTATAATATGGATACGTATAATGGGGCTTGTTTCCCATACTAGACCTTAAGCATAAGATTCATGATTTATCTCTGTATTCTCTACATTATCACTTCTTTCTTATGTATAGAAAGCAACCAACAAATATTTGTAAATAATTATAAATTTGTGTTTAGTGAATGGAATAGTAGAGATGGAGTTGCACTGATGTAACTTTGTCTTATCCAGATTCTCTTTGACAAATGGCTCATCTTTTCAAAGGCTAAAGATGCAGTTCTTATGACTTCGTGGGCTAAGGATTATCAGTATTAAGAAAACATATGATACACATGTTTTAGAATCTTTATGTGAATTAACTTTATAAATTTAATTATATTTTAATGCCAGAGGGGTTTTGCTATTTAGAGGAACTATGTATAGGATCCTTTGGAAATACTTAGCTCCTCCTAAGTATTTTGCTGTAATTTTAACACATGGAGATAGTTTTTTATTTAAAAAAATATTTATGTACAATAAGTCACTTTTTTGATGCATAGCATTATAAGTTTTGACAAACACATAGAGTCACATAATTAAGACACAGGACCGTGCCATCACTCAAAAAGTTCCCTGATGCTGTCCCCTTGTTAGTCCATCCCCTCACCACAAACCCTTGACAACCACTGACCTGTTCTCTGTCCCTATAGTTTTGCCTTTTCCAGAATGTCATATAAATGGAATCAGATAATATATAGCCTCTTGAGTCTGGCTTCTCTCACTTAGCATAATGCATTTGAGATTCATCCATATTGTTGGCATATCAATAATTTAATTCTTTTAATTGATGAGTTGTATTCCATGATACAGAGGTATTACAGTTGAAGGGTATTTGGGTTATTTCTAGGTTTTGGCTATTATGAATATATCTATTATAAATATTCATATACAAGTCTTTGTGTGAACTATATACTTTTCTCTTGGGTAAATACCTAGGAGTGGGATTATTTGGTCACATGGTAAGTGTGTAACTTCATGAAAACTGCCAAACTGTTTTCCAAAGTTTCTGCAGAATTTTGCTTCCCCATCAACAATATATGAGAATTGCTCTGCACCCTAACCAGAACTTGGTATTATAAGTTTTGTTTTTAGAAACCATTCTAATGAGTGTGTAGTGGTATCTCATTGTAGTTTTAATTTGTATTTCCCTAATAACCAAAGATGTTGTGCATCTTTTCATGTACTTACTTGCTATCCATCCTCTTTTGTTAAAATATCTGTTGAAATCTTTTTTTTCCATTAAAAAATTGGGTTGTTTATTTCATATGGCTTGCCTTTACTTAAATAATTTTTTAAAATCACAAAATTTTGTAGAAAAAGAAAATTAAAATCATCCATGAATCCATAATAGGTGATAACTATTTTTAAATATTGTATATGTACTTCCCATCTATTTTTTTAATGTGGGTTTACCCTGAATTTCCTGGTTGCACCAGCCTAAATATATAAACGAGGTCAGCAAGTAGTAATAAGTCAAATGTAACTCAGGTCCTTTCTATGCCTTGCTCACAAAATGCTTAAGATAGAAGAATGGAGGATTCTTCAATGGAGAAACTAAATAGCCTTAGAAAAAGATATTTTCACATACTGGCTTTAGGTAATTGGCCAATAAGAAGGCTGTTGTACCAACTGATCACCCTAAGAGAAGCCCATCATTTGACCTGTTCCCTTCACCCCAGCAAGTGCTTTCAATTTACTTTTTTAGTTGATCTCTGTCACTTAGAAAAAGAACAGAGACCCAAGAGTCACCCGACAATTAAGAAAAGCCTTGGAATATTACTCAGCCATAAAAAAGAAGGAAATAATGCCATTTGCAGCAACATGGATGGACCTAGAGATTATCATACTAAGTAAGTCAGACAGAGAAAGACAAATATTATATGATATCACTTATATGTGGAATCTTAAAAAATGATACAAATGAACTTATTTACAAAACAGAAACTGACCCAGACTTAGAAAACAAACTTATGGTTACCAAAGGGGAAAGGTGGGGGGAGGTTGGGATTAACATATACACACTACTATACATAAAACAGATAATCAACAAGGACCTACTGTATAGCACAGGGAACTCTACTCAATATTCTGTAATAACCTATACAGGAAAAGAATCTGAAAAAGAATAAAAATATGTATATGTATAACTAAATCACTTTGCTGTACACCTGAAGCTAACACAACATTGTAAATCAACTATACTCCAATATAAAATAAAAATTTAAAAACAAGTCCACAACATCAGAGGTAACAAAGAAAAAAGGAACGTGGAGGAAACAAAGATGATTCAGGATGCAGAAAAAAACCGAAAAAACAAAAAACACCTTTTTTAAAAAAAAGTACTTGAGGGAATTCCCTGGTGGTCCACTGGTTAGGACTCCGTGCTTTCACTGCCAAGGACCTGGGTTCAATCCCTGGTCAGGGAACTAAGATCCCACAAGCCATGTAGCACAGCCAAAAAAAAAAAAGGATATTAAAACTAAAAATACGATCACTGAAAAAGTCCCAAAGAAGATCAAGAGGAGAGTATTGAAGACGAAGAAGACAAGGAGATAGAAAGTAGGGGAAAAATGTAAGAGACTTTAAAAATCAAACAGAAATTCCATTGTTTAGCTAGTTAGAGTTCCAGAGAGCACAGGACAAAAATAAAGGAGAAAAAATTATAAATGAAATCCTAGAAACTGTATCTGATGTAAAGAACATAATTGTCAGGTGAAATACCCAGCCCAATGATTGAAAAAAGGCCTGTAACAAGGACATGATGATAAAATATTAGTACACTGAGCATAAAGATCATTAAGACCTTCTAAAGAGGGGAAAGATGATTGTATCAAAAGGAAGAACAATAACTTCAGCCTTCTCAATAATATCACTCAATTCTAGAAGACAATGGACTATTATCTTCAACATTCTGAAGTGAAATTATGTTTAGCTAAGAATTTTATATCCAACCAATACAGTGTGAGGGTAGAATAAAGACATTTTCAGAGATTCAGATCTCAAAAATTTATGTCTTATGTATCCTTTCTAGGGAAATTACTATTTCAGAAATATAAGAGAGTCAACCAAGAAAGATGACAAGGGGCCCAGGAAATGGGAAAGCTAACCCAGAGGATGGTGAGAGAAGTCCTAGAATGCTAGAATGACAACCATGCCTCAAAGCCTAGGGCTCACTCAGTCCTGATTAGATCAAGAAGACAGATTTTTTTTTTTTTTTGAGAAAAAAAGTGGAACTGATTGACTGATGGTTCTGTGTTTGGAGGCTTGGAAAAAATATATTTCTAGCCTTTTGAGACTTGAAAATATATATAGTCGTAATTATGTAAGTTCTGACTACTGGCTTAAAATATTTTTGCCTTGTGACATTTTTGCCAAAAAGTCTTGCCATGTGACATTTAAAGATTATGATAGGGCTTCCCTGGTGGCACAGTGGTTGAGAATCTGCCTGCCAATGAAGGGGACACGGGTTCGAGACCTGGTCTGGGAAGATCCCACATGCCACGGGGCAACTGGGCCCGTGAGCCACAACTACTGAGCCTGCGCGTCTGGAGCCTGTGCTCTGCAACAAGAGAGGCCGTGACAGTGAGAGGCCCGTGCACCACGATGAAGAGTGGCCCCCGCTCACCACAACTAGAGAAAGCCCTCGCACAGAAACGAAGACTCAACACAGCCAAAAATATATAAATAAAAATAAATTTAAAAAAAAAGTTTATGATAAATCTAGAGTGGGAGGAGGTGGGGAAGGGAAGTGGAGGTGGAGGTGGAGTAAAAGGGCTAAATCCTCAACCACCATAACAGGATGTCAATAGACAATGTCTTAAATTGATAAATTGGCAGCCTCTCAACAGCAGTATGGATAAGAGATGGAGCAGAGGTCCAACTGTATCCCCACATAAGTCTTCTAGAATAATTTATATTTTTAGAACCATGTGCACATATTACTTTGATGAAAAAACACAAAAATTAAGTAAAAATATTTGCATACACTCTTCAGATAGAATTGAAGTTGATGTTTCAAAAGGCCTTACACTTTTTAGGTATTTGCTATATACTTTAAAATTGTCTTCTAGAAGTTATCAGTTTTATTGCCACCAGCATGTATAACTAGTATCCATTTCCCTACCTCTTTGCCAATCTATATTATTTTTTTTCAAATCTTTGCCAGTTGGATAGGGGAGAAAAAGTTTCTAACCATTATTTGAAATACATTTTCTTTAATGGGTCCTACTTACAGCTGAGGCTAAGTGGCATTCTGTCAGTTTGCTTCCTGTTAAATTCCTGGATTGCTACTTGATGAAATT
This sequence comes from Physeter macrocephalus, assembly GCF_002837175.3. Lineage (NCBI taxonomy): Eukaryota > Metazoa > Chordata > Mammalia > Artiodactyla > Physeteridae > Physeter > Physeter macrocephalus. The sequence continues at coordinate 79,061,252 of NC_041225.1, forward strand.
GCTAATCTTCTATCTGAGTAAATGTCTTAACATCTAGACCTAGAGCTAGACAGACTGCAAAAATTGCCTTAACTGTGAAGTAACAGAAAACATATCTCAAACAGAATTATTGATCTGCTTTCCCAAGCAAGTACCTCTTCCTGACTTTCCTACTTCTATTTAAGACCCTAGTAATTTTGGACCCTTTCCTCCATATTTAGTCAGTCATCTAATGAATCAACTCTGACTCTACGTAGACTCTTATACTTGTTTCCTTTTTATCCCCTCTTACCACTCAAATGTTGCTTTTGCTTTCAGAAGAATTTTGATAGATATTTCCAAATTTCCCTTCCAAAAGATTTTATATGAACTTATATTTCCACCAATAGTGTAGCAGAACAACTTTGTCCTTGAACTGTCAACACTTGGTACTAAACTTTTTGATCTTTATCAATCTAATAGGTGAAAAATAGATGATACCTCATTGTTATTTTGATTTGTACTGCTTATGTATGTAGCTAAAATGTATAATTTCTGCCTACATCTCAGTAACCAACATTAGGTCACATAGACAGGCTCAGAGGCAGGGGGCTCACAATGCCAGCATTTCACTATACAGCCTTTACAGTGCAAGGCAGGGAGGAAGGGGGCTGGAATAGATGTTGAAGCCATCGTCATTTTTCTCATATATGACTTTTGGGTTTTATGTCCTTCTCTACCCTAAGATTAAAATTTTGCTCATTTTTTATAACTTTTTATTATAAAACCATTGAAATACACAAAAGTAGAGAGAACAGAATAACGAACTTTCTGGTTTCTATCACACAGCTTAAAAATTATTAACATTTGGGCTTCCCTGGTGGCGCAGTGGTTGCGCGTCCGCCTGCCGATGCGGGGGGGCCGGGTT
>NC_041225.1:79062436-79065095 GCF_002837175.3 Physeter macrocephalus
CTGCTGGGCTTGCGCGTCCGGAGCCGGTGCCCCGCGACGGGAGAGGCCGCGGCGGGGGGAGGCCCGCATACCACAAAAAAAAAAAAAAAAAAAAAAAAAAAAAAAATATTAACATTCTATATTTTGTTTCACTTATCCCATGCCTAATTATTTTTCTGAAGTCTTCTAAAATAAAATCTCAGATACTGTATTATTTCACTCATGAATAATTTAGTAGGTTTCCCTAACAGGTAAGGAGTTTTAACTGATATATAACATGTAGACATTAAAATGTATGGCTCAATTAACTTTCATAAAATGAAAACACTCATGTAACTACATCTCATATCAAGAAAGAGAACATTACCAATACTCCAGAAGCCCCCTTTCTGTCTTCTCCAGGTTATTACTGTAGGGAAGAAAAAAGTTTTCTTTGACCCTCTTAGGGTCCCTGGATGGGTCTGACAATTAAACTGACAAAGACAGGTTAACAGGAGAAGAGCATACAAATTTAATATAAATTTTACTTGACATGGGAGCCTTCATATGGAAGTGAAGACACAAAGAAACAGAGCTGTGTATTTTACACTAGGTTTGATGAAGAGTGGACAGTGATGGAGGAAGAGGCTAGGTTAAGGAGTATGAGATAATGTAGTAAACTAGGGGAAATTCACAAGGCCTGTTTGTTAGGATGCTTCTTGGTGTCCCTTTGTCTTCCAAAATTAGGATGCACCTTTACTCCAGCTATAGTGAGGGCACCTCTCACATGAGAGTTTTATGACCTGTTTCAGAGGAGAAGGGTAGGAAGGGGGGTGAGTAGGGGAAGGTGGGAGAGACCTTCTTGCTCTGCTGTTTTTTCAACTCCTTCGGTTTAAAATAGTATTTCATTGTATGAAAATTTCATAGGTTTTTTAACCATTCATTATATTAATGGATATTTGGGGTATTTCCAATTTTTGGCTATTGCAAAAAGTGCTGCTATGATCATTCTTGTACAAGTCTTGCTGCACCTATATCTGCATTTCTCTTGTGTATATACCTCGGAGTACCATCATTGGACGATAGGGTATGCTTATGTTCAGTTTTAGTAGATACTTTCAGTTTTCTAAAATGTTTGTACCAAGTTACAGTCCCACAAGCAGTGTATGAGCATTACAACTGTTCCACGTGGTCATCAGCACTTGGCATTGTCAGTCGTTACAAGCTGAGTTCCCTGGGAAGTAGACTCTGAGAAGGAGATGATCAAGCAAGGAGTTTATTGGGAAAGGGAAAGGAAGTCAGCAGGACTGGACAGAGGGAGGAGTTGGACTGTGATGCAGTTTCAACCAGTGACCCAACTGACCCCACAGACAGCCAAGTTTGGGGGCCATTACAATAGTCCCCTCCCTGCCACCATGGCCGCTCTGTTTATTTGTCTGTTAGATCAGCATAGGAGCTGATGATGGAGGCTGAGTGAATCAGCCAGCTGAGTCATTTTGTCTCCTGGCGTTTAGTGCCTCTTCCGTGGTAGATGCTCTCGGTGGGTGTTCACATGCAATCTTCATATCCACTTTATCCCCACTCCTATATGGCCATCCCACCCCAGACTTCTTCCTCCCTGATCTCCCAATCTTTCTTCTTCCAGGCCCTGACCAGTTGGCCAACACTTTGTCACTGATCATGACTCTATGTATATTCTAACCTCCGGCTGCTTCTCTTTCCACACAAAGTGGATGATGAGTACAGTGAGATAAGTGTTTATAAAAGCACCTTGTCAGTGGTTCTCCATGCCCAGGCTATATACCTCAGGCCAATTAAATAAAAATCTCTGGGAGTGGGACCCAGACATCAGTGTTTCTTTAAGGTTTTCCAGGTGGTTCCATTGTTCATCTAAAGTTAAGAACCACTGCTCAGGTGTTCAGCTTTCTGCTAAAACTTGAAAGACAGTGTTTCTCCAACTTTGTTGTGCATTAGAATCAACTTGTAGATGCAGATTCTTAAGCTCCAAGCCCACAGATTCTGATTCAGAGAACTGAATTAAGGCCCAAATCTTTGGATTTTTTAAGTCACTCAAGAGATGGGTGGATACAAGTCAACCAAAGAGCTAACTCTGACAATCTCTGATATAAGTAAACCAAGTTTCTCACTTACAAGGAACTCAAATCTCATAGAGAGCAATTTATTTTAGTTGGTGGCAGGAGGAATTTTAGCAAAGAGTGTTGAAAATAATCTCTACAGGATTTAAAAAATCAGATCATTCATTATCTGCTAGTATGACAAATAAATCTGTACTTGAAAAATAAATGGGCCTGAATTACTGTGACACACTAAATAAGCTTATATTTCAAGCTCTCCATAATACATTTGACTTTTTTAAAATCCAGGCTATACTACTGAGAATGTTTTCAAAAGAAGCACCCAACCTAAAATTACAGTGGCTCTCTGCTGTCTTTAGGTTCATGTTCTTAATATTCATGGTGGGTTCTCCTTTCTGCTAAAGCCCAGAGACAACTGGCAGCAGCAATTTTCACTGTCAAGAGTACTGCTTCTCCAAGACAGTATCTTCAATAAGTGGTGCTGGGAAAACCGGACAGCTACATGTCAAAGAATGAAATTAGAACACTCCCTAACACCATACACAAAAATAAACTCAAAATGGATTAAAGACCTAAATGTAAGACCAGACACTATAAAACTCTTA
>NC_041225.1:79065446-79066075 GCF_002837175.3 Physeter macrocephalus
CAAATCAAAACTACAATGAGGGGCTTCCCTGGTGGCGCAGTGGTTGAGAGTCCGCCTGCCGATGCAGGGGACACGGGTTCGTGCCCCGGTCCGGTAAGATCCCACATGCTGCGGAGCGGCTGGGCCCGTGAGCCATGGCTGCTGAGCCGGCGCGTCCGGAGCCTGTGCTCCGCAACGGGAGAGGCCACAACAGTGAGAGGCCTGCGTACCACAAAAAAAAAAACTACAACGAGGTTATCACCTCACACCGGTCAGAAAGGCCATCATCAAAAAATCTACAAACAGTAAATGTTGGAGAGGGTGTGGAGAAAAGGGAACCCTCTTGCACTGCTGGTGGGAATGTAAATTGATATAGCCACTATGAAGAACAATATGGCGGTTCCTTAAAAAACGACAAAATAGAACTACCATACGACCCAGTAATCCCACTACTGGGCATATGCCCTGAGAAAACCATAATTCAAAAAGAGACATGCACCACAATGTTCATTGCAGCTCTATTTACAATAGCCAGGACATGGAAGCAACCTAAGTGTCCATCGACAGATGAATGGATAAAGAAGATGTGGCACATATATACAATGGAATAGTACTCAGCCATAAAAAGAAATGAAACTGAGTTATTTGTA
>NC_041225.1:79066101-79193598 GCF_002837175.3 Physeter macrocephalus
AAGGTTATGAAGAACCTAGGGGCAGGACAGGAATAAAGACACAGACATAGAGAATGGACTTGAGGACGCAGGGAATGGGAAGGGTAAGCTGGGACGAAGTGAGAGAGTGGCATGGACATATATATACTACCAAATGTAAAGTAGATAGCTAGTGGGAAGCAGCCGCATAGCACAGGGAGATCAGCTTGGTGCTTTGTGACCACCTAGAGGGGTGGGATAGGGAGGGTGGGAGAGAGACGCAAGAGGGAGGAGATATGAGGGTATATGTATATGTATAGCTGATTCATTTTGTTATAAAGCAGAAACTAACACACCATTGTAAAGCAATTATACCCCAATTAAAAATGTTAAAAAAAAAAAAGTACTGCTTCTCCACTTTATGTGCATAAGAATCACCTGGAGCTCTTGTTAAAATGCTGATCTGGATTCAGTAGGTCTGGGCTTCTGCATTTGTAACAAGTGATGCATTACTAACATCTTCTGCATTTCTAACATCGCAGGTGATGCTGATGCAGCTGGTCTGGGAACCACAGTCTGAGTAGCCAAGATTCATGGCCTCTCGTCCTTCCCCTGTAGCTCATACTTCACCTTATAACAAATTCTATTCCACTTTGGTCCTTTGGGTTAAAGCCAATAAACCCAAACTGCCTACGATGTTAAAATCTGGGAGGTTAACTGATCCCATTACATGTTCTGCTTTGCAAGTTAGAATGAGGACTTACAGAATTAAACTATATTCAGCATAGAATTAAAAAACAATTAAAAACGTGAATCACGCTCCATATTGATTCAGACTCTCCATATCCTTTGATTTCAGCAGTATTATTGTCATGCCTTGACCTCTTGTTAATTAACAAGATTTTAAAAGATGGATTGATGAAAATGATGTGCTGATCAACTTATCTGATGACACTGAAACTAAGTAAAAATTCTTTTGGAAATTTACTTAATCTATACCAAGAGACATTAAGTTTGTTTACACCAGCATTGTTTTGATATTTGACCTCATATTCTCATTCCTGATAACATATTACAAATAATTTACTTATACAACAAATATTTGCTGAGCATTTACTACATGCCCCTCCCTGTAACAGATGGTGAATTAACTTAAAAGGAAAAAAGCACTTTCTGCAAAGATATTTATTTCAGTATTAACTAAAACAAAAAACTTGGCAACTAAATCTTCAACAACTGTGGAATAATTATGTACATTTCGATATAAAAACTCAAAGTAATAGTTCAAGACATTAAAAATGCTGTGTAGATTACAAAATTGTGTGTAAAAGGAACTTTAAAGAGGACTAAAAAACTGTAGAATCAAAAAACTGAAATAAAAGCTAGGGAGGTGTATTGTTATAATATTACCGTAAATAAAACGTTGCCGTAAAATACTTATTAAAAAACCCACACTTGTAGCAGCATCAGATACTATAAAGGTTCATTTCTTTGACTACTGATGCAACTTTTAAAAAGCCTTCTCTTACACCAAAAAAAACCATTTCTGTCCTTTCCTGCCTCCATAGCCTGCTTCTTCCTGTCTGTAAATGCAGGCAGAAGATGTCGAGGAGGTAATCTAGAGCTCTCCTGATTTACAGTGAGGAAAATAACAGTTTCCTGAAGAAGCTGGCAAATGTTATGCAGACATTTTACATCTGTATCAGTGTTATCAATGACATGGATTCTACAAAGCTAAACCCAGGCATCAAGGTATTATTCTTTCAGCTATTTTTGCTTAAAATTTATTGGTTTGGGGTTCTATTTTTCTCATATTGCAAACTTTATGGATATTGGGTTTTTAGTTGTAAATATCATCGTTTATATTTGAGTTTACTCAGTGTTGGAATCCCTATGTAATTCTTTAAGTTTGGTAAGTTCTCAGGTACAAAGGCATAACTTAGGGAGGGGAGTGGGAGGTGTGTGTGTGTGTATATGTGTGTGTTTAGGTAGACTACCACAGCTAGTGGGTGATGAATGGCATTGGGGTGGGAATGGGGGAAAGGGAGTTTGGGGATTTTTTTTTTTCAGAGAGAGTGCAAGGCTCAGGGACGCTGTCCTGCAAACTATCAACTTTTATTCTTCTCTCATCCTTTCACCTAACAAAGACTTGCCAGGGCTGTGAAGAATAGATAAACATACACAGAACTAGAAGGACTGAGTAAGTGATAAGCCTTTTAACAGCAGAGATTTTATGAAGCTTACTATGAGCTAATTTGAAAAACAGTGTTGCTGAATGGTGAAGAAAGGATGCTGTCATATCCAGAGTTAGAGTGATGCCAATTCCTTCTGGGCACCATTCATACGGATAAGTTTGCTTCTTTGCCCTACGTCAAGGAATTAAGAGGAATGCCTCCTGGTTTGCCCTCCTATTTACACTCCTGACACACAGAGGTGAAGGCAGGTGGGGTTTTGCATTATTTTGTACGCGCAAGGGTTTGTTCAGTGACCTTGGAAAAGCCCAGTGCTAATGTATTACAGCAGGTGGCAGCCTTTCCCTGGGAGAGAAGGAAGAGCTAGTCTTACCTAAGGCAAAATTGTTTTGGGTTTTATAGCTTTTCTTTGATATTAAGTGTAAGGTGATTTATCTAGGGCCTGAAGTTAAGACTGGCTTTATAACAGAGGGAAGAGGAACAGGAACCCTGGAACCCAGAAAAGGGGATGTGGGCTCACTTCCGGGACCCGGCCGCTTAGTCACTGACTCTGAGTTACTCAGTGGCTGCCCTTGGGGAGCCTGGTCAAGTTCAGACTCCACACCAACAGGTGTGGGTGAAGGCATCAGCCTGAGGCTCAGAAAGGGGCTCTGAGCAAGAGGCCCCAGGGAGGTAAAGAACTGACCTAAAGGCATAGAATCAGAGCAGATCAAGAAGACTCTGCTCTATACGGTGAGGAAGGGAGTTTGATAGCAGAAGTATCCCCTTTTCATTCCAGATCTGTAAAGAAACATCTAAACTGCCAAATGTTTTTTTGAAACGGTTATTAAGTTATTCTCCTTCAAGTTTGCAAAGTGCTTAATGGATAGCCAGACTTGGCTGAGAAGCTTGACGCTGGATATATATCCAGTTCGTTTCTACTTTCTTAATGGTATGATTGTATTTTATCATTTATCAAGAAGGAACTATGTCAACTATATTTCAATTTAAAAAGGTTTTATGTAAAATGTTATTCAAAACAGTGTGAATAAGGAGACATTTACTAAAGTACTTACAAATGGATTTGCTTTGTGACTAAAGGTAATTACTGTGATGAGATGGGGGTAGGAACACTCAGATATCAAGGAACTAGCTGTGACTATTTAAATTAATTAAAATTAAAGCAAAAATTCAATTCCTCAGCTGCATTAACCACATTTCAAGAGCTCAATAGTCATCTCTGGCTAATGGCTACCATATTGGAGAGCACAGATTATTGACCATTTCCATGGTCACAGAAAGTCCTACTAGTCGGCGCTGGACTAGAGGAAAAAACTGGGGAGTGCTGCCAAGTGAAAAGGCATGCGGTTAAGAACAAGCCCTCCTTGTAATATTAAGTATTGTAATCATAATTCCTCAGTGCGGTAGGAGTTTCAAATAGAGTATTTCATATAATTCTGAAGGCAATCCACGACCATAACAACAGTGCAGCCTACATTTGTGGAAACATTAATGCTGGCCAGGCACTAAGGGCTCTGTTGTAATAACTCATTGGTCTTTGCAAAAAACCGGTGACTTCTAACTTATCTGTGGTTACCTGGCTTGTAAGGAACAGCTGGAACTCAAACCCATGTTTTTCTGGGTTGTAATAATTAGAGAGAAGACGTGGGAAATGCCTAGCACACTCTGTATGTGAATAAAATCTGCTTTTAAGCCACTTTCCCCTTAAACTGGGCCAACTCTTGGATTCTCTGTCATATACTTGTCTTTCTGGCTGAAGAAGGCTTTATGCCAATTCTGATAGAGTAACAATGATGCCCTGTTTGTCAGGATGTGAGCCATTTCCTTCCCCCCCGCCAAAGCAGAATCGGCTGTCTGCACAAAGGAAGTTGGTTTCTCAGAAGCTCACCTTCGTAGAAATCAAGTCTATTTGGGTGAAAATTTTGAAGTAAGATATTCTTGTTTAAGACAAAAATATTCTTATTTAAGACTGGAAGTATATATGGGAAAATGCTGTTTTCTCTAGGTTGGTACAGTTATGAAAAATATTTCCTTTTTGCCCTTTTCTACTTTTTCTTCAAAATGTTTGCTCTATTTTGTAACTTTTCTACATGAATATGTGTAATAACATTTAACAAAATCAAATCCAGATACTACATCATGAAACTGGTTAATTGGTTAACAATATTTTAAGCTTTTGATAATATAGCAAATACTGTAATACTAGCCAATAAAAAACTTTAAATTGAATGCTAAATAATACTTTAACCAATAGCCGAGGAAGCATGGAATTTAATTATAAGGTTAAAAACGGCAATAAACAGTATTTGGGTACTCACTGCCTCTCTGCAGGTGGGGACTCGGGGTGTTTTATGTCAGTGGCCCCATGGATGCCTGCTTTATGTCATCCCATTCAAGATGAAGTAGGGACTGGTCCATAAAACAGTCTGTGATTCACGCCGTTACTTTTATCATCAATTAGCACCATATGGTCTTTGAAAACTAATAAACGTGGTGTGAGGAAAGAGAAAAGGGATCTTTTCAAACTACGGCATAGATGTCTGTCCTTCCCAGGTGAGGCTCATTATGTAGGAGTGCTGTAACTGCAAGGAAGGCAAAGGGGAAAAAGGAGGTTGAGAACTGGCCCGTTAAGTGCTACGGTTCTTTTCTCCTATAAAATTCAGACTGTGTGATAGTTTTACTTTAAAAGCATGTCTTTACCTACTTTTAACTCACACACCATTGTAAAGCAATTATACTCCAATAAAGATGTTTAAAAAAAAAGTGGTGTTCTTTTAAGTGTGTATGCATTTTAATTTTCTTTAGTGAAATTTGGTACGCTGCTAAAGGATATCTTTACATACTTTTAGTTAAACCTGTAGTGTGAGTCTACTGTGAAATAATAGCCAAATGAAATGGTAGCCAAAAACGTTTTCAAATATCTAAGAATTCTGATTGAATACAGTTTATAGAATCATTCACTTTAATGGCCTAATAAAATTTTTAAGTATAAAAGATAATTTAGAGGATCAAGTGATAATGTAGCAGCAGAGAATCAAGAATTCACTCCTTATTCCCTCACTTCCCCCACCTCTGAGGCTTCCATTTAAAAGCATTACTGCTAACTTTAGAATGTAATTTAAGTTAGGTGGCTATAGGTTTAAAGCTAAGGAAAAACAAAAGACATGTGAATTCCCAGATCTGTCTAAGCAGGCAGTTGGAGATAAGAAAGAATGAACTGAAAAAGGGCAACAGATTCATTCCACAGGTGGTGTATGCAGCTGCAAGGACTCGGTGAGCCAAGCCCTTTTCAGAAACACAGAGAAATATTCAGCCTTGTCCGCTCTCATTCCCTGCAAGAGGACAGACCTGGCACCCTTAAAAAGGAAGAGTCCTGGAATCAGACCAGGCTCTTTTGTGTTTCCCGTTTGAAGGCATTCTGAAAAAAACAGAATCCTGAGATCAATTCACTTAAAAAAATTATGTACATACATATATGAATACCATGCATTTTATACTGCCTGATGGATGACAAACAATCCACCTCTGCCAACTAAATTGTCTTTGCAGATGTCTTGGAGCTACCTGTTTGTCTCTTCTATTCTGATTTTCATAGTAAGATATTATTTCAAATAATTTTTCTTTTTGCTTGTGGAAGTAACAAGGCTAGGGTCACTGATCTGATACCACAGAATGATATGTTCATTCTTGGTTCCACACTGCACTTCTGGTTTCATAAAGAAGGTTGCATTTAGGCTTTGGTTTACAGAGTTCAGTTTACAGGTGTATCCTCCACTCTATTTTATTCCCATCCTCTGGCTTTCCACTGCTGTGTGCTTTGCTCAAGTGTGGTTAAATGGATGAGCTACTCACACAGCACTTCACATGGATCATCTCAAAAGGCAGGCATCACATCTCATTTGTGGAATGAAAAAACTTCAGGAAAGATAGGGTTTACATCTTTCCTTTTTTTTTTTTTTTTTTTTTCTTTTGGACTTTAAGTGCAAAGACTTGAGTTAATCACCCTCCTCAGTTCATGATGGTACATGATCATCCATGCAAGGTCTTATCATTTTCCTTTTCTATTTTATTATTTTGCCCTTTCATCTCCAGCATCGGCAGCCACTCTGATATATTTAATATGTGCCTGGATAGGCACGGACCCCCAAGTTTTTAATATAATATTGTTTTATGAATGTATGTGTTTTAATTCTGTATTGTTCAATGGCTCATTTCTGTTTACTGATTTTTTTTAATGCAGTGCTGTTTTTAAGTTCTTTCCATGTTCCTTTATGCCCATGTAGCTAATTTCTTTGAACTGCTACATAAGGTTCCATAGCATGTGTCAGATACCTTTAATATGTCCATCCCCCTAGTGATAGGACACCTGGACTGCCTCTAACTCCCTTGTACCACAAACAATCCTGTGATAAACATCTTTATACACGTCTCCTTATGAACCTGTGCGGAGAGGAATTCCCGAGTCATAGGTTGCGTGTGTGCATGTGAATGTGTGCAAGCACACACACACACACGCACAATTCAATACTGCCAAAGTGCTCTCTAGAATACGTGTATCTATTTACCATCCCACCAGCAGCACATGAGGGTCCTTGGTTTCTCTTTGCCGGGAATGCCAAATCATTGTCCAGCTTTCTAATTTTTACAAATCTGTGTGTAGGTGGTATCTTAAAAAGTCTTAATATGCATTTCTGTGTTTACTGGTGACATTGAACTTCTCTTCAACCCTTCTTAGCCATTTGGGTTTCTACTTGTGAGAAATGGCTATTCTTACTCTTTGTCAATTTTTTTTTTTTTTTTACTCAGTCCAGATCTTTTTTTTTTGTTTTATTGAAGTATAGTTGATTTACAATGTTGTATTAATTTCTGCTATATAGCAAAGTGACTCAGTTATTCATATACATATTCTTTTTCATATTCTTTTCCATTATGGTTTATCACAGGATATTGAACATAGTTCCCTGTGCTATACATTAGGACCTTGTTGTTTATCTAGTCTATATATAATAGTTCGCATCTACTAATCCCGAACTCCCAATCCTTCCCTCCCCCATCTCCCCTCCCCCTTGGCAACCACAAGTCTGTTCTCTATGTCTGTGACTCTGTTTCTGTTTCATAGATAGTTCATTTGTCAATGTTTTGACAAAGATTCTTTACTTCACCAAACTTTAGTCAGGCTTCTGAACCTTCCCCTACGCCCATCTCTTCTCTGCACTTCCTTGTGAAATCCAGCTTTAGCAAGAACCCCGCTAAGTCAGTTTAACCAGAACCCTCCACCCTCGATATCTGATCACCCTTGATATCTGATCAGGTTCCTCATCCTCTACCATCCCTCAGGTGATGTCTGATCACCCAGGTCTATCTTCAGCAAAAATCTTGTTAGTTTGATTTAGCCAGAATGCCCCTTACTGCTGATTTTCCTCTTAATAATTTTCCATTCTCTGACCCCTCCACCCCTGCTCACTTACCCATGCTCTATTTGGAGTTGAGCCCAGTCTATCTCCCTTACTGTATAATTCCATTGTAGTGGTCCCTATACCACAAAGTAATCTGAACAGGGGAAGTTTAATATAAAGTATATTAACTAAAAGTGGGATTAACTACTAAGGAGTAACCAGAACTTTAAAGAATACAGGAATAGTTTATATGGGGAGCAGTACTTTCTAAGGCAGTGTTACTGAACTTCTATTTTCATTATTGCTCTCCTAAGGAGATTTTTTTAGACATTTTCCCCCCTTAATGCTCCCCTCCATGAAATTTTAACACTGCAGATAAACTGTGTATCTGTTTATGTGCTGTGGCCTTTTTCAGGGCCATAAACCATTGTAATACTTAAGATTATTTCACACCTCCCCCCCAAGAACCAGTTTTTACCCCCCACTGAGAGTGCTTGCCCTAGGACTAAGGCTGAACACCCAAGGAAGGGACAAACTTGGAAGAGCTCTGTCTCCCCTCAAGGCTGAGATTCTGATCTCACTGAAGAGGGTGTAGCTGTCATCCATTGGGTGGTAGAGAAATTCTCTGAGGTGCTGCAAGTCAGGATGGAGAAGAAATCACCTCGCGGAGTAGCTGTGAGACGTGCTGGGTGGTTGAGTGTGGTTAGGATTCTGGTACCCACTAGCTGCCATGCACTGCAGGAGAAGGAAAACCACATCAGAACAAAGAAGCGAAGCACTTTCCTCCTGCAGTGGCCCTCCAGTGCTCTTTCCTGACAAGGCATCATGCCAGCTGCAAAGGAGAAATATTTACAGGGTCCAACTCCAGCATCACAAAGCAGGGTAGTAAAGGGTGGATTTGAGCTGAGAAGAAATAAACTGGTAACTGGAACATGCATCAGAAGAAACTCTTTTAAATTTAAGGTTCTAATTAAGTTCTGGCTAATCAAAGCTTTACAATGCCAACTCACCATACTGTGGTATATACACATCAAAAACACCTAGGAATTTGCAAAAATGCAGGGCATGTCATCAGTAAAGCAATTTATTAATTTTATGTGTTGCCATTTACATGTGATGTTTATGTCTTTGGCCCACTGTCAGTGAGATTTATACTTTGAGTTATTTTCTTGAGAATGAATGTGAATGTCTGATTTGTCTGTATTCTTTCTCTAAACAATTCAGCCATAGACTGTTGACCAGCTGACACCAATCTTGTCTTTTTGATAGTAACATTTCTCAGGGTAATTCAATGGACATTTTGATTTACCAGTAAATCTGTTGTGAGGCTGGTAAATATATCAGTTCATCAGGACCTGATTATTCTTGGGTGAACAGACGAAATTGAGTTTCTGAATCACAAATCAAAGGTCTAAACCTTTGATGTAGAGCAGAGCAGATGTACAAATCATTGTACCACGGAAGCCTAGATTGTCCAGTGAGACTTCCCCACTCACCATATACTGAGCTACCTAAAGGTAATGTGTGCAGCCAAGGAACAGAGCAAAGATAGCTAGTCAATGTCTTTGGTCTTGTTTGAAATTTGCCCCAGTGCTAATTGCTTATGTAAGCCTATAGCTGCATATCATATAGATGTTTCAATTCATACTTCTAGTTTAGATTTGGGCGTGAAATGGCTTCCTAAAACAGGGCATGTGAATCAAGCTCTCTGGAATTTAGTTTCATTACTTGTAATGTGAGAAAGTTGGTAAAGATTACATAAGTGGTATGTTAAATAAGCACAATTCTCTGACCTAATCGAAAAGCAACCTTATATATTTATTTTTGCCCCCACTGTTCCTTTACATATATATAAAGTCAGATGGTGAGGGGGAAGAGAGGTCATCTTTCTCTGCCCTAGGCTGAAACCTGTGGCAGGCCCATAAATTTTCTGGCCACTCTGGCACCATAGACTTTCAAATTCAGTTATATAAACAGTCTTGATACAGAAATTAGCTAAGTGTAAGATATTAATCAAAACTCCAAAGCTGATGTTAAGAACACACCTTTTCCTCTCCGCAAGCCCAAGATATCTTCACTCTGAAAGCCTGCAGTGGGAAGGGGGAGGGATATTGGATGGCTCTTCCTCAAGTCTTCTTGTCAAGTGAATGGAAATATCATTACACTGTTCCTGAGATCCACTCTCCACCGTTTTCTACCTTCCTCTCTGCCCAGGAGGCTGACCCTGTATAAATGTGTTCTCTTTCTCTCTGGCTTCCAGTTGGCTTTGGCCAATGGGGAGCCCTTGCAGAAGACCAGAGAAGGTCAAGGTATTCATCCCTTGGCTTTCTCCTAGTGAGACTGCCTTTGGTTGGCTTGGGTCAAGGTCACTGCTCCTCTTACTGTGGTCTGCTCCAAATAACACTCCCTTTCCAGATGCTGATAATCACTCCCTTAGGGTCCCAGGGTGTCAACCACTCTGTTTCTTTTAACCCCTAGTTCCCAGACTGTCCCTTGGGTTTTCATTACACCCCCAACAACCTCCTTACAAATAGTCTCTTTGAAAAGAAGCTCTTCTCAACTTATCCTAATTTAAGTGTACCATCTGTTTCCTGTTGGGACCCTAACTGGAAAAAATTCATCAAAATTCGTATTGCATAGCAACGCTTGAAGTTTAAAAAATCCATTTTCTTAGATTAAGTAACACATCACAATACTCACTCTTAAAATCATTTGCCCCACAATATTATTATCCAAAGTACTTCAACAACTACTGTACTGTACTGGGCCAAGTCTAGGTTCAGAAAAGCCAGAGCTGGGGCTTCTAGTCTCTCCCAATTCATCTCTTTCCTTCTTGTTCAGGGCTCTCTTGCTGGTAATCTCTCCCACCGAAAGGAAAAATGGACCTAATTAGTTTCAATATCTTCATGAATTAGTCTAATATATTTCCAGGAAAATATGCATTTTAAAAGAGAACTCCAGGATAAAAAATGAAGCTCCAATGACAGAAATTTCAGACTCTGTGACACCAGGAATGGGGAAGTATGTTTGACCTCATCTATTCTGAGCAAGATGAGGCGTAATTTTCCTACATCTTTGCTCTAAAACATATCACACAGGGCTGAGTTTTAAAGTCCCTGCTTCAGTGTTTATGCAACTGTTCAGGACTTTCCAGGGTATCAGTTATTCAAAAAAAATGTAGCCCAAGTCAAGGAGAGCTTAGCGTTTAGTTTTGAAAGTACAAGAAATACCTAAAGATTGTGGGTAATTGTTTCATTGTGTGCCTGAAAAATCACTAATGTTGCCTCGCTTTTTACATCTTACCTCTGATCAGCCCTGCAGCTTCAGCTACACTTAAATGAAAGAAATCAAGTAAACAACTTTTAGCAATCAGGGAACCTTAAAATTGCAGGTGATATGTAGCAGGTTAAGCACACAGCAACACACATGCAATCATTCAAATTTTGTACCTGGCAAATGAGGCTAACAATTTATACCTTGATCTGACGTGATTATTTGAAAAAGCTGCTTTTCTGTGGCATAAATATAGATGCTAGTTCTGTCTTGCAGCCAAGTTTCTCACTAGAAAGCCACATTAATCTTATAAGAAACTAGAAACTTACAAAGAAACTAGTAGAAATGATTTCTTCTAAATTGTAAATAAAAAGGTATCCATGAGTGCTTGTCGAGTTTAAAAATATTGTCTTTCTCCTTTTTCCCTCTGCATGAACTTAGTTGGTTTTGGTCCACACATATTTACTCCTTATTATGTGCCAGGCACAGTTTAATGCAAAAATACACCGCTGAAGAAGGCAAACCAAGTCCCTGTCCAAGGTGGTTGCCCTCCAAGTGAGGGGGAGAGAGGTAACAAACATTTAAACAAACAAATAATACAATTTCAGGAACTAAGGGCTATGAAGAAGACAAAATAGGGTAATATGGTCGACGGTACCTGGGGTGGGATGTGGCTGCGTGGTGACATCTGAGTTGAGATCTGAAGGCTGAGAAGGAGGCAGTAGTGTGACAATCTAGAGAAGAGCTCTGCTAGCAAAGAAACAGTAAGTGCAAAGGACCTGGGGTTGAAATGAGCCTGGTGTATTTGAGAGCAGAAAGGTGGGCAGTGTGGCTCTAGTAGAGTAAGAGGGAAGGCTTGGAAGATGAGGCTGAAGAGGGAGGCTGAGTCAGGTCAGAGTGATAGGAAGCTATTGGAGGATTTAAAGCTGGGAAGTGATAGGATCTAATTTATATTTTAAAAAGAAAAGTCTGGCTGCTTTGTGGAAAACAGAGTGTAGGAGGTTGGACATAGAAGCGGGAGACCACGGAGGAGACAATGGCAGAAGTCCAATGACAGATGCTGGCAGCCAGGCTGAGGGTTTCAGCAGCAAGGCCACGGCTGGCCCACACAGCGCTTTTGTGACAATTAGAAAAAGTCTCCCATTCCCTTTGGTGGTTCTGAATAGCAGATGGGTTATATATGGAGTGTGAAGAAAAGAGAGGAATCCAGAATGACTCAGGCTTGCACTGCCTAACTGGGTGGATAACGGTAGAATCAGGTTTATGTTCACTTTGAGGACCATGAAGTTTTTGCATCAAGTGGGTTTACCCACGTCACAACTGAAAACTTAGTAACATTTACCACACTGACACTGGCTTCCCCGCAGCACTGGAAACCTTATGCTGATGTCATGGAGATAACATTGTGAGATATTCAACCAGCAGCGTGTTTGCTTTCCCGGTGGTAAACCCAGTCCCCATGGATCCTCCACCCAATGAGTCAATGACATGCTTTGAGTCACGGCGAGGAAAAAACCCAGCCAAGAATGGGTAAGTCATCATTTACTTTTGAGTTTCAAAATAGGATTGAAAAAAAATTCATAGCAAGACAATAGTTTGAAATTAACTGCCTTTGATTCGTAAAAGCCAGACTTTGTTGAAAGAAAAACAAATGTATTTGCATACACGGATGAGGCAGAGCTTGGAGGGCTGCCCCTGAGCAGGTCACAGACAGTGCCAGGAAGAACACAGGAGGTGATGTCAGAGCCGTTTTCCCATGACTGGAAAGGAAGATAAACGTTTAAGCAGCAGGCAGGAAGTTGTGAGAGTCAGAGGGTGTGAGCACAGGGTTGCCCCAGATGAGGGGTGGAGGGGCCCTACGGCAGGAGGGATGTGTACCCTGCTTTTCCCTTTGGAACTAGGCCAACTACAGAGAAGTGTAAATGCTAGGGTTGGGCAACGAGGGGCCCCAGTTCCCGGGCCTGTGCATGGTCTGCAGCAGAGCCCGTGGGAGAATGGTGAAGGCTGACAGGATGAACGGGCTGGAGGAGGCCTGGCCTTGGGCCAAGAAGGTACAAGGTGTGCGACCTTTACCACTGATGGCCATGGTGGGGACCGTGGCTGTCAGTAGCTGGAATCAATGTAGCCCAAAGGCCAGAGCAAACAATTTCCTCACCATGGCCTCATGGTCAGGAAGGCCTGGTGGTTGGCAGAATTCCCCTGCACCTCCCCTGTAGCGCGCCTTTCACCTGGGCAATATTTTTGGAGAGGGAACAGGGAGAGAAGAACCCTGCGATGAGGTAGAAACCCCGTAAGACTGAGTGATTTCCCAAGGGAGACTGGTTTAAACCTAAAGGAGGTATCTTTTATTTGCAAGATCAAGTGTTTTCCACCTACATCAGCAATGGGGGCTTTTTAGCAAGAAGTCGTTATAAAGTTACCATACATATTTTTGTAAATCTGATTTATTTAGTGTGTCCATTTCAAGGCTCCTACATTAGGAAGGTCTGTATCTTTACTGAATGAAGAGAACTCAGCTTATGTACCTCGGCCTATGACGGAGGGGGGGAGGGGCGAGGGAGAGAGCAGGGCTTGATTCTGTCAACACTGGTTGCCTCCAGGGATGGTAGCTCGAGGACAGAGGAGAAAGACTTATTTTTCACTGTATACCTTTTGTAACTTTTGTATTTGTACCATGTGTAAGCATTAACTATTCAAAAAATAAAGTAAAATGGGGAAAAAAATAAAAGTTTCTGAAATGAAAAAAAATGCAGATGCACAGAATCTAATATTCGATGCTTGACAATTAACATTCAATACTTTTCATCTCACCAGGAACCTCTGAGCCATTTCTCCTTCTTTGCGCACCCTGGGTTTATTCCTTTCATTTGTGCTGGTGTTGGTTTTGTAAGCTCTCTTGCCACTCCAGCTTGCCCATGACACATCTGTGCTTTGTACCCCAAACACATTACATCCTGTGGGTAGACCGTCCATTATCCAGGGGAAAACAGTCCTACTGACCCAGTCAGTCTTACCTGCCGTCCTGGATTGAGGTGTGGAAAGGATTAATGAGGGGTAGATCTGGTTGTTTCCACCTCTTTGGCGTCCAGTAGCAGTGGGGAAGTAGCGGAAAGGACTTGAGTACTGGAGTCAAACTCACTAGGACTTGCCTCTGCCAGCTACTAGCTTTAGGTCCTTGGGTGAGTCTTGAGTTTCTTCTTCTACACATTAGAGTTAATATAAGCCTCATTGGGTCAACCTAGCACAATGCTAGAACTGTTCTGATTACCCTCAATCCCCAGTCCAAGAGAAGACAGATTAATTTTGATAAAATCTTACATCCAGCCAAACTCAGCATACCTTTTCTCCCTGTTTTCCTTGGTTTCTACCCAAGGCCTAAGCCCCTCCATTCATCTATCACATCCTTTACTCTCATTTACATCCTTCCCTATACTTTTACTCCCGTGACCCAATCTTCCTCTACTTCCTTCTTTTATTAAATGTGTTTTCATTTGCAAGTAACAGGGAGCTCGAGTCTAACTGGTTTGAACATTAAGGGCATTTATTGACTCAAGGGGCTGAAAATTCAGCAGTGGCAAGGGCCTTGGGTTGGCTGCAGTTCAGAATTACTATGGTCTCTGTTTCTTTCTGTCTCTCCACTCCACCAACCCTCAGCATTGCTTTATTCTGGGACTGACTCTCCTAGTGTTTATAGGCTGGATGTCAGCAGCAAATGGGCCCACATACTTCCTCATTATGTCCAGAGGGACTGAGAGGGAGTGAGTCTATAAGCATCAAACAAAAATCTTAACCTTCCATTAATTGGAATAGCATGAACCAATCATGGTGACTAGGAGACAGCCATGTGCTACTTCACTAAGGTCTAAATTGTCCACCCTTGAGCCAATCACCGTGGCAAGGGAGAGGGGCTTACCATGATTAATTTAGACCAATGGTTCTCAACTGTGAGCAGTAACACCTCCTTAAGATTATTGAAACATGTTGTTATGACTGGGGGTATCACTGGCATTTAGTGGGTGGGAGCTAGGAGCTTCGAATGTCTTGCAATGTACAGGACAGTCCTGTAAATGAAGAATTAGCCTGCCCCAAATGCCAATAGTGTCCCGCCAAGACATACTGGCTGAGACAATCAGGGCACATCACCCTGAAGTTGGGGGTTTACTTTCCTCTGAAGTGTGACAATACATAAACCACACTAGGGTGAAGAGATACCTGAACAAAAATGACCAGATCGCTCAGCTCCTTCCTCACCTTTATTGGCTCCCTTCTGTCTACTTAAATCCCTCTTGACAATATCATTTACTTCCTAGCCCCATTCTGTTGTACCTACCCAGGTAAACCCTATTGGGGCAGTGATTCTTAGTATCTCCCAAGGTCTGGGCTCAAATTTTTAAATTTAAAATGTAACTGGTCACATGGCCATCCATAATAAAGACTAAAATTTTCAGCCTCCTTGCAGCTAGATGTGTCAAAGGACCAAGCCATGGTCAATGGATTTAGGTAGAAGTGGCGTATGCCCTTCTGCTGGTCCTGCCTTCTTCCTGCTGACCAAAATGCAAACAAAATGGATGGAGCTGGAGTAACCATGTTAGAACATGACATGGAAGCCAAACCCTGATGGCAAAGTAAGGCACTTGAAGGAATTTTGATTCCTGACACACTGGTGCTCTATTCTAGCCTTATTAGTCTACCTGGATTTTTATGTAAGAGGGCAATGGACTTCTTTCATGTTTTTTTTTTTTTTTCTGTCACTTGCAACCAAACATAACTATGTAACAATATTGGACCAATCTAACTGCCTCCCCACATCAATACTGGGGGTTCAAATGCTGATGGTCAGTCACATCACATGACTAAGCAGATCGTTGCCAATATCTGGTATATTCTCCACCCTCACCTGGGTCCTCAGTACTGCCCAGCAGTGTCTCCAATTCTCTCCAGTAACCACTTCAAACCTCCTTCATGCTCCTCAAATTTTCATTCTTTCTTCTCCTATTTCCCTCTCTGCTTATTTCAGAGGGAAGATACAAGAAACTATTAGATAAGAACTTCTCCCCTCAGTTGCCAATCTCCAACATTGCTTATATACACAGTTGTTGTTTTTTTTCCCTTTTCTCCAGTTACAATGAAATTAGCTTGTCTCAGGCTAATTCTTCCCATGTGCTACGGATCCAATCTCCTTCATCCTATGCTCTATCCATTATCTTCCTCCCCTCCTCCAAAGGCTCCTTCCTTTCAGCCTCCAAACATCCTTAAGTAGCTCTAATTTGCAAAGCAAACACACAAAAATCTTTCCTTCAACCTTGCATCTCTGTCCAGTTTTCTCCCTTCTCCTCTCCCCTTCTTGCCTCTCCTCTGTTCCCTATTTACTCCCTTCCCTCCTTTCTCTCCTTTGCTTCTCCCTCTCCATCTCCTCCCCTCCATAACCAAACTATTTGACTTTTCCAGGTCTCCACTTCTTCCTCCTCAAACCTCTGAAGCTTGGCTTCTACTTCTCTCACTCCTTGAAAATGCAGTTGTCAAGGTCACAGACACCTTCCTTGTAGCTAAATCCAATGAATATTGCTCAACCCTTGACTTACTTTGCTCCTCAGTAATTTGACACTGTAGACCAGCCCTCCTTAATGGGTTCTCTTCTCTTGACTTCCATGTCATCGATCTCTTCTGGTTTTCTGTCTTTTTTCCTCTGACATCTCTCAGTCTTTGCTATGGGTTTCTCTTCTTCCACCCTACCCTTTAATGTTAATGTTCCATCTGGTTGGGTCACAGCTTCCTGGGAGGTCTTACTCATAGGACCTCAGGCTGATACTCTCCAAATCCGTATCTCCAAGGTGGATCTTATTTTGGGTTTCAGAATCATACACTCAACTGCCAACAGAACAGCATCATGGATCGTTTATAGTGATCTCAAACTACATTCATCTTCCTCCCCTTCCCTATAAACCTGCTCTTGTTATACCATACAGGGAATGAACTACCATCTATCTAGTTGCCCAAGCCAGAGTCATGCTCCTCTTTCATCTGGTCATCATCAAGTCCTGCCAAGTCTACTTTTAAATACTTTCAATGTTTAAGATCCATCCGCCTCTCTCCATTCCCACCGCTACTTCCTGTATGCAGTTCCCCATCATCTCTCACTTGGGCTATTCTGCAACTTTTTGTCTCTCTGCATCCAGTCTTGCATACCTGTTCTCCACAGCAGTCAGAGAGAGTGATCTTTCAAAAGTGCAGATCTGATCTTGTCATTCCCCGTCTCCCTATGGTTATCAGGATAGAGCTCAAGGACACCTTGGCTTTTCTTACAAAAGCCCTGTCTGATGTGTCTCCCGCCTGTATCCTTTCCTCCCCTTTTTTGTACTTTCCACTTAGCCACATTCAGTTTCAGTTCCTCAAATAGGCACTGCTCTCTACTGGTGCTGAGCCTCTGCACAAGCTCGTCCCTCGCTAGGAATCCTCTTCCTACTGCCTCCACTGCCACCTTCCCCTGTCCTCTTCCTTCAAGTCAGGCTTCTCTGACCTCCCAAGTCTGGTTCAGTGCCCCTCCTATGTGCTCTTAAATGATCTTTATTTCTGTCATAGCACTTACACAGATGGTAATTGCTTACTTACTCGTTCCCTTTGACTAGATTTTCAGCATTGTGAAGGTAGGGACCATGTCTGTTTTATTCTTTATAGTTTCAGTACCTCTCACTTACTAGATGCTCAATATATTTTTGTTAACTAAATGAACCCAAAGTAGGTATTCAATACAGGCTTCCCTTCCCAGTGGATAAACACATCTGACTAGTCAGGTAATTAGAAGGTATTCAATGAAACAACTGCTCTCAGGGTGAGGGAAACGAAAGAATCCCTCTCCAGACATCTTATTTAATGTTGAAAAAAAAAAAACACCAGAGTTAATAGAGCACTGTAAATTGTGATGTTCATGTGGAGAAAAAGACCAAATTAAAATCAGCTCTTGCTTTCCAATTTAAGTTGTCAACAGGCTTTCTCCCTTGAGGTTTCCCCATGACTCCCACAGAACAAGGAAAGAAAGGTATATCACAACTGTCAGCAAAGATTCTCATTACTTTCCTCTCCTTCCTCTCTCCTATCTTGTGATCGCAAGGTTGCTAGAAAATTAAAAATAACTCTTCATCCTTCATGAAGGATGAAGGGTCCAGTTCTGCTCAAATATTCAATGAATATTTAACTGAAGGCTGACTTTATACAAGACATCCTCTTATTTTTCACACTCTCTTCAAGTTTTATGAAGGATCAAACTTTGTATCCTGCAAGTATTTTATTCTCTTGCACAGACTTCCCTTCAAGAGGGCAGCCTGTACTCTATTGCCAAAGGCCCTCTAGCTTTTAAGAAGCAGAATGAAATCAGATAAATAGTTCCTGTCCCAGCCATACAGGTCCAAATCACATCACTCATTTAAGATACCAAAAAGAATTTCGCTCTGAGCTACTTTTCTAATCACATTGAACATGATGCATTGTACTACTTACTCTTTCTTATCCATTCATTCCAGTATATATAAGGTCCTGGTACCTGTTTGCTGGTCATAGAATAGTTTTTCTCCATGAGAAAACAATTGGTCCAGAAAGGAGATCAAATTTTGGATCAAACAGCAAACCAATTCCACTATCTCCAATTTCATTTTAAGAACTGATCTTCTGGAATTTCATAAAAGCATGGCATTACCTTGTTGGCACCCATCTATTAGTTTGCTTAGATACAATGTCAGAAAACACAAAGCAAATGCTGGCATTTCAGAAATGCTGTGTTGGCTGGAAATGAACCATGAAAACGGAAGCAAATGAAAGAGGGTCTTAAAGTCAGTGTGTTCTTGCCAATCAGGAAGATGAAGTTGTCACTGCATAAGATTCCATTTTGTTTACTTATACCAAGTTCTCCAAATTAATAAAGACTTCTATCACCTTTCCACAAAAAAGAGAATCTTTAAAAAAAAGAAAGCCACAAAACAGATTTTCTGGAAATGTTCTCACTCAATGAGATGTGAGCTTCCCGTTGTGTGTAAATCTTCTCTAGTGAATGCTGAGTCTTATGGTTACAAGTGTACTTACAAATCAGACCAGGGGTATTTGGGAACCCAGAAGGTTAGTTGGTAGCTCAAAGTGTCAGCCATAATGAGCAATGAACATGACAAAAGTTAAATTAATGTAATATTCTCAGGCTAAAAATTTAAACTACTACATGTTATATCAATTCTTTCACTCACGTCTCTCCCATTTTGTAGAATATTTCACTGGTAAGCAGATGTAATTCATACTGAAGGAATGCATCAAAAGGTTAAGACTGACTTTCTATTTGAATTCCCATTACAACCAAGCATATTTGCAGATCAAAAAGATGTTCAGCGGCTTCCCTGGTGGCGCAGTGGTTGAGAGTCTGCCTGCCGTGCAGGGGACACGGGTTCGTGCCCCGGTCTGGGAGGATCCCATGTGCCACGGAGCGGCTGGGCCCGTGAGCCATGGCTGCTGAGCCTGTGCGTCCGGAGCCTGTGCCCCGCGGCGGGAGAGGCCACAACAGTGAGAGGCCCGCCTACCGCAAAAAAAAAAAAAGATGTTCAAACTGGTGTCACAGGTCAACATATAATTAAATTCCAACACAGGCTCATAGAGACAAGTTCCTTGGAATTTGTTGTTAGGGAATTGACATGTTGGGTCACTGCTCTGAACTGTCCCCCAAACTATACCCTTTCAGGGATGTTTTGGCTATGAATAATTTGGAATATCCTTTCCTTTAGCCATTGAATGATTAAAAAGGTCCTTAGACTGAAGATAGCTTTATAATTCATTTAAAATTCTTTGACTTTGTTGTGTATCAAAGAAGCTACTGAGCTCCCCAACTGAAGAGACCATAAATTTATTAGTCTGGGACCATGTGCTCTTAACAATTCTAGTTCCACACATAGGACCAGCACCAAAGTCCTTAGGAACTAAGATGAGGTAGAACGAGTATTAATTAACTGATGTCAAAGGGTTGGATTTTCTTTTCCCATAGGATATCAGGTAACAAGATTCATGACCACAGATAGAGCCAAGGAGTTAAACATAAAAGTATGTTACAAAATTACAGGAAATACTGGCTTTCGTATAATTAGATCCTCTCCAAAGGGACTGTATAGCTTGATATTTTCTCACTCCCCTCACTCACTTAGGCTCTAGTTTATTTACAATGAATAACTGCCCATTGTTACCGACTCTGATAAAGGAACATCTGAGGACTGGTATCCGAGGCCAGACTGGATTAAGGCTTGGACTCGTGCCTTGTCTGAAGAATTCCTTGTTTTTGTGAAATTCCACCCAGACATTTTCAATGGCTCTTTTGTATTTAAAAAGGAATTAAAACACTTTGGTAAATAAATATGGCCATATTTGAAGTCAGTAGCAATAATGAAACCATAAAAGCATCTTCAAACAAACTTGATTGTTAACTTTCAAACTTTAAAAATCCTATAACACGTACCAAAGCAGTAAACGTTCTTTTAGTGCTTCTCTGCAAAAGGCCACATCCCAAGAGTAGTATCTTTGACTTTCATTTCATCACCTCACAAGTATCACGTCATAGTTATATTACGTTACCTCTACAACTAAATACCAACTGTGCATAGTACACCTGACTCAGGGCTTCTTGCCACGGTTGAGTGCTCTGAATAAAATCAATCAAAAATACAACTAACATTTGCATTCATTCAGTGTGACTAATACAGGAATTACACTAACAAACTTGTCAGAATTTATACACTCATGTGAACACTGTTTCTTTCAAAAAGTCATCATGAGGAGCTATACTTATTCCAAAATTGGGAGCAGGTGTTTGGGGTGTCGGGAGGGGGGGAAGGAGAGAGGGAAAGAGAGAGAGAAACTGATTGAGAGAGAGGCAGTGGTGGTGAAGGGGGAATCCAAGAAATTGCCTGTCTATGGATGTAATGATTCCTGCCCATAATTTCCACACCTGGACATTAAGATAATTACTATGCTTTCTCTGTTGGGAGCCACAAGTTCTCTAACTTCCCGCCCCCAATCCCTGTGCAAATTCAACTTTGGAAGTAACTGCCTTAGGGATCCTAACATGTTACCAAGACCCACAGTGGGGAATTCCTCCCATTAACCCTCTCAGCTGTTACCAGAGCCCGTCCCTTCTTTGGGAGCTCCTACCACCTACAGGTCTCTGACAGCCTTTCTTGTGGAAGTTCCTTTTCTTGTGTCTGTACACCTAGCCCAATTTAACTCCTCTCTCTCCACCTAAAGATCTGCCCCTCATGATTCAAGATTTAGACTTTATGAGCACTTAGGGTTTAGGTTGCTATTATGATTCAATTGCATTTTGGACCAAGAAAAATTCTGAGTTGCTTGACAATCCAGTAATTTTAACATTTTAATGAGACATTACAATCACCACTTCAAATAACTTATTTTCCAAAGGTCAACTGAAAAACAAGCCTACTGAAAGTGAAGGGTATCTGAATGTGTTGCATTCCCGCAGAGGTGCGGTATGCAAAACAACTGTGCTAACTTCACAATAAATAGAAAAGTAAAATAAGTGCCCTGTCACTGAGTGAGCGCTCTTGTTGGCTGAATGATTCACGTAGAGGCCAAATGGCTATAAATGACACTACTGAACAACTCTTGATTTTCTTTCCCTGCTCTTATCTTTCATTTCCAAACTAGATAACCTTTTTTTTTTTTTTTTTTTTTTTTGTGGTATGCGGGCCTCCCTCTGCTGTGGCCTCTCCCGTTACGGAGCACAGGCTCCGGACGCGCAGACCCAGCGGCCATGGCTCACGGGCCCAGCCGCTCCGCGGCATGTGGGATCTTCCCAGACCGGGGCACGAACTCGGTTCCCCTGCATCGGCAGGCTTACGCGCAACCACTGCACCACCAGGGAAGCCCTAGATAACCTTTTAATGAAAAGAATTTTGAAACAGACCATCCCCTACATTTGGGAGCCATTGTTTATATGACAATGAGAGTTGATGTTTTAACTCTGCTGACACTTTGAATTTAAAAATAAAAACGGTTAAAGTGCATGTACTTATCTCTGCTTCAACAAACAAAACACGGGAATTTAACTGAATCTTGGTGACTCAAGTTCATGATAATCAGTGTGCTAGGGGACACAGGGGACAGAGGTTCTAGTACCAGATTTATCAATTGGTAGCTACTACCTAACAAGGCCTTCGTTTCTCACCTGTAACTTAATTGCCAAGATCCCTTCTAGTTATATTTTTATTAATAGTTATACAGGAATATGATATAGTAAAACTTTAGGAAATTCTAAGGTGGGTAGATCTTAACTTTCCCTTTCAATCTTGGCTGTCTTCTGTGTCTTCCCCAACCAATAAAAGGCTCAAAAACTTGAATTTCTGGATGACATACTTTTGGGCTATAATTAATATTTCTTCTCTCTTCTCCAGGATAATCCTTTTTGTTCTCTTCTGACACCATCCATGGGTTTTCTCCTTGTTGCCCTGTCAACCTTCTAGTAATTGTCACTTTTTGCCATACCTCCACCTTTTCCATTTGTGTCTTTTCGACCAATGAAAACACATTTTCTGATTAAATAAACAGCTTCTGTAACCTTCATTCGACTGTTTTTGTTAATGCTTCTACTCAGACTGTTTGGATAGCTTAACAGTTCAGAGTTCTAACATTTTCTATAATTATATAAGAAATAGTTTTTGAGCATCTACATGTGCCAGCCACCATGACAGCCCTTTATCAACCTGGGAAAGAATTCTTTCAATGTGTTCCATCATTAAAGTGGGGAAGCAGCAGATATGACACCAAAAGCACAGGCAACAAAAACAAAAATACACAAGTGGGACACACTAAGAAGCTTCTACACAGCAAAGGAAACAACAGGATGAAAAAGCAACCTATGGAACAGGAGAAAATATTTGCAAACCATGTATACAAGAAACTCTTATAACTCAATAGTAAAATAAACTAATAACCTGATTAAAAAATGGACTAAGCACTTGAATAGCCATTTCTCTAAAGACGACATACAGATGGCAACAAGTATAGGAAAAAATGCTCAATGCCACTAATCATCAGGGAAATGCAAATAAAAACCACAAAAAGATATCACTTCACACCTGTCAGGTTGCTATTATCAAAAAACAAAAGATGATAAAGTATTGGCAAGGAGCTGGAGAAACTGGAACCTTTGCCCACTGTTGGTGGGAATGTAAAATGGTGCAGCCTCTAAGGAAAGCAAAACTACCATAAGATCCAGAAATCCCATTTCTGGGTATTTAACCAAAAGAATTGAAATCAGAATCTTGAAGAGATATTAGCACTCCCTGTTCACTGCAGCACTATTCACAAGAGTCAAGAAGTGGAACAACCTGTATGTCTGACAGATAAATGGATAAAGTAAATAAATAAACACACACACACATATACATATAGTCTGGAATACTATTCAGCCTTAGAAAAGAAGGAAATTCTGCAATACGCAACAACATGGATGAACCTTCAGGACATTTATGCTAAATGAAATAAGCGAGTCACAGGAAGACAAATACTGCATGAATCTACTTATAAGAAGGAATGGCACTGCTTCCTGAATGTGAATTTCTCTGCTTGCAGGACCAGAAATGATTACAAGTTTCTGTAGCAGTGGATTTGTTGCCACCTTCCAGGCAGCTGCCTGGATCTTGTAACTGATCATGTTCCCCTTATTGAATAACCTACTAAACACCTTTGCACTAAATCGATTTGTGACTCACCTTTAGCAAGTTTACAGGCCTTCATTAAATCTACTTGTATACTCATGCCAATGCTGATTCTATCTTACTTTGTTATAATACCAAATTCTTTTACTTTTGTTCTTCCCAAAATTTTTACTATTGATGTTTAACATTCTTAATTATAATTTTTATAAGCCACCTTAAATCATTTTTGAAAAATTGTTTAAAATTGATTTTAAAAGACTTCAAATTCCATTAAGGCGGGGGGGCGGACAGTAAAATGTAGCGCCTGTGTACACAGGTATGGAGCAAGACTTCTGAGGTTCAAATTTTGAATCCTCTAGTGACGAGCCATGTGAACCTTGGGCAAGTTACTAGACACTGCTGTGTCTGGTTTCTATTGTAAATGGAGACATACAGATATAGAAAACAAACTTATGGTTACCAGGGGGTAAGGTGGGGGAGGGACAAACTGGGATACTGGGATTGACGTATACACACTACTATATACAAAACAGATAACTAATAAGTACCTACTGTAGAGCACAGGGAACTCTACTCCTCAATACTCTGTAATGACCTATATGGGGAAAGAAGCTAAAAAAAGAGTGGAGATACATATATATATTTATACATATATATATTTAACTGATTCACTTTGCTGTACAGCAGAAACTAACACACCATTGTAAATCAACTATACTCCAATAAAAATTTAAAAAAAATAAAATGGAGATAATAGTTCCTCTCTCAAAGGGTTGTTTTGAGTTTTAAATAAAATCAGTAATATACTTAGAATGATGCATTTAGAACAGTGCTTGGCATATAGCAAACGCTCAAATGTTAGCTGTGAGGAATTTTTATGCTGTAGTTTAGCATACATAGCTGGGTTTACAATCTAATGTCAGTCTAAACAAACCAGCATTCCCATCATATCATGTAACAGAATGTTTGGACATGATATTTTACAATGATTACTAGAAGAACTCTTTTGATCTTCCTTACTGTATTTTCTGCTGACAGTATTATCAAAGAC
Organism: Physeter macrocephalus; assembly: GCF_002837175.3. Lineage (NCBI taxonomy): Eukaryota > Metazoa > Chordata > Mammalia > Artiodactyla > Physeteridae > Physeter > Physeter macrocephalus. The sequence continues at coordinate 79,090,667 of NC_041225.1, forward strand.
AGGCATATTTCCTTAAGGGAAGCTGGATATTAAAATCTGGACTTATAAGATAGGTTCAAGAGTTCTTTGTTTTCCGTTAACATTTAAATATTAAAATTAAAGCAAACACAACTGTGCTCTGCCACTGCCAGAAAGAATTTGAAGCAACAAAATATTAAGCTTCAATAAAACTGAGAATTTTTTTAAAAGAAAGCAAGAGCTAAGGAAAAAGGTGTATATATGAGCGAGATGGGAGAAAAACTGTATCAGAACACGTTGGCTAAAGGAAGTTACTGTAGTTGAAAACAGAACTTCATTTCCTCAGAGGGCAGCCAAAGCAAAGGGAGAAACATGAGAAGTATCCTGACTCTATTTCAATGAAAGGAAGCTGGCCCTTAATCAGGAGGAATACTTTTTGGTTTCTAAGCTAGCATAGGATACACGGGGAACACTGATGATAATAATTAAGAACTTTGACAGTAGTCAAAGAAAAGAAAAAAAGCAGAGACAGTTTTCGGTAAATACCTCGTCTAAGAGGAGTCTCAATCTAATGTCCAAGGCTAAGTTCCACAGTCAGTACACCCTCCTCCACAAACTGTTCTCTACTTCACTAAATGACAATTCGATCCTTCTAGTTAGTTATTCAGGCTAATAACCAAGTTGTCCTTGACTCCTCTTCGTTCTTTCACACCCCATATCTGATCTGCCGCAAATACCATCAACTCTGCCTTCAAAGCATACCCAGATTCTGGTTACTTTTCAAACCAGCTCCACTGCCCCCACGCTTTGACCTAAGTCGCCATCATTTTCCCCCAGGATTACTGCAACAGTCTCCTAACTGGTCTCCCTGCTCCACTTCAGTCTATTTGGATCCTATTAAAATCGAAGTCTGAGCATGTCATTCCCCTGTTCAAAATCCTATGGCCCCCCACTCATTCAGAATAAAAGCCAAAAATCTCAGGAGGCTGAGACCTAGTTCCACCCCCATGCCCCACTTCTTCTGTCTCTTTACCTCTCTGACCTAACCTGCTCCTCCTCTCCCTTCACACCACATGGCCACACTGGCCTCTTGGCTGTTACAGAAATGTTCCAAGCATCAGGACCCTTGCAATTGGTGTTCCCTTTGCCTAAATGCTCTTCTCCTAAGTAGCCACTCCCTTCAGATCTTTACTCAAATACCACCTTTTCCAGCGGGGCTTTCTGTTGCTCCATTTAATACTGCAAACACTCCGCACACCCACACTCATCACACATGACATTCTGTATCTCCCTTTTCTGCTTTATTTGTCCCTCAGCACTGCTCACTATCTATCATACTATGTCTTTTAATTTTCATGTTCATTTCCATCTTCCCCACTAGAATGTAAACCCCATGAAGGCAGGGTTTTGTTTTGTTTTTTCCTGCTACATCACCCAGTGTTAGAACAGGGCTTGCTGCACAGTGGATATTCAAATATCCGTTGTAAGAATGTGTGGGTAAAATTCTGAGGGCATGGCCTTAGAGTATACTTATATAGGAGTAATTCTGAAAGTGGGAGTGGGAGATAGAGTAATACAGTTCAGTTATGTAGTATTTTGGTGAACTGATTTGCTACATGGTTAATGCTTAGAACACAAAAACCAAAGAATGGATCACAGATCTTTCAGCCAGTGGTCTCTAAAGTGGGGTAGCATAAGATGATAGCTTGGGATAAAGGGCCAACATGTTGGAATTATGTATTTTTTTATAAAGTTAAAGAAATAATGGATGGACTTTCACTGGTGCCCTCACTCAGTCTATGTGTCAGAAGGTCACGCATCACACATGGTTCTTGGGGCACTCTTCTGAAGGAAGAGTGGAGTGAGAGTACTCATGTTAGATGTAATTATATATTTACATGATTATTTATTCCTATCCTGTTTCACACATACTAGAAGATTTTTATATCATGAAAGTAAGCAATCACAGCTTCGAGAAGATAATGTGATGAAAGACTCCTCCTTTCTAGATCTCTACCCTCTCTTGCTTCATGACCCTAACATTTCAGATGAAGGGAAATTTAATTCACTGTACAAAGTAAGGAACATTTAGATATTAAGATCCCTTTGATAAAAGAATTGAGCCATAAAGATTGTCTTTCTTGAGAGTGCATATAGGAGACCTAAATACAACTTTTTCTCTTTGGCCAGAATACTGACATTCCCTTAATACAACTGAATTAGTAAAAGTATTCTGTTAGGCATTGGCAAAATGACAGAACTAATAATTAAAATGCTTGAACAGAAAAAGTATGACTAAAGATGTAAATTACTTGAGTTTTCAAAACTTAAATTTGATAGAAAGTGAACCAGATTTTTCTTAGTTGGTAGGAGGAAATTCAGGCACCTTGGGAAGAACATGAACCTTTTATGATCACTGAGGCACTATTAAACGGTCTAGTATGCAACTTGCTACAAGCCATCTCTCCAGCAGGGCTTAACTTAGAAAAAGGCCTCAATTATTCAACCACTAAAGAAGTTCCTCTATTGATAAGTAAGAGATGCTCTCCCAAGAGAACCAGAGATTTAAAGTGTTACATTAAATGCAAACTCATCTATTTCAAGTGAATATTTTTGGAGTGTGGACTAGATTTGTCCACAAGTTTTCACTTCTGGTTTCCCATTTTCAGTTATGCAAAAATGAACCCACAAAGGCAAATTCAAATATCTATTTTGAAAAGTATTTACTCAGTTTGAATAAATTAATTGCAAATAAAAATCAGCTACAATATATAGCCTGAATAGAAATGACTAGAACAAATACAACACAGGACTTGATTTCCTTGCATTAGTCACAAAGCATGTGACAATCTAGAAAACTTCAAAATCAATTATATTTCTTTGAAAAAGGAGTAACAGCAGTTACTGATACATCACAACTAGTCAACTTATAATACAAAGTTTCCTGACATGCATTTCCTGAGTGAACCCAAATGATTTTTTAAAACAAGGAAATTTTGACAAGTTGAAGTAAAGTAAAATAGTTCATGGCTTCTAAGCAACAGGTTTTGTTTTTTAAAAACCAAAAGAAAATTCAGAACAGCACTGTAACAGGATAAATTAAAGCTGTGCTACCACATACAAAATTTTGCTAGAGTCAATTAAGTATAATACAACTTTTCGAACTAAAGGAAAACAAAAGATTAAAAAAATGATTCTGTCTAATCTAAACGTGTACTGATTTCTACAAGTGTCACAAAGGGTTCGATGTAGTGCAACTGTCTATACTTTCCTTGTGGTGTGTTAAAAAAAGGGGGGGTGGGGGGAGGGGAGAAGAAATGTTTTCTTGCTTCTGAAAGCAAAGAACTTACTGGAATTAGAGAATAAACTGACCATGCAAGTATGTCCCTCCATTTGGCTGTCACTGGTGCTCATTTGCCAACCAAGAATTTCCTTGAGTCACACTGTGGCAACTGTCCTTTTAGGATTCAAGCCCACAGTTAAGGCTGGTCTGTTAGATTAAAAAAAAAAAGAGCACTGTTGTCATTCAACCCTTTATATCTCTCTAAATTTCTTACCTGAATAAGTCCAAATACAGGATAGTTAATTAAGCATTTCTTTTTCTAAAAGCAAATCAAGTCACTCTCCTTTCTTGTTATTTATGCTTTTTCTCATGGGAATGATTTTTTTTCTAGAAACAGTGAACAGATGAACCACAGTTTATATCTAAAAAATAAACTTGCCAAATGTTGCTGATACTAAAAACAGATTAGTTATCATGGGAGAAAAATAATCTAGATTAAATTGCATATTCTAAGGAGCATGTGAAATGTTTCTTAGCATTAAGTTTTTGTTATAGTACTACAATTGGGAGAAACATTAAGGAAAAAAAATCTTTCCCGATTATCTTCAATGTGGTTAAAAACAAACACCTCTTACATAATGGTAATTAATATGAATTCTTTTTTACAAAATATTCTAATTTACCAAATTCCATATTTAGATGGGGGTGGGGAGAGAGGCTCTCTTGTCCTTCTTCCTAACTTTGCAAATCCTTGAGCTCTGCTTGCTAAACTACCATTCACACCAAGAGTGTGAGACCATCGTTACCATGCTACTCTACCAAGAACATTCTAAGATATTTTCTATAATAAAGATAAATAGAAAAAAAGTTAATATACATGTTGCTCTATTTTACAATGTTTGCAACAAACTGTAAACTAACATAGTTTGAACCAACAGTACCCTCAGTTATACAAAACAATTTTTCAACACTGAGGATGGGTGATTCAAAACACTAAAATGAAGGCATCAAATTAGACTATGTCTTTTTCTCCTCAAAATATATTTTCAAAACTCAGAATTCAGAAGTCTGGTACTTTTGGAAATTCCTTTGCTTGAGTTTCCCAGATTTTTGCTCAGAAATTGCTACTATTTATTATAAATGTTTAAAAAAATTCTTCATCTTAATGCAAATGACCAGAGCAGAAAAACTGTGATGTGGACAACAGGTTGGAAAACCCAAATCACTTAGCTTATAAATGTATAATGTAGTCCTGGAGGACAATGGTCTGTTAGTCTAGAGGTCCTTGGAAAATAAGTCTGATGTAGCCTTGTTCACCAGCCAACTGATGTGCACAAAAGGGACAGGCTGCATGAAAAGTATGAGTACCATGAGGAAGCGGGATCTGGGACCAGTAGGCAGTTGTCTTTTCTGAACACACATGCCCACACGGGCTAAACGCATGGGTTGGAGGGCCGGCGTCCACATAAAATCCAGCTTCACATCCAAGCCACAGAGGGACATAGGGACCAATAGACCTACACATAGGACATTCACGATCTTTTCCATCACGTTCTTCTTTGTTTCCCCAGTTATGATAGCCATGCACATGGCCGCAGTTCAGATACACCCATGGTTGCTTTTCATCAACAACATCTTTCCTCTTCATACTAGGAAATGCTAGTGTGTTGAACCCTACAGGGCACTGAGGTCGTGCTGCATTGATTTCCTGTCTCAAAGCTTCTAAATGCTTCACGGTAGGAGTGTGGGAAAGGCCTTCTGCAGTACGCCACAGCAATGTTGCACCACAGAGGTCAATTAATGAGCCATCTTGTAACTGATTGGTTTCAATTTCCACCTAGAGGAAACAAGAATCAAAGAAACACATTCACCACCTAAGAGTTTTGGTCTTACGTGCTCCTTACTCAAGAATCAAGATTTCCTCTGGTTGTTTATTTAAGAAACTCGAATGGCAGTCATGAAAAATATGGGTTTGAAAATCAAGGATAAAATATTGAGTAGTAAATTATCTCTTTCCAGCTTTATAGTAAAGACAATTTATGATTAAAACATCTGGCTAATCAGTAAGTTTAATATTTCCAATTTGGTAAATATGTTGGTCAAAGATATACAGATACAAGTAGAAAATACATAGAATGCTGTTTAAATTGGGAAAGCTTAGGTTTTAAAATATATTAACATAATATAAAAGAAGAAAAAATTTTTAGAGTGTTCTAATTGAAACATTAAGATATTATCCTCCTGGTATAGTATTTGGTAGTCAGCACTTGATAGCCATACTTGGTACTCTGTGTCAGCAAAAGATTTAATAGTTTTTGGGAACATGTAATGCACTCAGTCCAACTCACCCTATGAGTTTATTGTTGTTAAGTAAGAAGCTACATCTCAGTACTTACCATTTTCCCTCTCTGCTGAGCTGATCTGGTTTCACGCAGGCTGAATACATTTCCACACACTGATATTTCTCTCCATATTCCAGGCTTGGAGTCTTCTGTGAACCCATTGCGTGGATGCATAACAAGAACGCCATTGGTGGTCAAGCCATCCATCTGTCCATCTGATGTCTTCCATTTGGCAGCCTTCTCCTAGTAGGAAAAATAGTGAGCTTCTGTTTATTTATACTTGGGAAATAGAAGTGGTTATAAAATGTAACATTTAGGAAAAAAGCTTTTTACCCCAAGAAAGATGTTTTTTGATGAGTCAAATCCTGCAGCATAAATCCGTGCTGTAAAGGGGGGATTCCGTTCACATATAATTCTACAGGCAAATCTTGATATGGTGCTTTGCACTGACTGTGTATCAGAATTACTTTGACTTCCAGGAACTGTGTCAGTTACTACAAAGTCAATGGGACTTTCAGTCGACCGACCAATCTAAGGGAAAAACACATATCTATAAACCTATTCAAAGGAACACAATGGAAAATTCACTCAAGAAAGGTACAAACAGTAAGGTGAAATCATTAAGCCTCTGAAATTTCTAATGCTCAAACTTATCATACTTAACTCTGGGGCATCTATACCCTTGAAAACCAATCTGTCACATTTCCTCTGATGTAGTAATCACTTAGAGCATAAAATTAAGTAGGAACTTACAACCCAGAATATATGAAACCTCAGGGAATAAAGAGTTTAGGATGGCTGATATTTCTAGGTGGCTGCAGATTTTAATTTTAACCCCTTTGGACAGAAATATGTCTACCATGTATTACTCTAGTTTCCTTAACAGAATATAATGAACATAAAAGTAAATCTTTTATGATGACTCCAGGACATTACACTATGAATACCATTTATATTAAGCTGAACTGCACTGATGTCTTCAGGTGCTATAAAGGTGTAGAGGAATGCTGATCCTTAGGTTAAAGGCTTACAAAGCCATGCTTTGAGGTCTTATGTATACTTCACAGGATTCTTGTGTCTTTTCTGTCAGGTTGTCAGCTATCATTTCTTGCTGTTGGGCATGTTTGTCTCTAGCAGCATACCCCTCCTCTAACTAGTTACTCTAATTCTGCCATGGGTTGAGAAATCAAATAACCAAACTTCAAAGAATAGTATTTCAAAAGGTTCTTAGTGATGGCCTAAGGGATTCTCCAGGGAGCAGGGAAAAGTGCACCGACTTTGTGGCATTTATCTTATATGCCTAGATGTCCTTTTTGTTTTCTTCCTCGTTCTTGGCCATGTTTCAGAGAGACAAGGTTCTTAGAACAAAGTTCTGCTGGGTGAGGTGTCAGTGAATTAAACATCTTCAAAGGTCTAGCAAGTATAAATTAATTTCATTTTGGAAGATGAATGTTGAAAAGAAAAAAGGAAATCAGTGGAAGAGGTGACAAAAGTCACACTTTTTTTTTTTTTTTTTTTTTTGTGGTACGCGGGCCTCACACTGCTGTGGCCTCTCCCGTTGCGGAGCACAGGCTCCAGGCGCGCAGGCCCAGCGGCCATGGCCCACGGGCCCAGCCGCTCCGCGGCATGTGGGATCCTCCCAGACCGGGGCGCGAACCCGGTTCCCCTGCATCGGCAGGCGGACGCGCAACCACTGCGCCACCAGGGAAGCCCAAAAGTCACACTTTTAAAGTAAACATTTAGAAATCAGTTCATTAATGTATTTGTTATAAAGTAGTATCATAAAAATTAAAGAATACCGTTACTAAGAAAAAATATTGACCCTTTACAAAGATGACGACTCTTAAGTCATTCTTTGCATAGTTGAGCTTTAAGAATTCCTTATATCAGCACACTTTTAGATAAAATTCTTCAGTGTTTTTATCCTGCCACCAAGTACAAAGTCTTTATTTAGTTTGGATAGTGCTGGGGGAAATTTGTTGGTTAAAAAATGTAACATTGGATGTCCCTTTATTTTTAAGAATATGATATCCAAAGAAAATGGTCTCAGACCTTTGGAACTAAAAATATTTCTACTGTTCTAAAAAATTCAGCATTCCATTAAAAGGATGTGGGGGAGAGTGACTTTAAAGAAACACTTCGTTACTGACTACAGCAAAGACACCTCCAGGCCTTTTCATATTCATTTAATTCTTGTAAAATAAAGAAAAACTGAAAAGTCATTGGGACTACAATTATAAGAACAACATTATTAGGTACTTTATGTCCCATTTGTTTCAAAAAAGCCCAAGGCCTTACAAAACCCAATATTAAGGGAGAAGATATCATGAATTTTGCTTATGTCTTTGGGTTTAGCTTTTCTATCATCTATCAATTTATAAAACCATCAGCACTGGATTGGTACAAAGAATGAGAGAAATAAAAACTGTTATTGCCAATAGCTTTGACCAAATATGTGCTGAGAAGCAAGTTTGACTCTACATATATGTTGTGAACAGTTAGAAATTGCCTGTAGTTTCAGTTGCCTAGAGAGGAAGGTGACAAGTAATAGCAAAAAAAAAAATCATAAATGTGTACAAAATATCTCTTGGTTCCTTTTTTTAGATAATAGCTAATAATTATTATAGCTACTAATATTACTAGCTAAGTGTTTACCAGGTACCTGGAACAGTTCTGAGGACTTTATAGGTATTAACACATTTAAGCCTCCTAATAGTCATCTGAGGGAAGTTCTATTATCTGCACTTTATAGGAGGAAACTGAGGCAGAGAGTAACTAAGTAATGTTTACCAGGAATTCTGATTTCAGAGCCCATCTTTTAACCATGCTACATGGACTTCTATATATGGGGTTTAGAGATCAATATATATTTTAATGAAATGCATTAAAATATGACAATCCTTAATCAGACCACAGCAAACGTCACTTACAACAGGTTTTTAACTTTAAAAAAAATGTAGATGTTACAATACCTGAAACATATCAGTGTTGCTGTCATGAGTATATTCAACCACCACTGTCTGGGCCCGAGACAAGGTGTATGATATGCTATGCTGGTCCTTGTTGCTTATTGCCTAAGGAAGGAAAGATCAATAGCAAAAATTAGCAGGTAGGTCAATCAAAATAGATATTCTTTTCATAAAAAAAGAAAGGTCATCTACTTATTATGTGTGTAACATATTTTCCCCCTGAAATTTAGGGTAGAGATTAATAACTCTTGCATAACCTCGGCTGTGACAGTGGTTTCTTAGGTTAAGTGGGATCCGGAAGAATTCAGGCAGACCTCATTTTATTATGCTTCACAGATATTGCGTTTTTTTTTACAAACTGAAGGTTTGTGGCAACTCTGCATTGTCAGATGATGGTTAGCATTTTTTAGCAATAAAGTATTTTTAAATTAAGGTATATGTTATTTTTTTAGACATAATGCTATTATTGCACACTTAGTAGAATACAGCATAGTGTAAACATAACTTTTATATGCACTGGGAAACCAAAAAAATTTGTTGTGATTTGCTTTATTGTGGTGGTCTAGAACTGAACCCCAAATATATCTGAGGTATGCCTGTACACTGAAGCAATTATAGAGTAAGAACATAAGTTCACTGTATAAAAACATTATACAATCTGAGTCTCCATTATAAGTATTTTAAATTAGAAGGTAATCGAAACCAAATCCCAGGTAGAAACTGAAAGCAGTACTCAGTAGTGCTCTGATAAGGAGAAAATACAAAAGTAACTCAAAGAGGTTTAAAGTTAACAAATAAGCAGAGATAATTGGTTTTCCTAGCCATTCTGTGACTCTATAGATGACAAATATTTGCCATATGCTGGGCTAGATACAGAAAAATTCATAGACTGATTAAACATACCAAAGGAAATGGATACAATGCTTATGACTGTACTTCTGACTTATGCCAAACTAAAAACATTGCTAAAAAGAACTTTTCAGTTTTGTTTTCAGGTGTTTTCTATGTATATGAGTTGACAATAATAGCAGAGGGGGAAAAACCTGCACAAAGGAAGTGGAAACAGGTTGCATAAAAGAAAAAACAGAAAGACACAGAAGAATGATTATAGGCAGTAAAGAGGCTAAATGAAAAAACTTTCTTAATTAGAACTTTGGCATTATAAAATTTTACTTGGTTTTAATTTGTAGCTAATCTGTAATAGATAAAGCCTTAAACTCACAGTTTTAAGATAATTAAGATCGTGAAATTTTCAAATATATAAAGAGAATAAACAAACACCTGGGTACTAACTACCCAGCTTTACCATTCTTAGTAATGCCATTTTTGCTTCTGATTTTTTAAAAGAAATTAAACTGCAGATATAATGAAGGCTGCTTACATGTCCTTCCCTACTCCCCCTCTCTCTGTGGAGGTACTGAACCTCAAGAGTGCAGTGCAGGTCACTCCCATGCATATGCTTAACATGTTTTACTACACATTTATGTGTTCATAAACATTACAAAATGGTTTTAAAGGTTTAAAAACCTATAATTATTTTAAGTCAGCATTAAGCAGCTGATTTTTCAATGAAAGAATTGCTCAGTATTTTGGAAGTTAATTCTTAATGGCTAAAGGGATTTAAAAACAAAGGTTTTGGGTACTTTGAGGTTGTAAGCCCTGGTTTTTTTCTGTTGTTGTTTGTTTGTTTTTTAAACTATCAGACCTACTCTTAGATTGAGAATAAGAACTACGTCAAGTTCTCACTGGACTGGAAGGCAGGGTTTAACCACTCATCCCAGATGACTGCCAGACTAAACAATTAGTTTTCTTCATGACCTCATTACCACATCCCTCCAAAATTGAAAAGAGGAAAATGTCAATTTCTGACCCCTAAGATTCTTGTTGCCTAGTAAAGATGAAAAGGAGCCAACAATGAAACATTAGGAGCATGACAGTAAAACTATGAAGAAAAGTACAGAATAGGAAATTATAGAAGTAAGGATCAGAAAGATTTCTGATAGTGGGTCTCAACCAGAGGTAATATTAGCTGTGTAAGGGGCATTTGGAAATACGTAGGTGCATTTTTTAGTTGTTACAATGATTTGAGGGCTTAAATGGCATTTAGTGGCTGGGGGCCAAGAATATTAAATATCCTACATCATGTAGGACAGTCCTGCATAAAGAAGAATTGGCACACCCAAAATGTCAAGAGCACTTCTGTGGGGAAATACTGGAAAGAAGCTCCTCAGATTGGATCAATAAGCTTTTCACTCCACCACCTGCTTATTATTTATCAGCACATCCCTTCTCTGCAAAGGAGCAGAAAGAAACACCTAAAAGAAACTGTCCCTTTTCTACATTCCCTGGTTCTCAAACAGTAAAAAAGGAGACTACTCAAGGCATGAGAACTCTTGTTTAGACATCACACTGGATATAAAACAAAGCCAAAAATCCAACTGACTTCAGGGACCAGAGCTGTGACCTAGAGCAAGGCACTGTATGCCAATTTCTCTCTCATTTATTAAACCTACAAAAATATACCTCAGATGGTGTAATATTAATGTACATTCTGGGGCTGCTGAGCTTAAGATATAGATACTTCCAGAAGTCAAAGAACTCTTTGTAATTTTTATTCACTCACCACAGTATCAAATTCAGTCTGTTATAAAATTGGAAGTAGAAGAATTCACAGGAAATGTAAAGATCTGAAATTCCCCCTTATTGTCTAGGAAAAGCCCAAGGGTCCTGAAATGGTGGCCCAGCTTCTTGAGATCTTGGTTGGGAAATAAAAAGTGGGTGAGAAGCATTAATAGGCCAGGAGATTGAGAAGTTATATTATAGACAAAATTGGGTATTTGCTTTCATAGCTTTGATTCAATTTAATAATTATTCAGGTCTACTGTGTTCAAGGCAGTATGCTAAAAGCAATGAGGATCATAAAACAAAAAATAAATAAAAACAAGAGCATACATAGGATCTTTAGTTAAAAAAATCACCCCATCCAAACATGTTTCTAGTACCTGAATACAAATATTATGAACCACATTCCCTGCCCAGCCCAGGCGGGGTCTCTCTGGTAACAGCAGGACGCCCTTCTTCTCAGGGGAGTTTCACAATTCCAAATACTACATAAAGCCCAGGCCCCCACCCCACCCACACCTTTTTAATAAGAAAAGGAATTATTTCCTTCTAATGTCCACCCACTGATCCCAGTTTGTTATATAAAAAAAAAAAAAAGTCCTATGCTCTTCCAGATGGCAGTTCTTCAGATATCGTATATCCAAAGTGTCTTCTCCCACCCAAACAAAAGGAAACTTCTGGTACAGAATGTGAAGGGAATGCTAGAGAATATAAACAGCAAGTACAAGTCTTTCAATTTCTCCAAGTTAATTTATTTAGTTTTTACTTTTTGGGTTTTTTTTTTTTTTTTTTTTTTTTTACCTTTGCAGCCTGAGGAGTACAAGCAATATGCACAGTGCTGGGCTTCACCCCATTTGCCTTAGGTCTTTTAAACAAAGCAAACCTACTTTTCCGCCTTCCTCTATCGCCGTTTGGGAGAGACCCATTATACCTGATGGAGGAGAAAAAAGTTTAGGGGATCTCATGTAAGAACCACACCAATTCTAAAACAAATGTTTTATATTTTGTCTTAGAGGCTCAATCCCCAATTAATTATGTATTAGCAGATTATAAGTGTCTGGAATTAACTTCTAGCAATTGCTGATCCTCAGACCAGCTGCCCTGAGTGTGAAACAAAACGAGATTCTTTCTGGTGACATTCGAAGTCACAGAGAAGTACCTTTTGGGTTACACACAGCTTTGAATTATCTATATTTTCCTTCCCTCTTTTATTCAAGATAATCAAGAGCTGATTAATGGCATATCTGACTTCTTATGACTCATTCTATTTTTTTTAAAAGGTGAATGTTTGCATGTGCTAATACAACCTTTAAAAGTACAATATAATCTCCTTTAACTATGAACCACTTTATAAATAGCTGAACTTCTGAAATAAGGAATTTTTAGATTTGTTTAAGTCTCAGCTACTTGCTTGTACACACTCACATTCACATTATGTCAGCAAAACCTGCCTGACTGAGTGTAACTAAGTGGCAGTTAAACATACTTTTGTTGTTCAGACCTTATGACCATTTCTCCATGATAGCATATACGTGCCCTAAAGCTAAGCAAGTAAGCAAGGACTGAACTAATGGGAAAAAAGTTCAAAACATTTGGGTGTTTACTATGTACTAGGCACTAGTGGATTCTATTCCACACATCACCTCCCTTAATCCATTCTCATAAAAACTGCGAGACTGGCACCACAAGCCACTGTTACAGGTTAGGAATTACGTTATCCCTCAGAGGAATTAAGTTCCTCAGAGGCTCAGAGGAATTAAGTTATTTCCTGAAGGTCACACAAGTGACACTGGCAAAGCTAGAACTGGAATTCAGGTGTTCGTCATTTTTTTTTTCATTCTTTACTGCACCGTTGCAGCATGAACGGTAGCTTAATAATAATCTCTCCTCATGTACTATCCCCTCACCGCCCGACAAAAATCTTTGGTTTGATGGTTTCTTATTTACAGTTGGTTAATCTGGGGGAAAATGAGGCAAGGAATGGGGACAGTTTTGAGGGTGGAGGAGAATGTACTTGTAAAATGGCCTACATCAGTGTTTGATAAGGAAGGGAAGGGAGTTTACGCAGACTGTCAGATACAGAAATTACACTGAAGCTTTATAAAATGTCACACACTGACTCTACTGGAGAAAACCCCTGCTGTAAGTTCAGAGTGGCGCCCGCAGCTAATGCATGAAGTCTGCTATTCTAGGCTGTGCTGGCCCCAGCCCACCCACTGTGGGCTCTTCACTGCCCCTAACTACTGTCCACCCAGAGCTTGCCTTGTTCCTCTTCTGGACATATGCTCTCTATTCCCACACTGTGTTCCTGCAGCTCGGAGCTCTTTTTTAAAGAGCAACAGCATGAAACTGACAACCTTATGCAGCTTGACTTCTCCTTCTAGAGGGTTGAGAAGAAGCATTATTTGCATTTTAAGATACCAAGTGCCAGGTACAGAGACAACTACTACTGATAAGATTAACTGAGAAACTGCTGGGCTAAAAGAGCCAGTTTAAACCATATACTAAATTTTAAATTCTAAGTCTTCAAATGACTCAAATTTCCTGAAGAATTTAACTTTGAATAGTTTTTGGTGGTTAAAAGCTGTTTGTCATTAATACATCAAAATCTATGTGATTTGAAATTGTAATATTGTAGTTACTATATTGTTTATAATCTTTTAAATTGTTTTTGGGAAAAAACCTCTTTTTTTTTTTTTTTTTTTTTTTAATCTCAAAGGGCCTTAGATGATCTTGTCTGTCATTTTACAGAAGAGGAAACTAAAGCCCAGAATGGTTAACTGACTTGCCTAAGGCCATACAGCTAGCAGTGTTGGAATAAGCACTGGAATCCAGGATTCCTGGCTTCCAGTCAAGCTCAGTAATGCCATATTATCTCCCCAGTTTTTCTTACTTTCTTATCTGAAACAATGGACACGTCCTCACTTAAAGAAGAATTTGCACCAACCTGATTCTAAAACATGTTGTAATGTCCAGAGCTGCTTTTTAGGCAGGAGAGAAACAGTAGAGGGAAAGTAAATTTCACAATTTCTAGTTTCTGAGATCTCTAGTAAACACACTAACACTGTGTCTCCATTTTGACAGCTGTGACAAGTTTAGATTGAATAAACTGAAATAATGGAATCATCTATTCCTCAATCACAGATTGTATCTGTGTGAGTTGAATGGACGAGATTACTTTTGAAGTAAACAAGTAGCAAGGTCCTGGCTGCAGAATCATCATATCCTCATGTCTATACAGCTCTTTTCTTCAAGTACAGGACCATAAGCACAAAGCAGCAACTGCCTCAGAGGGGAAAGGAATAAATAAATACTAAACTACATGAAATCACCTAAGCAGAGAGGGGATTTTTGGTAAAGTCAGCTGAGGCAAGTTTTCTAAAAGAAGGGACAGGAAAGACAAATGGACTGGCTATGTGACTTCAGACAAATACCTCTTTTACTTCATCTTTAAGGTTTGTCCTTTCTAGGGGTGAGGGTGAGGCAGAGTTTATGTAGCATTTGAGTACTTATAAAAGATGATATTAAAATGAGAATTAAGAGTTTCTTGATTTGGTAATATTATCCTGTAGCTTTAAATACTCTTTGGAAATAGTAGGATATAAATTCTAAAAAAGGTACTTTTAACCTAGATGTTCAAGTTACCATATATCATTCAATTATATGCTCATCAGATGGAGAAACCTTACCCTAAGACAATGAGTTCACCGTATTTTACTGGTGCTTTGGATGGATGATTTTCTTGATCAGGAGAAAACATGAGCTTGGCTGTTTTTCTCAAATCTCTGTTCACTGGTCAGGAGCCTTGGGACACCTTTTGCATTATTTCCTAGAGGGGAAAAGTTTTCATTAATAATTTGAACAATGAATTTCAGTTTAAATAAAGATGTTCTTTTCTAGCAGTCTTTGTGAGCACAATATTATGCATATAATATATAAAGTAGGTGACATTTTCCCCAATAATGGTTATATATTTGATATAACCGTTTAAATACATTAAAAATGTAAATTTAGCAACTTCTGGTTCCAGGAAGATGAAGTAGACATTATTTTCCCTACTATTTCTGTTAATTATAACTAAAAACCCTGGACATTATATACAATACATAAGAAGACGCCGAAAAGTAGAGAGAAGGCAGAATAGTTAGGGGCCTCCAGGTCCAAGGAATGACTCAGTGGCAAGTTCTTTGGGTTTTCTTTTTGCCTAATATAATCCCAGACTTGGAGCTGAAGAATCTAGCAACCTGGAAATGCCAACTGGCAGACAGAAAAACAAACAAACACCTGACAAATGCCTGGCCTCTCTAATCAAAGGAACAAGAAAACGGCAGCCTTAGCAAGACAGAAAACTTTTGACAATAACTGCTCTGCTGCAGCCAACACCACAGAAAACACTGTGACCCTACCACCTCCTTCACCAGCAAGGCCTGAGTGGGGAGCCCAGACTTCTACTTCATGAGGCCATAATGAGGCAGCCTGACCTCCCCTGGCCCTGCCCCTGCCACAGGTAGTGTCAGAGCAGGCCAAGTAGAAAGCCAGCACTTCCAGCCTGTTGGCTAGTAACATGCCCCCTCCTCTGCCCTAGTGGTATCAGTGGAAACCACAGGGAGCCTGGACTTCCATCCTGGACTCGGCAGGATCTCCTTCCCTCAGGTATCAATGGAGGCTGAGGAGGGAACCTCGACTTCCATGTCCACCTGGCAGTAACAAAGAGGCTCCCCCTCTTCCCCTGACAGAGCAATGTGAGGAAAAGCCAGTGAAAACAGAAGGTCTGGATAATATCCAGTGTCAGAACTTAATACAAAAATGTCCAGGTTTCAAAAAAACCTCACTTATTATATCAAGAACTAGATAGAATTAAAACAATGCAGAAAGATAATCAACAGGTGCCAAAACGTAGATGACACAGATGTGAGAATTATCTAACGAAGATTTTAAATCAGTCATGATAAAAAAGCTTCAGTAATCAATTACAAACAAGTTTGGGATAGACAAACAAACAAACAAACAAAAATAGAAAGTCTCTGCAAAGAAAACAGAAAATATATAAAGCTCACTGGATGGGCTCAACCCAGAATGGAAGGAATGTAATAAGGATCAGTGAACTGGAAGACAGAAAGTACAC
This sequence comes from Physeter macrocephalus, assembly GCF_002837175.3. Classification (NCBI taxonomy): domain Eukaryota; kingdom Metazoa; phylum Chordata; class Mammalia; order Artiodactyla; family Physeteridae; genus Physeter; species Physeter macrocephalus. The sequence continues at coordinate 79,106,966 of NC_041225.1, forward strand.
AGTGTGAACAACAGAGAGAAAAATAGACTGGAAAACAAAAAAAACCAAAAAACAGAGCCTCATGGACCTGTGGGGCTGCAGCAAAAGATCTAATATTTGAATCACCAGAGTCCAGAATGAAAGGAGAAAGAGTGGAGCTGAAAAAGTACTAAAAGAAATAATGACTGAAACTCACCAAATTTGAAAAGAGAAACAAAACCACAGATTCAGGAAGCTGAACAAACCCCACACAGGACAGAACTAAAGAAATCTATGCCAAGACACAACATAATTAAACTTTTAAAAACTAAAGGCAAAGAAATTTTCTTAAAAGCAGTCAGAGAAAAACTACACCTTACCTTTGGGGGAAAAACAATTAGAATGACAATTAATTTTTCACCAGAAACTACAGAAGCCAGAAGAAAGTGGCCCTTTTCAAGTGCTGAAGGGAAATAACTATCAACCAGATTCCTACACCCAACAAAAATGGAGGGGAAATCAAGACATTCTCAGATGAGAGGAAATTAAGAGAATTTGTCACCAGCAGATCTACTCTAATAGAATGGCTAGAAGGAATTCTCTAGACAGAAGATAAATAAGAAAAATAACTTGGAACATCAGAAAAGAAGAAAGAACATGGTAGTAAAAATATGGGTAAATAAGCTTTCCTTTTCTTGAATTTTCTGCATTAGGTCTGAAGGTCAAAGCAAAAATTTTAACACTGTCCTATGTGTTCAAAATGTATGTATAGGAAATATTTAAGGCAATTATTTAAGGTAATACATATATTGTACTCCTGGGCATTTCTCACAAAGAAATCAAGACTTATGTTCACACAAAACTTGTACATAAATGTTTATAGCAGCTTTGTTTGTAATAGCCAAAAATTGGAATCAACCCAGATGTTCTTTACTGAGTGGATGATTAAACTGTAGTACACCCATACTATGGAATAGTACTCAGCAAGAAAAAGGAACAAACTATTGGTACATGAAACGACATGGACAACTCTCTAGAGAATTATGCTGAGTATAAACATCTAAGCTCAAAAGGTTACATATGATTCCATTTATATAACATTCTTGAAATGACAAAATTATGGAAACAGAAAACAGGTAAGTGGTTGCCACAGGTTAAGGAGGGGGTGGGAGTAGGAGGGAAGTGGGCGTGGCTACAAAAAGGCAACAGGAAAGAACCACAGTGGTGATGGAAATGTCCTGTATCCTTATCAATGTCAATATTCTGGCTGTGATATGGTACTATATAGTTTTGCAACTATTACCATTGGGGGGAACTGTGTAAAGGGTACAAGGATCTCTCTCTCTGTATTATTTCTTACAACTGCATGTGAATCTACAATTACCTCAAAATAAAAAGTTTAATTAAAAATATAAATTTGACACATGTATGAAAAACAAAAGACTAGCACTTCTGATAAGCTAGAAAAATCACTACAATAAATAATCCCCACAATACTACGATGTCTATTTTATCAGAAGTTTAATGGGACCAGGTACTTCCTATATCTATTCTCTCCCTGGTCTTCCTGATAGCCCTGTTATGAAGGTTTCACAAGAAAACTCTTCTAGCTAACCCATGAAAGTCTCTTTGTTTTATCCTTCCACTAATTTGTTTCATAGGCAACTCATGAATGAAAAATGCCTACTTGCCTTTTTCTACATTACAGTGAAATATGCTTGTACAGCAACACTTCTGGAGAGAAGGCAACACAGAATATTTGTAGCCCAATGAATAAGAACAAGTAAAAAAAAAAAAAACAAGGCTTAGCTTTTTTGATGCCCTTTTTATTCCCTTGTAACTGACATACACATTTAGACCAGCAATCCAGACAAACACACTAATTTTGTTGGTAAATTTTAAAATTGCTTACTAAATTAAAGAAATGAAACATTTGTAAAGAACTATTTTAAGAAAAACATTTCCTTCAAATATGCTATAAAATCTTCTCATCTCCCCAGATGAAATTGCTTTTGATGACCAGATTTTAATATATTAAATTGTTCGAAGTTTACAGAAATCGATATATAGGTATAGCACCATAATTATGAGACATTAGGTTTGTGCAGAAATGTTCACTTAAGTAAAATAAACTATACTGATCAAATACCCCATTTAGAAAAACAAACTGATGTGAAGCTAACTAAATCCTTCAATGTACAAATGTAAAAGTTTTAAGGAAAATTAACTGAAGAACAATTTAGGGCTTCCCTGGTGGCACAGTGGTTGAAAGTCCGCCTGCCGATGCAGGAGACATGGGTTCGTGCCCCGGTCCGGGAAGATCCCACATGCCGCGGAGCGGCTAGGCCCGTGAGCCATGGCTGCTGAGCCTGCGCATCCGGAGCCTGTGCTCCGCAACGGGAGAGGCCACAACAGTGAGAGGCCCGCGCACCGCAAAAAAAAAAAAAAAAAAAAAAAAAAAAGCTAAGCAGAAGCTTAACTAGAGGTATTTTTTTTTTTTTAACTAGAAGTTTTAAATGTGGTCTTCTTAGACAATTAAGGTATTGCTGTCAAACATGAAAACACTGCTTTGACACACTTCTGACCAAGAACAGCAAGAATTAAAATTTTAATAACAAGAATTAATTAAATTGAAAATTTAAATTAAGTTTTAATAACACTGCTTTGTCTTGATTCAGATTCTTTTTTAGAGTTACTTTCTATTTTTAGGAAGTGGGGGTTTTCATTTATAGTAGCAAAACATTTCCTTAAAAAGAACTTATTTAAAGAAGTCAATTTCAATAGTATTAATAGGATGAGTAAGTACACATATATGGCAAAAATCTGAAAATGATACATGAATGTCCATATTTGGCTGATATTAGTTTAAAGCATGGCTAGCAAGTATTAGCCTATGTTCCAGTTCTAGCTCTCTCTTTGAACAAAGTAATCTGTTACCTCAACTCTAACGATGAAGGGACTAAAGTAAAATGAAGATAATTTTGGAGGTGGAAATATATGAGACCATCTGGTCCTAACATAAGAATTTACAAGTAATGTGCACATGGCACTATAGATTTAGTCCTATCGCCTCTATAGCAAAAGGAACAAATTTTAGCTTTGACAAGGAATTAGTAGAGTAGGGCTGGCGTACACTCACCATTCTATACTTTCTAGAACCACTGGCCAAATGAGCCAAGAAAAATAACATATTCCCAATTATTCTTACTCTGGTTAGGTCCCTTAGAAGGTCTGATTTGGTATATTTTATCAGTGATAGCAAAATTTCAATCACAGGAACACAAACTTGGCTTCTATTTCTGTATCTAATAATCTAAAATCTGTAACAAAATACTTTAGTAGTACTGGTTATGTATAATCCTAAAGCCCAGCAGCTAGACAGTGCTCTTGCATTCACTCTCTTTATATAATCTCTGTGTTTTGAAATCTGAATAATATACAGAATTCTTCCAAATCAATTCCTTAAGTCATGCTCCTGAGAACATGAAATGGGTATGTACATAAAGTATTTATATTCTAATGCCTCAATCACAGGCCCCACCTGTTGGTATTCAATTAAGTTAGTTGGTCTGACCCCATATATTCAGTCCTACCCCAAGGTGATCTAGCACAAAGAATATGAAATAGCACCATTAATTCTACATGAGACTTGAAAAAAATGATAAAGAAAACCTTGCTAAGATATTAAGAAGGCTGTTTTCTATAATATCTATTACTTTGAAGCTTTGCTTGATCCTTGAAAACTAAGCATGCTGTTCTCATCAGCAGGGACCTTCCCAAGTTAAACAAATTTTTAAAAGAAATATATTCTGGAATAGTGTTGTTTTTTGTGTGGGCAAGGCCATAAAAAATATATTTCTTAGAAATAGTCTCATTAATTTGACTGATACAACATTCTAATCATTTGTTCTTTAAAGGCCAGTGAAATACAATCGTTTTCTTATCAAGTCTTTGCAAAGGAAAGACTATAATACGTAATTGTCCGTTTTACCTTAAGAAGGAAATCTGGGAAACCAATCTTTGTCCAAATTGCTCCCTCAACATAACACTTTTCTTTTCTTTTCTTTTTTTTTACATTGCACACAGCCTTTTTGCTTGCTTACCACATAATAACACAAGTACAAGATTCCTGTCCTGAAAAATAAAAAGAAGCAAAACAAACACTAAGCAAGGGACAAAACAGATCTTAGGAAGATGTTTACATAATCTTTTGAACACTCCTATTTTGGCGGGCAAGTGAGTAGGCATAAGGGGTGCTGGGAAAAAAAGGAAAATGTTTTAAAACATGAAAATGTTATAAAGCTTCTTTATGGTGAAAAATATAATGTGGATTGCATATATTATCTCTGATGAAACAGATTTCCATCTACACTAGAGTTCTCCTGTGGTTGATTTCAAAAGGATGACTCAAACAGAAGGAACGGTTTTCTTATATTTGTGGTAGAGCCATTTTATGAAACCAATTTAGCTGATGATTGGAGGGAGGTAAACTTATAGCAGCTGCTTGATAAGAGTGAAAAATTAATCACCTTCTTCCTTCTTTCACAATCAGCAGGATTAATAAGCAGCATTTTTCCATAAAAGGAGAGGAGGGATAGGAGAAATAATGGTGTCAGCTGTAGGAGTATGAGGTTACTACTTTACTTTCTGTTGGTGTCTTCTGAGTATAGCACTGAAGGAAGTGAAGGCCATGTTTCCCTTCTCAGGATACAAGGGCACCCCCTGGACAAACTCCCAGCCTCCCCTCTTAAGGTGGTCAAATGACATGCTGATATTCTATCAGCTACAGGGATAACGTATTTTCATCCTGATGGGAAAGCAATGAACATCTTTCCCACAGATAGTATTTGTTCCTCTAAACTAGGGTTTTCAGCCTTGGCACTACTGACATTTTGACATTGGGGCAGGGGGCTGGCCTGTGCATTTTAAGAAGTTCAGCAGCACCCCTGGTTGTAATGATCAAAAATGTCTCATCTTCCCATACTCCATCCCCTAACTTCCTCCCCATCCTTCTTCACCCTCAGAGCCACTGAGAACAAACGGGATAACAATTTTTTTTCAGAGGGGAACTTCCCATACTTTTGGTATAATGCTTGGTACATATCAAGGTATTTAATAAACATTTGCTTACTACCATAATCATACTGATGTCTTTAAAGGTTATTACTAGGCCTTGTGATAGTGAAGGCAATGGCTTTGAAGCTGCCGTTTCAGTATTTTATTAGACTTGAAAAGAGTGGCTGGTAGGGAGAATGGGAGAACTATCATCTTACCTTGATGGTGATTAATTACTAATATTTCTGTGCATTTAAAATATTTTAGTATTGTAGCAACCTCTCTCAAGTGGTTGAAGGGACTGGAGCTGGGGTGGCCAAAGAAGTAGCTATAAGGCCAGTGCTGGGTAGCCTGACATTTAGAGAAAGGCTAATCTGTGGAGGCCAGATAAGGAAATATCTTCTTGACCTAGGGGACCCATACTTAGAGAAACCAGAAGTAGGCTTTGGAAAGCATAGGGGAATGCTTTTAAATCAAAAGGCATATCAATTTGAATCAAACTTAGATTACGGTCTATTTTGTACTTGCACAGAATGTTAATTAGCAAAGTGCTTTCTCATACGATTATTTTATTTGACCTTCAAAATAGCCATGTGAATTAGGTAGGAAAGTCTTATTAACTCCATTTTCCAGACAGGGAACAGAAGTTGTCAGTCAGAAGAGCCAATGACTACCGGTTCAAGGCCACACAGGTAATATTTGGCAGAGCTAGCTGAAACCCATATATTAATTAAACATACATTATTTAACTCATTTAATTTCTATCACAACTATATCAAGTATAATCATTTATACCCATTTGATAAATGGGAAGACTGACACTCCTAGAAGTTAAGTAGTCCAGGTTTTTTGATACCACTAATCACACCCCAAACAAGGTTGGGCGGGGCTGACTCCTAAATAAGAGTATGAGACCCTATTATGGGGCCATTTAGGAGAGAGACTAAAAAGTATAATAAACTCCGGACAAGTTACACTCCAGCATACACTAGTTGCAACTATGCAATTATGACTAGGGCTTTTTGAGATTTGAAAATTTGTCACTTCCTCAATGCTCATTGTATTTGTCAACCCTGTTTCCTGGTAGTGACCAACAAGAAAAACATCAGTAAATAGTGGACTTTGCACGCTTATTTTAAAAATGAGGAGGGGAGAAAGGAACCCAAAAGGAAAAGCAGGGTATTACTCTAAGACAAATTCCTGGCACCACCAGGAAGAAAAAAACATGTATTAGAAGAGAGTCCAGATAGCCTAGGGACAGAAGAAGCCTTCATGCACTCCCAGAAAAGTGACAGCCAAGAGAAAACTGCAGGGCAGTATTCCTGACTGGGGAAGGGGGTTTAAATACAACCTTGCCACCCCACTCCAAAATGATCACTTAATTCCCCACGTCTAGAAAATGTATTTTAAAAGACACAACCTAAGGACTCAAACATTTTTACTGTCTCTGCCCATGCTTGGCCTGTATTCAACTCTTTTAGACTACCAAAGTTCCTAAAATGATAATATACTTCTCAGAAAGCAAGACTAGAAATTCCCCTAGATTTAACCACTAAAGTCTCAAAGAAAATTCTGCAGAATGCAGAAAATTCAGTGGGATTAGATAGCTACTTGGAACATAAAACATCTGATAAAAGTATACTCATTGGAAATTCTACAGTTTTCTAAAGTCAGCATCCAACACTGGCAGGCAACTCATGCTTGTGCTACCCTTTTTTCATAATGTCCAACACTTCCTGGGTTTTGTCTCTGTGCCAAGTACTGTTCTAAATACTTTACATGTATCAACTGATTTAATCCCAGAACAACCTTATGAGGTAGGAACTATTATATTCCGTGTTTAATAGGTAAGAAAACCAAGGTTACAACTCAAACTCTAGCTAGTACTCTGGAACTGCTGAAACAACTGAGTTTCAAATGAAAAGTTAAAAAAATAATAATAATAAATAAATAATAATAATAATAATAAAAGGGCAGTGCTTAAGACTCCACGCTCCAAATGCATGGGGCCTGGGTTCGATCCCTGGTCAGGGAACTAGATCCTACAGGCATGCTGCAACTAAGAGCTCGCATGCCACAACTAAGGAGCCAGCGGGCTGCAACTAAGGAGCCCGCCTGTTGCAACTAAGACCCAGTGCAACCAAATAAATAAAATAAAATAAAATGAAAAGTTCATGGGGGTGGGGAGGAAAGAACTACATTGGGAAACTAAAACAACAAACAAGAAAATCGCCCAACTCTTTTCCTACTCTAATGTATTAAAGAGTGAGAGTTTACATAAATGCCATAGTCCTAATATGGAATAAACTTCTATAATATTGACTATTTAAATTTTCTTAGTAATTCAATTTTAAAGCTGAGTTTAAAAGTCCCTTGGATAAAATTTAAATTTGAAAAAAATGAATAAAATGGATTTTTCTCAACCACTTTAAATCTATACCAACCTATGAAATTAAAAATGGAATATGGAGTCCATGTTCCACAAAATGTATTGTGCAATGATTATTTTTGGACAGTTAGATTACTCTAGAATAATCTGGGTTTTCTCTAGTCCTTATTTTTATTAAAACACTGACCAAATTACACGCATTTTAAAAAGGCAACAACAATAGCCTCAAAGTACCTCCCCCAAGATACTTATTAATTATAAAGGAGAAAACAGTAACTTCACAGTGGGAGAAACCTGGGAGATACCACCTTAACTAACTGATCAAGGTTAACATTATCTGTAAAAAAACATTTTGATAGCATGTATTCCCTGATTATGATGCACTAAAGCCACATCACTTCGGTGGTTATGTTGCCAAAAAATATATAACCTGGATCTAATCAGGAGAACACACGAGACGAACCCAAATTGACAGACATTCTACAAAATAACTATCAGTACTCAAAGTGCCAAGGTCATGAAAAACAAGGGAAGACTAAGAAACCCCCAGATTGGAGATTAAGGAGCTGCAACAACTACATGGGATATGGGATCAGGAATTGGATCCTGGAACAGAAAAAGGACATTAGTGGAAAACTGGCATTTGAATATGTCATATAGTTTAGTGAACAATATTGTACCAATGTTAATTTCCTGGTTTTGATAAATATACTCTGGTTATATAGATTGTCAACATTAGAGGAAGCTGAGTAAAGGGTATATGTAAACTCACTGCATTACTTTTCCAATTTTTCTGTAAGGCTAAAATTATTTCAAAATAAAAATTAAAAACAAAAAGACAATAAAAACAGAAAACAAAATAGCCCTCCAAATTTAATAAAAATTTAAAAACAAAAAATTTAATTAAAAAAATGAATTCATGATTCAAAGTTTGCTTCCTTTCAGCCCTCTCACAACCTAAAGGTTCAAGATTTCCATTTATGCTGGCCCTGTCAAGTCACAGTGTCTGGTCTCATGTTCTTTCTCTGATGTGAAACGGCCCCATCCACAGCCTCTTTGGTGAAGAAAGTTGTTATTACACAAGTGTGGCCACTCATTGGACTGAGCGATACCTGAACAAAAGTGATGCATACTGATCTGAATTTGGCAGAATCATGCTTCACAGGTTTTTCTTTTTAAAAAAGTTACGACATAAGGACAGTTTACTATTGAATGCTCTAGGTGGCATCATTAGAAAACACTTTGTATATGGAATTATATCATAGCTTCTGAATTAATGCTCTACACTGAAACCTCTAACAGTATTTGAATTTGAGTTCTAGCCACCTATACACATTAATCCTGGTCTTAAAGAGTATATAAAAGGGAACAGAAAGGGGACCTGGAAGAAAGAAGAGTTGGGAAGCATCAGCCCTGGGTAATTTTGACAGATTTCATTTAAAATAAAATTTTCAAAATTTTATTTTAAAGAAATAAAAACTCAAATACTTTCCTGAATTATTCACTAATTATTTCATCTTCAAACTAGAAGAGAGACTTGTGAAGGACTAAGCTATGACTGCCTAGGGCCAACCCTGAGAACTCTGGCCCTTGACAGTCATGAGGGCTAGGGCTATATCAATGGTCCTTCACGAATTCTCAAACCTACAAACCAGTCCTATAACACATAATCTTCCATCTAAAAAATGGGGACAATATTTTCCACACCTCATAGGATTTGTCACCAGAACTGAATGCCAACAACAAAGCTGCACGGAGATTTGTGTGTTGGGTCATGTGCTTGATTCACTCACAAAATATCCAAGTCATAGAATTTTGAGTCTCTTAAAATTATTCAAACTGTGAGAGTTAAACCAGTGATTTTCAAGGTTCTAATGCCACGTTAAAAAAAAAAATCAAGTATTTGTTCAATGTATTTAGTTAGGCATACAAAGTTGGTCTTGATAATAACTGTTAACTTATGGTGATGCTGCCTCATCACTTAATATTTAATTATTTCCTCAGAGATGCATCTTAATTTCTCAGTATCTAAACAAATGTTTATAATCTGTTCTTTGCAGGTAACTTTGATACCATGTAGAAAGTTCTAATTTTCTACTGCTCATAATATATAACAGACCCTGAAATATAATCAGAAGCCTCAAAGATCACTGCAATTAGTTTCAAGGTTGAATGCTATACAAATGACTAATTCTCAATAGTGGAAAAAACTACAACTAAATCAAATAAGATTTAGTATATGTATTTCTTGCTCTTACAGGGAAGTTAACTTTAACTCTTTTATAGTTTCACAATTCCATAATAAGCTCTAATTAAAAAGGAGTAGGAAAAGAAAAATGTAGTTGAAAATTCAAATTACAAATGAATCTCCAATATTTTTTCTAACAGTACAATCAGCTACCCATAGAGAGCAGTCATTGTTAAAAGATGACAACTATTATAATCTCACTAATGAACAAAAGTTTCATGTTATGAGTTTTAATTTTTCTTTGGTTCATGAAAAGTTCTCAAAAGTAACAGCAGCTGATCTTTCTTTGACCAAATCATAATGTTTTCCCCATAAATTTTTATAGCAGTAATTTAGAGACACTGTGTGTGGGAGGCTAAGAACATCTATTTTTTAGCAGAGTGAATATTTTAAATCACTCAGTATGGTATTCCTATTTAACTCTTTATTAGGAAAATAATACATACATATAGCTTGGATATTTCTACAAATTTCCTCTTTCCACTCTGATTACTGTTATAGTATCAAATTACAAATACCCCAATTAGGTAACTTATGATCAATTTTTCCTCCTAATTTGCAACTTTTCTCTTGTCGCTGACTTGTTGTATACATACACAAGAGAGTGAATACTTCCCCCTCACGAATAGATTAGAAAGTTTGATAAAAAATGAAAACATATTACTGGGCAGCATGTCAGTATTCTAGCAAACATTCAGTTTTTTCATGACTTTTCAATTTAAAAAATCTTAGTTATACCTTTTCTTTTAATGAAAATAAAATGCTTCAGAAAAGAACACTGCTGGGAACTTATACCTGTTCATCTTTCAGCAGAAAGAGCCTTACTCGCCGCCCCCCCCAATCAATCATCAGATCTAAAATTAAATCTCTTCCTACCACATCAGAGAAGAACAACAAAACATTCAGGTAGAGACATTACCTAAAATTCTTACAAAGCAAGACTCTCAATATCTCCAAAAATTCTTTATAAATTTTCCCTACCTTATAAAAATGTTTAAATAGTAAACTGTAGTTATCTCAAAGGCCTAGATCCCTTTGAGAGGACCTCAGGAGATTTATGGTCAAAAAACTAGATTCTGAATAAGCTGTCAACAGCTAACCAAAGTACAATGACAGCACCATCATTCTGGCTACCAAACGATTTCCTTCAGGGAGCAACGTAATTCTCAAATTTAATAATTCAAAAGAAAACAGTGGACAACACTGAGTTCCAAAGCATGTTAAAAACTAAATACTGTAGCTTGGATTGGAAAAATACTGCAAATGAAGAGTTTTCAGTTTTCTGCTGACCAACAGTCAAAAGGCAATAAACCCCTGTAGTTATTTGCCTTATGCTTTCTTAAAGACTAATAAGAGGTTAAGATTAATAGTCTAAACCTCCCTAAAAACACAAAATCCTTGGAGCCTGAGATTTATTCAACCCTTTTTCTAAGCGGAAAGTAAATATAACTTATACATAACATACTTCTAAAACTGAATGTGAAAAAAATGTGAAAAAATTAAATATAAACCATCTGATAATTCAAATCATTCCTTTTACAACCCTACCTCTAACCCGAAGCACTGACAATGTGACACTTAAAATTAAGCCACAGAACACCTACCTCTTTATTCCATCGCTATTATCACAAGTTAGATAAACAACCTTCTCACCAGAGGATAAAATCCAGATAGTACTAAAGCATCTTCCAGTTACACTTGGAATCACACACAGAATAGCAGTCTGCTCAGTGTTTTCACTTAAGCACCTTCATAATATATGTGGGTGGGCCTGTGTTATGCAAAATAGGTAAACACTATATAATTCTAGATTCTACTGGCTGAATTGAGAATTCACTTCTCCTCCCTCCTCCCTAAGGAAGTCTGTGTCCCAAAAGGGAAGAAACGGAAGTAAGAGGAAAGCACGGAACAATTTTTAACACTGGCTGAATTTCAAGTTATGGAATAAAGGTACCTCAAAAGGGAGTATTCTTTTTTTTTTTCATTACAGACTTTTTATTAAAATACTAATAAAAATTAACAGGTAAGAAGAAAAATAATAAGCTAATTTTAAAAACTAGTAAAAATAACGCAAAATGAAATTGAAAAGATATATAAGCCCAAAATACAAAACATAAGTCTAAGTATCTGATTTCTAGTTCTAAAAAACATCAAATTGCTATAAAAGTTTCTAAACACTTCTTCTTAATTCTTGTACTTATCTCTTGACAGTAACAAGCAATTCATGGTCTGGCACCAATCCACAGACCACACTAGGTAGCAATGTTGAAATAAAGTTGAATTAAATACTAATGGTAAGCAGTTTTTAAACACATTTTCTTTTAAAATTTGGTATTAGTTAATAATTAAGAATATTCGTCCTGGTCTTCCCTGGTGGCGCAGTGGTTGAGAGTCCGCCTGCCGATGCAGGGGACACGGGTTCGTGCCCTGGTCCGGGAAGATCCCACATGCCGCGGAGCGGCTGGGCCCGTGAGCCATGGCCGCTGAGCCTGCGCATCCGGAGCCTGTGCTCCGCAACGGGAGAGGCCACAACAGTGAAAAGCCCGTGTACCGCAAAAAAAAAAAAAAAAAAAAAGAAAAAAAAAATTGTCCTATCATGCTATTAAAGTATTCTTTTATTTTCATTTTAAATTAATTTGATTAGGAATGAGCACTAAATTTGATCAAACTACATTATAGCATCTTTTTTACCCCAATTATATCTGATAAAATACAGCAATAAATTTCTTCATATTGCAACAACTTCACATTTCTTACTTGGTAGTGGTAGATTAGACCTTAATCATATTTGTTAGCACAGTCTTTAACATTTTCACTCGTAAGATTAATCAGTATTTTAGAATGCTTCTTTTGTTTTCTAACCTTGTTCTATATTTTTTTAATACAAGGAAATTTGATTTTCCTTAAAAATATAAAAGATTTCATCAGTGAATCCATTAGATCCAGAAACCTTTTTGATAGCTGGTACTATTATAACATTCTTGATTTCTTCCTACTTTTTTTTTTTTAACATCTTTATTGGAGTATAATTGCTTCACATATGGTGTGTTAGTTTCTGCTTTATAACAAAGTGAATCAGTTATACATATACACATGTTCCCATTTCTCTTCCTTTCTGCGTCTCCCTATCCCACCCCTCTAGGCGGTCACAAACCACCTAGCTGATCTAAAAGGGCATATTCTACTTCTTAAAAGGCTGACTGAATGAACTACATAAATGCTCTCTAAAAATGTCGGAAATATAACTAAGATACTGAACTACGTTTTCATCATAAGAGTAATAGCCTATTTTAACAGATTTAGTATAATAATCTGTTAAGAAAGAAACACTCCATTAAAAAAAAACTGAAGAATCAATACCACTCATATGTAAACAGTACCCTTTTAGAACTATCAAATGAAGAGTATTTTTTTGGTCTTGTTATAAAAAATGACATTATCCCAGGCATAAGAACAGGTGAACATTCAATCATATTTTTAATTGACCATGCTTGTCTATTTCCAGCTTTATACTTTAAAATAGATTCACTGGGTGTTTATAAACATGGAGAAATGATAGCAGTACCCAGAGGCAGGTGGGATTGTACAAGTTTCACCAAATAGCTACTGAAGGCACCTGACTTACTGACTTAAGCTGCTTTTAGATCATCCTATTCATAAGCTTCATTTGAGGAGTTACTGCCTGCTTCTCCCAATTCCCCTGTACCTTTTCTTAAGAAATGTGTTTATGGTGAAGGGTTGTACATGTAACTTGTATATTCCTCTACACAGCCAAAGGTGAACCTGTTTTGTGCTTAATTACATTTAAGATTTTTTTAAGCATGCTAAATCACAAGAGCAAATTCTGCTCCATACGTGTTCAAAGCCGCATATGCAAACCATCTATACTCTTCACCCACTAAACTGTTGTTCACCTTGAGTCTAGGGGGTGTATGCTCTTACACAAAAATACTTTTGGTAGCCCTAGGTCTAATAATATCTTGTCACAAAATGAACCCTCTTCTAGCTTATAGCTACAAGTCTACTTCTGTTGCTACCCAGCATTCCATAACTGTGTCACATCCCCTGAAGCTATTCTTGTGTAAATCTGCATACTGTTTCTTCAGCTCATTCTGCTGGCAGCAGGCCCACTTAGGTTACTGTAAAGTAAATCTGCTCAGGTAGTCTGCTTTTGTCCAATGCAGATACATGTTCAGTTCAGGAAACCTATTTGTAAAAATGATCTGGGCATATTCTAACATTTTGTTATTTGGTGATCCTGCCATGTCATGTGCTTCTAGGCTGATGAAACTGCTCAAGAAGCCAGACATGACAGGTCCAATACCTATACTAAACAGAATGTAGTTGTTATTGACTATGCCTTAAACTTGATTCCACAACAAAACCTGAGGACCTGCCATTCTTTAGACCAATATATTGACCTCTTAATTTGGGGAGTGTATTTCTTGTTCAACTCCTAAGGCAGTCAATATATCAATAGCTCATATACTATCATAATGACTTACCTTAATGATTAAAAATAGAGCATTAAGAGTATAAAAATTCCTTACATATTTCAAGCTCTGTGTTTATACCAAATAATCTCCTGAAGGAATATATTTTTCTTAAAGAGCTCTAAGAAGACATTAAGGACAAAACCTCCCTATTTACTGAGTATGATGAACAATTTTTAAATGGGACAAAGACCCATATTCATAAGGGAAAAGGGCTAGAATTAAATTTTTAAGCTTTCCTTTCCCAATTTGAATTGACTAGTTACCAGTTTTTATTTTTTTTTCTTTTCACATGCGATTTATTTACAATGATGTCTGATTAAATAACATCATGGAAGCCAGTCAAACACAAAAATAAAACATTAAGTAGCTTTGTTGTCTGGTAGGAATCAAAGTTACCAAACTCTGGCAAATGGACCTTAATCTCAATGACCTTTCCCCCACTCTTCTTCCATATCTGCCTTGGCTTACAGGTGTCAAACTTCCTTGTCCTCACCTACAATATCTTAACTTCTGGCACTTATCTCAGTTGGGCTCAGAGACCAACAAAAAACTTTCAGTACCCTGAAAACTTTTAAAAATCAATCCAGAAGAAAACTAAACAAAGTATACTTACCTCACAATTTCTGTGCCTTTTTCAGATGTTTCTTTTCTCACGTCCTATTTTTCTTATGTGTTGTAGTTTAGGTTTTGATTTTACCTTTGGACACAACTGACCTCTAAGAGCTTGCTTCTCCCCTAATGATCTCTGAATACTTCTGAGGATGCAATCAAGGACTCATTCCTCCTAGTCCCTTTACCTCTAACCACACCCACAGCAGGCTTATAAATTATTTCATCCTTTAGTTCCACCTCACTGGTGACAGCTACGTCATGTTCCTCTAAACCATAAGGCAAATTCACATAGATGGCCTTGGAGATTTGTTTCTTTTTGCTCACCAGATGGGTCATGCCTCCCCTAACTGGTCACATTCCCCCTTTGTCGGCTTCACTAACCTGGAAGTCTCCCTAAACAAACCAAAGAAATCTAGATATCAAAAGCACTGCATTAGATAACCCACAGAATGGTATATATCTATATCCAGGTACAGATATATAAAGAACTCTCGTAATTAAATAATAAAAATATAAATAATCCAACTAAAATTTGGTAAGGGAATCTGAAAAAGGATTTCTCCAAAGACATACCAATGACAACAGGAAAAAAAAAAAAAAAGGCTCAACATCAATAGCCATTAGGGAAAGGTAAATCAAAACCATAATGAGATACCATTTCACACCCACTGGGATGGCTATCATCCATAAAAGAAATATTGTCGAGGATGTGGAAAATTCAAAATCAAAATCACTGCTGGTAGGAAAGTTAAAAGTGCGGTCACTTTGGAAAACAGTCTGGCAATTCCTCAAGAGATTAAACACAAGGTTATCATATAACCCAGGAATTCCACTCCTAGGTATATATTCAAGAGAAATGAAAACATATGTCCAAAGACTTGTGCATGAATGTTCATAGTAGGATTATTCTTAATAGCCAAAAAGTGGAAACAACCCAAATGTCCATCAACTGATGAATGGATAAATAAAACGTGGCACATCCATACAACTGAATGTTATTTGGCAATAAAAAGGAATAATATACTAATACATGCTACAACATGGATGAACCTTGAAAACATTATGCTAAGTGAAAGAAGGCAACCACAAAGGATTACATATTACAATTCCATTTATTTGAAATGTCCAGAGTAGTCAAATCCAGAGACAGAAAGTATGATTAGTGGTTGCCTAGGGCTGGGATGGGGGGTTAGCTGGGAAGGGGTGATGGCTAAATGCTATGGGGTTTCTTTTTCAGGTGATGAAAATGTTCCAAAATTGATTGTGATGATGGTTGCACAACTCCATGACTATACTGAAAACCACTGAAGTATACATTTTACTGTTGGTTAAACTGTATGGTATATAATTTACATCTCAATGAAGCTATTATAATAACAAAGAGAGAATGAAAGCATTACCACATTAAAAAAAAACAAACTAAAAAACCTGCCATAAACTCAAGATCACTGGATGCTGGCATGCACCTGGAATTCAAATACTGATCTTGAACTTGCTATTTCCTGAACCATAGAAACTGAGGGAAACAATCATTTGAACGTTCTACAAGATATACAAGTTTTCACAAACAGAGCTGAAGACTTTCCCAAACCAACTGCTTTTTGTACCAGAAATCTCAAAATTCACAATTAGGCTTGGAATTTCTAATTTCACATTCTGTTTCAATCTACCTTTAATTGTAGACACAGGTTTTTTGGCTTTTTTTTTGGGTTTGGTTTTGCCGACATCTTACATCACCTTCAGCGAGTGAGAGTGACGGGTGTTTCCTCTAACACCAACCAACTCATCAATTCTCTGACGCCAACTGGGTGTCCAAGAATTCAATTTAATTCTGACACTATCTACCTGGAGTAAGCTCAGATCCCACAAGTTAAAGGACTCAGTCCTACAGAAGGGTCTCATTTCAGATGCAGCTGCAAATCCCAGGCAACCCTTAATTCTGCTATAAATTGGGGGTTCCCATGACTACCTCTTCATGCTCCATAATTTACTAGAATGCCTCACACAACTCAGGAAAACACTTAACATTTACCAGTTTATTATACAGGGAAGTATTATTTAAATATTTGAAGTATTAAACAGCTTATAGCCTTATTTGGCTAAATAGCTGAAAATAGTTAGAAAATTAATATCTAGGTTACCAGATGATGGTATCTCTCCACAACAGGATTATGAAGAGCCACCCTTCTCTCAATATTCTAGATTCCATTAAATGCTTATTGATTTCTTCTACTAACAACAGCAATTATGGGCTTCCTTGCACTTTAATCAACTTAAATGTTTGAGTAATTTTCAAACTGAGACCTGTGGTCTCCTTACTTTTACATCTAGACTCACATCTAGAGTCTAATAATGCAATTACTAATCCAACATATTATTGAGCATTCACTACAATGCCAGAAGCAATAGGAGTATCCAAACTAATGCAAAAGGTATGATTCCCTACACTACCTCTCATTTACTTATAGTTAGGAAAAAAAAAAAAGGTGTAAATCAGTCAGTCCAACCCAAATCAGTAAAGGACAGGTACCACATTAAAACAAAAGACAATAGATAAGGTAAGACTTCAAAGAAAAGTGTTACCACTTTGGTGGAAGAGGACCCAGGGAAAGCTTCATAGAAAGAGGGGTATTTGAGTTGGGCCTTGGGAGACAGTCTAGATTCTGATAAGTGGGGAAAAGGCATTTCAGGTGGGAGAAACAACGTGCATCAAGATTAAAAAAGGCAAGCGGAAAAAATGCATTGTGTGCTCAGGAAAGGGTATGTTCCCAGGAGTGAAGGGTTTGGTTAGGAGACCAATAAACAGTAAGCATGGAAATCAGGGACCATGTAACCTTCTGTAAGCTCAGTGACTGTATCAGCAAGCATTGATAAATGTTTAATAACTGAATGAGATGGAGCTGAAAGGTAAAGAAGTGCCTGATATAGTGGGCCTTAAGAGTCTGGGTAGAGACTGAACTTTACTCTGGAGTTAATCCAAAGTCTTTAAATAAAGTTTTCAGAAAAGGAAGAAAACAAATTTGTATTACCTACTATGTAGCTGGTAAGAACTTTACATTTGTTAAACTCAATCTTTTACAACTGTCTTATGACAGATGAGGAAATCAGGCAAAATAATTTGCTCAAGGCCATTTAGAAACTAAGTGGCAAAAGCTGACATCCGAGTTTAAACACACATCTTGTCCACCACTATACACAGCAAAAGTCAACCAATCAATCAAGCCAGGGCCAAAAGATGTCTGGCCACAATGTCTAGGATAAAAATAACATTATGTCAAATTAAATTTTTTAGTCTGCTTATTACTACATTATGGTAAAATGGGTTTTTGCCAAATTTGGGTAGAAAGTTGGGATAGTCTGACCCAAAATATAGGCTGCAGTAGACACATGAAATTCATTTTGGGGATTCTTGGGAAGTCATCTCAAAGAAAGAGTTATCTTTCCAAACAGATTAAACTGATATAAGAGAAGTTAATCTGAAGAGGGAAATATATGCCAATTCATTAAGATGAAATGGATGATGTAAGCCATAGAAAGCCCATGAGGACACAAGCAGCATGGCTCCTTTTCTAATCACTGATTCTCCTCACAATTTTTTACTGTTTATTTATGAAAATCTATATTGATGAATACAGAAGGCTGGTGTGGGCTCCCTCAGCATTTGTGTATGTTAATATTCAATTTCTCCCAGAGGTAAAGCTCTTTCCCCAAGGAAGGCAGGAGACCCTTGGGGTCACCACACAGGGATGGATTTGTACCTTTCTTTTTTCTCAGGTTGATGGATCAAGAACAGATTAGTAATAGTAATGTGGCTCTCTCCCTAAGTGAGATCATTTGCATACATGTTTCTGGAAGGCAAGTATGTAAATAAAGTACAAAGCTGTATATAAAGCTGAAAGATACTTATTAAACTTTTTTTTTTTTTTTTTTTTTTTTTTTTTGCGGTACGCGGGGCCTCTCACTGCTATGGCCTCTCCCGTTGCAGAGCACAGGCTCCGGACGCACAGGCTCAGTGGCCATGGCTCACGGGCCCAGCTGCTCCACAGCACATGGGATCCTCCCGGACCGGGACACGAACCCGTGTCCCCTGCATCGGCAGGCAGACTCTCAACCACTGCGCCACCAGGGAAGCCCCTTATTAAACTTTTTAAAACTAGCCAGGCCAAACTGATCAAAAGGAATCTGTTTGATGTTGGATATTTTCATATTTTTAGGTACTGAGAACCAGGACAAACCTGACCAAGGATGAGTTTACCTATAAGAATGAGAAGCTGGGTGGGGTAGATTGGAAGGAAACTAAAGAAATCACTCATCCGTTATGATTTTTAATATTTGTACAATAAAATCTAAAACCTCAGTTTAAAAAATGCAGTTCAGCATAAAGAAAAAGTATGACAACAATTATTGATTCCTCTTTATATCTTGACAATAGATAAAATCTCTTTATACTATATTTTTTCAATAGTGGATAGACTATCAAGACCAGAAAAAACATTCTCTTAAAGCATATTAACTTGCAAAAGCCCAGGTTGTTACATAACCCTTTTGCTGGTATTTATTAAACAATAACAGTAAAGCATGGGAGAACAAAAGCACAAAACTCATCCAATTTCAAGCCATTAAAAGTTGGTTTGAAAACTTTTCAGAGTATGATTCTGTATAAGTTTGTTTGGAGACTATGCTTTAGTAGATTATGAGCATCACAGCAATGTTTCTTAAACAATGTTAAGTGAGTCAGGTTTTTAACACCGATGAATCGGAAGTGGACGCCTTTTGGAACTTCGTCGTGTTAAAAGTATATTCATTTAATGCTGTTTTAACTGTTTTTCTCAAACTCTATATCCAACCAGACCTTGACTGCAACAACTGCAATTTTGCTAACCATAGTTCTTTTCCTTGTTGTCAAAGTAATTTTGTACCTGAAATTGGAACTAACCTGGAAAATCTTGGTTGTTGCCTCAGTTAACATTTCAAAGTCAGAATTTAGCTTCCCTCTAATTACATTTGTTAGGAATGACCACTAGACAAGAAGAGATCCTTTTTTCCAACTGGTTCTCCACCTTAGTTTATTGACTTTTTTCCCATCAGTCACCTCAGATAAAACCAGATTCTTCCCACCCCTATGGTTTAGAATCTATATTCCGTACACCAGATACCTGAAAAGAAGGAATGCTGCTAAATCGAGTTCCCTTTTAAGTAATTTCAGTTCAAGCTAAGATTGGGTAGATGAAAAACATCAGTTTTCTTCACATTCAAAACTGAAAACCTATTTGTATCAAAACTGACATACAAAGGTGTGTGTGTGTGGTGCGGGGCTGGGGGAGAGTACAGTTTTAAAGGCCACAAAAATAACACTGTCTATCCTGAAATTTTTAAAGTTAAGGTTAGTTCTGTAAACATTTATGAAGTGCCTACTATGGGTCAGGTACTGTGCCAGGAGTTATAGATACAAAGATTAAATGAAAAATATTCTTATCTTAAAGGAGTCATTAAAATTAGGGAAAACACCTTTTCCCCCTAGAATTCTTCTGAGATTTCCTATTTTAACCATTTAATAGTCTTATAAGCAAATAAAGTTATACACTATACACGTCTATGCTTTTAAAACTAAGTGATCAGATTTGTAAACGTACTTTTTAAAAGTACCGTATACATTTTAATTGCCACCACCATTTCTTTCTTTTTTCCTCTCCCACTACAGAATTTTTTTTTTACAGGACCTCAAAATTTTCCGAAATTTTTTCATTTTTAACCAGAGTTACAGACTGAGTTGAACTAATATGACATTTATATAATGAGTTTTAAAAAAATTCTTAATTTGCTTCTATTGTTATCTTTGTCCTAATTATGCTTCCTGCCTTTACTGGAGTTTTATTGCAGAGTATATGATAGTATGTTTAAATTTCCACACATATCTTTGAATTTCATACAGCTTACAATTCTTAAAAGAGGATCTCCTCTATCAATATTTTCACGTATTAACATTTGTCAAAGCACTGAGTTTTATGTGCGTTAACATGATTATTTTTCATAATAGAAATAAGATTTCATTAACATATTGCTCTTTCTCTTTGAAGGCCCTGACAGAGACAAGAAATTGTTATTTGGATATGTAAGTCTGGAGGGCCTTCGGAGTTTTTTGGTTTTGTTTTTACCTTTGACCATATAGCATTTGGTCTATGACTGTGTTTACTGAGCCAAGCATCTACAAAGACAAATAGAAAAGCTTCCTATTCATTCCACTAAATCAATTAGGTTATTCACACATTTATTGAACACTTGCCAAAAAGTGTTTTTTGGTAGCAATAAAAAGCAACCTTATAATAAAGGTGTATTTTGTTTTGGAAAAAAAAAAAAGCCAGGGTTCTCAAATTCATATTGCAACTCTTGCTTCACTTGCGTTCAATGTTGTGTAGGTGGAGGAAAGAAACCAAGACATTCAGAACAAAATGTGAAGTCAAGGGAAATTTTTAGACAGCAATAAATGGTGAAAATGACTTCAACTTACTGTCAGAACAATCCTTTGTACAGAAACATAAATGTAGGCACTTTAATATACCCCTGACATTCAATGAAAAAAATACTAGGCACACAATACCACAGATTCAGATCTTATTTGTTTAAACTAATTTGGGCTCTTTTTCATATAATTCAATAAACTGCAATTATAATCATTCGAATAGGCTTTGTCTAATTGCCCTTTTTAAGACTTAAATTCTTAATAACTCATGAAATATATTATTCCCTTTTTTATTATAAAATGTTCTTCAGTAAATATTCAGACTATTTATAAATTTTCTAAGACCACTCATTTAATGTCACACTGTATTGTGGAAAATCCACTTTAAATGAACCATCCTATATTTGTAAAATGCACTAACACCTATATAAAAACCAGGTAAATAAATACATTGCTGATTCTAGAAGATGTAGAATACAGTCTACAATTGGTAATATTGCTGATCCATATACCGTTACAGGGATTTCTTTAATAATGACTCTAATGTTAGAACATTAATTTAGCACCCCCAAGGGAATGTATGTACTATTAAGTTTTTATTCAAATCATTGATTACCTACAGAGAAACAATGTAATTTTTGTTAGAAATGATTCTCAACTAGCATTTATACTAGGAAGAGTTACTGTGGTGGCTGAAATAGAAAGCTCCCCAGTTGATGTGCCCCAATAAGCTCCATTACTTCAATTTTTAAGTTTTAAACCATGTGTCTTTTAAATCCATTGTAATTCAAATTCTTTCCAACTACTTCCCAAGTATAAAGTGCCACGGCTGTCCCTCTCTATGTCATATATAACACACGTTTTGGACAAAAATGAAACTGAATATATAATAAATGCTCAGTAAACAGTAACTTTTAATGTTATCCCTATTTACCTGTAAAAAAAATTCTGTTAATGTTTCAAGACCCATTTGATATTCCTTTTCCAATCAGGAAATTTTTCCTCATCCCCTAAACTCTTATCCTTATATCCAGCTTTGCATTACAGTTATGTATGACCTTGTGCTATCTCCTATTAAAGCTGAAAACTCCCCCAAGAGAAAGTGTTTTGCTCATTTTGCAGCACTTAATAATAAAGGAAAAGATGATGTTAAATATACATTTACATTAGATCCTTTGGAGTGTTCATTTTAATTTTGGTGGATAAAGCATAAATATTTCTGGGGTGTCATGAAATTTAAAAGAAAAAAACTAAAATTTCCTAGAGACTATAGAATATTAAAGCCTTATGAGGATGGATGTACTCATTCATATACATATTAATGTAACATAAGAACTAGAAAGAGACAGCTAAATGATTATATTAGAGACTGAAATGTAAATATCATTTGCCACTTCATTTCATATTTTTGATGTTAAAAAGCAAGAAAACCCCTACAATGGGTATCTTATTTTTTTCAGTAAGAACCAAGTTTTCATTTTCAGACTAAAATCAGTCATAGAAATCAATATGTAATGTCTTTACTAGTGTCCCTTATTGCCCCTTACTCCACCTCCTCTCACCAAGGCCCTGAGTGTCCAGGAGAGAATATTCGATTTTATGGTTCTTTATGAAGTTCTTGGTCCAAGAGCCCAGTCTGCTTAAGGCATTAAAGAAGTCTTAACCTAGAAAAAGATGTTAACCCATAAAGACACTGCCCTATATCACAAGAACTAGCTATCAACAAAATGGATTACCATAGATAATAGGAAAATTAGTAGTATGGTATTCGTTAACATAGCACCAAATTTTAAATTTTGATACATTCTCAAAGCTCTTCAGAGGTGAAAAGTCTAGCAATTCCCATTTACATACTGCTTGAAACTAATTTGGAAGTGAAATTATACAAATTCCAAATTAGCGCTAAATACTAAATTTAAAAAAATATCAAACTGGTTTTTGAGTGCTAACTCTTAAAAAGGAAGAGATACTATAAAATACATCTATTTTCCAGTGCCCAAAAAACGTTCACTCTTCTGGTGATATAATGATATTTTCATTCCCTTATTGTAAATACATACAGTTTATGTGTGTCTGGTGTAGTTGACTACACCCTCAAACTCGATAGCTGGGTACATGGCTCTGTCCCAGATAATCCAAACTTCACATTCCCTTGGCTACAAGGGAAGTGGGCTACTATGAGCTCATGAGATGCAGTGAGACTTTTGCTGGGACCTCTAGGAAAAAGATGGTTAATCTTTCCAGATACACATGACTCTAAGGATTTAGGGGCTGAAGGGACTGTTATTTTTTTGCTTATGTAGGGCTGGAGAACAAAGCTAACACTGAGGAAGCAGTGCCAAGAAACATACAGAATTGAGTCTTGATGACATTATTTGAGCCTTGGGTGGAGCCATTCTTGATGCCACACCTATCCTGGACCAGTTTACACAAACCATTATAAATCTCCTTCCCCCGCCCCCTGGGCTCACCCCTACTTAAGCCAGTTTGAATGGAGTTTTCTGTCAAAATAGAGTCTTAGCTGATGTAACAACTATTTTAAGTGTTTTCCAATAATAAATACACTAGGTCATAGAATTCAGTTCCAAAAACAATGTAAAAACAGACTCTTCCCCATAGATGATTCTGGTTTTTCAAAATCCACTCTCCTTCTCAAGAACACCCCACCCCCTGCTAAGTTCAAAGACTATGAAAGACTTTATATCTTCTGCCTTTATACTATCTTAATACAAAATAAAAAAATTTTTTTTTGCCGCAAAGGAATAAGAATAAAAAATCAACAATGGAAAAAAGAAATAAGTAATTGGGGGGAGGGGGGAAGTAAATCCTCTATAGAAACTGTAAATAATATCCAGATGTGCTTTTTACTAAACAGTTAAATGAGAGTCAGAGACTAAAGCTTATAAAATTAAGCAGATTCAACTACATCTAGAATCTAATACAAAGATATAATGCTAAAATCAAAGTTCTTATTTGAAAATCCGCCGATAAAATTAAAATTCAAAGACAAATTCCTTGGGAAATTGAAATGTCTTAGACTTCTGAAAACAGACAAATCACTACATAATTTCAAAAGAGGTAGTAGTTAATCAAAATCATAAAAATTATTGATTTTAAGCATATTATGTGGATACAACATGATATTGAGCCCCCAAGTCATTCTGAAAATTTTAGCTAAAGAGGATTTAACAGAGTAAGTAAATGACAACAACTGAAGTCACTTAAGAGTAATACAGAATTAGTACTTCCATTTTCTAGGGATTTTCGTGACTTAACTGCTAACAAGAAAGGGAAAAAAACAAAAAATACACATGGAATAAAATGGAATTAAGATGTATATCCTTGTGCTTCTCATATCTTACTGAAGTAAAATTTTACCTGCATATTTTAGATCTTCTACATTTTAAACACGAGGTGTGTTTGCTGGAATGAATTACAATACTCTTAGGATCACGACGAGACCATTAATTTGGAGTCCGTGTGCAAAAGGATGAGATAAATTCTTATTAGTTGAGATGAAGTAAAATAGAGTGGTTAAGGGAGTTCTGGAGTCAGACTGTCTATGTTGACTCTTGGCACTGTCATTTAATAGGTGTGAGACTTGGACCAACTGTACTGAGGTTCAGTTTCCTCTCCTGTAAACCTGAGATAATAATAAGTAATAATCTTAACATGTACGCAGTGCTTATCATAAGTGACAGGCATTTTTCAAAGACTTTTACATATTAATTCTTTAACTCCTTCTTAGGAGGTATTACTGTTCTTAGGAGATAAATAATAATAACTTGAGATTCCCATTAGTTTGACTTTGAACCTGAGTTACCTTTGAGACATCCATGGGAAACAATTATACGTACAAGTCTGGAGCTTGGGATGGAAATATAAACCTGGAAATCTTCTACAAAAGAAATTACCTAGGAAGAGTACAGAATAAGAGAAGAGAACCTAAGACTAACCCTTGGACTTCCCTGGTGGCTCAGTGGTTAAGAATCCGCCTGCCAATGCAAGGTACACGGGTTTGAGCCCTGATCTGGGGAAGATCCCACATGCCGTGAAGCAACTAAACCCGTGCGTCACAACTTCTGAGCTTGCACTCTAGAGCCCACGAGCCACAACTACTGAGCCTGCGTGCTGCAACTACTGAAGCCCACGCGCCTAGAGCCTGTGCTCTGCAACAAGAGAAGCCACCACAATGAGAAGCCCACACACTGCGATGAAGAGTAGCCCCCGCTCGCCACAACTAGAGAAGGACCCGCACGCAGCAATGAAGACCCAATGCAGCCAAAACACATAAATTAAAAAAAAAAAAAAAAGACCAAGCCTTGTGGAATTCAAAAATTTAGGATTCTGCAAGAACAGCAGCAGCTTCTGAAAGAGATTTAAAAAGCAACAGCATTAAGGTGTTGGTGTAAGGTATATGGTGTCCTGGAAGTGAAGAAGAATGTTTCAAAAAGTAGCGAGACGCAAGAGGGAAGAGATATGGGAACATATGTATATGTATAACTGATTCACTTTGCTGTAAAGCAAAAACTAACACACCAGTGTAAAGCAATTATACTCCAATAAAGATGTTAAAAAAAAAAAAAGTAGGAAGTAGCAACAATGTCAAATGTTGCTGAGAGATCAGGTAAGATAAATACTGGAAAAGTGTCATTGGATTTAGCAATATGGAGATAATAAGTGATCTTCTGAATCAAGAGACTTTCTTATCCTGAATCATACAGCTTCTCCTTTCTGATATACTTATTAAAAAATAATAATAATAAATCATTTTTGTATAATAGATAAGAAAAATCAAACCAATTAAAATTTAACTGGGGATAAATAAGTCCTTAGAATTTACAAGCCCTATGATAAAGACTTACATGTAAGTACATTCAAAGATTTAAATGAAGCCCACAACCTCTAAGTTGTATCACTGTGATCAATGACTTATCTCTGACTCAGATTGTTTTCTGACAATTTTACTTCATGGTGAGTTTTTCCATTTGACAATTCTTCTTTAGAATTTAGCCGTGATGACTCAGGGCACCTAGATGCTACGAAGGAGCTTTCAATTTAAGAAGTAGGAGGAGAATGAGGGGGCATATTGAATCATTAACAGCCTATTCAGTTTTGAAAACTACCAAATCCTTTTTGGAAGCCATTTTAAACACAGCTTCAAGAGGCAGATTCTGGCGGAAGCCTTAAAAGACTGGGCTTTTAAGAGCTCAACTCTATGCAGATAAACTGGCATGCCATTTCTACAAGAGATACAATCAAGAAGCTTCAGCAAAATGAGATTTACTTTTTGTTGAGGAAGTGCTGTTGGTGATGAAATTTTAAAAAGGTAGTCCACCTCAAAATTCATAACTCCTTCAGTGAACTGATAGGACTAATTCAGAGACTGAATCATCCCATTTTAGATGAAAATTACAGTAAAGCAATAAGTAAATTTGAAATCTTTCAGTACATGAAGTCCGTCTATAGGGCTGTGGTTCCTAATTAGAAGCAGCCAGAACTTTATAAAAGAGACACATTTCACACGTTTTCTCATGAATGATAAACTTAACTTTGTAATTTGGATGTTTTGGTCCTTTGGTAAGTTTTAAAGTATGGTAGTAAGGGACAATTCGAAGAAACATCCATTATGTTAACTGTAGTCTAAAATTAAAGAAAATCAGCTTTGAGTGTTTCCAGTACATGCAGTTCATTAAATCTGGCATAAACTCCCAGGAACATGAAGTACTGTGGACAGTATCTGCCAAGAACCAGGAGTACAACACTAAGGTTTTGAAGAACCACACACCTTCAATTGTTTTCATTTATTGTTAAAAAATAAAATTAAACTTAATTGTGCCTTCTGAAGATTAAGCCAACTGACATGCTGAACACTACAACTAGCAAAAAATCAGGGCCACTCGCCTCATATTTCATTCTATGGAAGGAAGAAGTTATAAATGACTTCACCATATTATTGACCTTTTTCTCCTTTCCTCTCGACTGTCAAAAAGCAGCTCAACATGAGTCTAGACACAGTTTTTCCCCAAGGCCGTTTAGGATTAACTATTATTACAGTGATGATGAAGTCCCTGATTGTTTGACATTTTCAGAAAAGACAACAACATACACCAAGAGCTGAAAACAGCTTTTGAAATTCCACTAGGCTAGTTTAAGTATAGATTCGTATAGATTGTGTATAGATGCAGGATTAACTTATGAGGCTTTCAAATCAATGAGTTTATTACTATTTCCTACATTAATGAGTTCAAAAAGTATTCCATCCTATAGGTCAGTTAGTGCCAGCTAATACAATATACCATCCCTCCACCAGAATACACACCAAAAATAGCACAAGATAAAAAGAAGCTAAGTACATAAGACACAAATAGGAAAAGTGTTATACTTGCCATCTACATGTCACTTCTTCTAGGCCCTTAATTCATTCCAAGCCCTCTTTATAAATATTTAAAAATGGCAGACAAATGTAGAAAACACTGTATAAGAGCAATGGGCACTACTAAAGCTGGTGAAGGAAGATAAACAGAGCCAGTGAGAGTGATGGAGAGATGAGCATGAGAGAGAGATGAAGTGAGAGAGGCAGGGATGTGGAATATGAGTATTTGCAATGCACAAGGTGAAAGAAATAACCTAGAACCTGATGCTGCAACCATCTATAGAGCTTAAGTAATAGACTGAACAGGCTCAGCGGCCATGGCTCACGGGCCCAGCCACTCAGCAGCATGTGGGATCTTCCTGGACTGGGGCATGAACCCGTGATCCCTGCATCGGCAGGCGGACTCTCAACCACTGCGCCACCAGGGAAGCCCATGAATTTCCATATAATTTTTAACTACTGTTAATCATCATCAATTCCAAGATGAAGTACAGGCTTTATCATGGTCATAATGCTTACGTCAACATGAAATATAACATGTCCCTTTTGCAAAGCAACTTTTTTTCTTAAAATGGAAGGTGTATTATCATTATTATTCTCTACTTCATTTATAAGTTTGAGTCTTAGCTCATTAGGTCATGGACACTTAAATAGATTCAAGTTACAAGAATTATCTATCCATGGTCATGTTTACTATTTTGTGAGAACCAATTTTTTGCTTTCCTTCCTTTTCTTGCTCCCTCCCCCTCTCTCTTTCTCTTCCTCCTCCCTCAGAAGTTATTTATTCCACAAAAATGGAAATGAAAAACAGATTCATAATCCTACCACCAAAAGACTGAAAGCTATTTCTAAAACAAGCCACACATAAGTACAGTCACCACCTTAGAATTTCAAAGTCCTTTCTGAAAAACTACCACCACTTTTATTTTACAGATGAACCAAAGATAGCTTTTTAAAGACTTTCAGAGTTAGTGGAAAACCAAGAAATTAAACATGGGCTCTGTGTTCCATGCTCATAGGTTAGTGTTTAAAACGCATTAAACAATCCAGCCTAGCAGCTCAATCCTAATAGTATGTGCAGTATATGAAGAAAGGGTCTGGCTATCTACCTATCTATCTATCCACCAAAGGGACAAAAACTCTTGAGTGAATTAAAGAACTAGATTCCTAACAATTTTCTGAAAAATAGGAAGCGTTGTTAAAGTATTCCTTATACAGTTATATACTTATATGCTTAGTGGTCACTTTTTGCAATCTATTATATAATAACATTTCACAAATTCTACTTAATCCCATTATATTCTACACATTATTGGTTAAAGAAAATATGTGCCTTCCCGTTACGCATAATTAACTAGAAAAAGGATGTTTTCTTTATTCAGTGCTGTCAGTAGAGTAAAAACCACTGAAATACGTTTCATTTCTCAGGTTGGAAGACTTATTCTTATAAAAAAAATGAACTAGTATAAAAGTATTCAAAATTAGTAATCTCTACATGTACACTGCCCTTTAAGTAGAAGATTTAAAAAACCCATATTTATGGAAGGTTTTTTCTGGGGGTGGGGCTTTCAAACATTTGGAGGATGAGGACTGATTTTTCTATAATTTTAATCAAGATTTAAAAAGAGGGACTTCCCTGGTGGCACAGTGGTTAAGAACCCGCCTGCCAATGCAGGGGACACAGGTTCGAGCCCTGGTCCGGGAAGATCCCACATGCCGCGGAGCAACTAAGCCCGTGCGTCACAACTAGTGAGCCTGTGGGCCACAACTACTGAGACTGCATGCTGCAACTACTGAAGCCCGCGAGCCTAGAGCCCGTGCTCTGCAACAAGAAGCCACTGCAGTGAGAAGCCCACGCACCACAACGAAGAGTAGCCCCCACTCACCGCAACCAGAGAAAGCCCGCAGGCAGCAACGGAGACCTAACGCAGCCAAAAATAAAATAAATAAAGTTATTTTTTAAAAAATATTTAAAAAGAGTTCTTTATGGGAAATCAGCATGTTCTTGAAAAAATTACTAATCTGAGATTTGAAGCATGAATACAAGAAGACTTGAAAGCCAGATTCCTAACACTAAACATGTGGCTAGTCTTTCAATTCCCAAGTGTATGCCATTGCAACAAGAAAGTTATACAATTTCATTACAACGATAAATGCCATCTCTTCAGTCTTAGATGCATGACACAAATGAAACTTATCAGCAATGACTGTTTTGAATACTTAAGAAATATGCATGGTCTTGTATGTATATGTTATGTGTTTTAATGTATGAGACAGAACTTAAATATCCAAATGAGTATAGTCTCTTCCATATTAGTCACTCTCACAGGTTATATCCTTACTTTAAATGATGCTATAATTGTCCAGAACATTATAATAAAGTTCCTCTTTAGTCTACGGGTGGATCTGATTTTCAGAAACAGTAATGGCCTTCTCAGAGTAGATCTGACATTTACTAACAGCCTGAAGTTATTTCCTATTTTCTTTCTGTCAAAATCCTTTCTGAGTCATATCTGATAAATAAGGTATCATGAGGCTAATACCCCCCTTTTTCCTTAAAAACAAGGCAGAAATAGAAAGTAATGAGCTCTGTTCATGAGTGGCTCTTAAACTGGCTTAGAAGGCAATTAAAAAAAAAAAAAGAACCAAAAAAATTTGAGTAATGCTAGTATTGTTGAAATAAGTGTAGAGCTTCCAGGGGGACTAAACTAGACTTATTTTAGATAAGTGTATAAAATAAATATCTTTTACTTTAAAGGAAGGATGGACAACCAAGTCCTGTACCATCTGGTCTCCTCTACCCTTCCTTTATATTTCTGACTATCCCCTGCTATTATTCTCTCTCACTCTAACCCAGACACACTGGTTTTCTTGTAATTTCTTGCATTCCAATCAAGCTCCAATCTCAGGGTCACTGTACTCACTGTTCCCTCCACCTGGAATGTCCTGCCGTAAGATTACCTGCAAGGCTTACTCCCTCACCTCCTTCAGGTCTTTTACTCAAATAACTATCACCTTCTCACTCTCATCCCATACATTCCCTCTTCCCCCTTTCTGCTTTATTTGTGTGTGTAAAACTGTTAATTATGGAAATTTTCAAACCTACACAAAAGTAGAGAGAATATAAGAAATCTCATGTATCCATTATCTAGTTTCAAAAATTTTCCAATATAGGGCCAATACTGTTTCATCTATGCTCCTCTCCCCTGCAAATTATGTTAAAGTAAAAAAAATCCAGATACCATATTTTAATTCATAAATATACCTCCAAAAGGTAAGGACTCTTGTTTTAAAACCATAAAACATTACTACACCCTAAAAAATGGACAATTCCTTTTTATTAAACACCCATCAATGTCCAAATTTCCCAAATTTTTCATCAATGTCCTGTTACAGTTAGTTTGCTCAAAGCAGGATCTAAGGTCCACACAATACATTTGGTGGATATGCTCCTTTAGTTGCTTTTAATCTTATATCCCCCCCCCATTTCTTGTTATTTATTTTTTAAAGAAACCAGGTCATTTGTCATTAAAACACAAAATATTTTACCTTTTTATTGTCTGTGTCTTGTTATTAGAATGTAAACACCATAAGGCAGAGATTTTAGTCTGTGTGATATCAGCATCTAGACCAGTGTCTGACACATAAAAGGCATCCAATAAGTACAAAATGAATATTTGGCATTCATGCCAAAAGCCCACCACCCACCCAACTGCAGAAATTGCTAATCACAGCACTCGTTCCTGCTGAGTCTGAACCAGGACTCCCGATTTTCTAAACATAAGACTCTAGGCAGTCACCACCAGGCAATCAGATTTGGTACCCAAGATGAAATCTATTGGCTATATCCCTGTTTTAGCCCCCTTCAAAGTAAGTATACGTCTATCTCTAAAACGGATTCACATACCTAGTATTTGGAAATTTAGCTGAAGCTTAGCATAATAAATTACTGACTGTATTTCTTGTCAAGTATGTTTAAACATTTCTTAGCTCATTTTAGACAATTTAGGGGAAAAAGCAAATTGCAGCCAAAAAATTAACAGAAAAAGAAACTGCAGAACATGGTGGGAAACTGGGGGGGGGACTACATATTTTTAGAACTAGCAACATCCCAAGAGGTTCATTATAAAATAAAAATCAGCAATAAATTCTTTGAAAAGGAAGTAAATTACATGTGTACTCAATTAAAAACTTTTAACTACATGAATGGTCACGATTAACTGAGGGATGACAAACATCAGGATTTTCCCATAGGCACCAGCAACATATTCTATTTTTCTGTAAACGGTATTTTGAGGTGTAAAAAAGCATTACAGGCGTGATACAAGGAGTAACATGTAGAACTCTACTTCTCTGAAACGGAGTTTATTGTGGCAAAAAATCTAAAACATGTACAACATTCTGAAAAAATAATCAGGTGTTCTTAGACTCATTTGCAGTTCAGTTCTCTTAAATCACCTGATGAAGCTCTTTTCCTCTTAAGTTTACTTCTGAAGGAAGCTATGCTAATTGAAGGGCTCCAATCACATGTTCATCAGTCACTTCTATTTAAAAAGAAAAAAATCAGAAATTCTCTGACTCAGGAAATCTTGTGCTTTCTCTTTATTACTTGTAAATTCATTCAGCAAAAACAAAAACTACGTAGGACCTACTAAGTGCAATTATTTTCAGCCTTTGGAAGGAAAAATTATTAGAAGGGATCTTTCAAGAGAACATAAAACAAGCTAGTGGTACAACTTGAAATTATATCTAGTTCTTTCAGTGTCCAATATTTCTTGTTTTGAGGTTCCCACACATTTGTCTGGGGAAAATGTTCTCTGGCAGAGGTCAAACTTAAAAGAAAAACAATAAACCTCCACTACCACATGTGTAAAAAAACTCCAACAACCCAAATCCCTTGAAAGAATGCTTTCTATTTACTTTTCCTGTGTGATATATTTACAGAGAATCATGGAAAGATGGCTAGAGATCTATAAACAGAAAATGCTAAGTGGAATTCACTGTTTACAGACTTTAGCCAGAATTTTGTCCCTTATACAATGTTGTCAGGAATCTGTACTATTGTACTCTAGAAAAACATCTTCACCACGTTTCCTTCGTTCTACTGATTTTCTTCCTTCTTTCTACTGGCTCTTAAATGTTTTATTCTCCTCAAATAAAAGACACAAATGTAACTTTATGAAATAAGATGATTTTTCCAAAGAAACTCCTAGAACCATCTCTCAGTGCCATCATGTGTTTGTCATTATGTTTTCATATATACAGTTAAAACAGATGAAACAAAATAATCCATATAAGCCTTTCTGATTTAATAAGTATGAGAATAGGTCTATATTGATATGCCATGGTAAGATGTATGTATGTGAGAATGTTAGACAGTTTTCAATTCTACCTCCTCCAGCTTAAAATCTCTATCAGTTACAGAAGCTTCTGTCTGAAAACAATTGTTCACAGAGCAGGACTACTGTAGTCCTTATCATCTGACCTACTGGACAACCACAATAAGGCATATTCTGAATTGACAGAACTCTTCATATACAAGTGACATTTTGACAACCTGAAACAAAGACAAAGGCAAACACACTCAGGCTTCCCCTTGAAACTTGGCTCAGTAGCTCAGCAGTACTAGACTCAGTTCCCTGCCCTGTACTTTTCACTCATTTCCTGTAAGGGGTCCCAAAGAAACTAGGAAACCTGCAATGCCAGCCTTTTTGACAGTCAACACTAACTTCTGCCTTTGGACTCCAGTGACTGAGAAGACATTGTGTTAGTAGCTACCTTAAAGTACAAATGCCTCTGGCAAATCTGGTTTGTAAACGTTACAGAAAAAGTTCAACATAACCAACTGTAAGGTCACCTAAATGAAAATTTTAAGGAGAGCACAGATTTCTGCACCCCTCACCCCAAATCCGCCACTAAGGCACAATTCCCAGATCACTTTTTTCAAGTCAATAAATACTACTATTATTACATTACAGCACTTCTATAATATTAATAAAAACCTAGGTGACAGTTTTCTCTTTAAAAGTCTTAAATTTATTAAATGAAGTATTATAACCACTTCACTACATACAATTTTCCATACACTTAACTGTATGTTCCAAACAACTTATTTTTCAATTTTTTAAACTCAAGATCTCTTTCAACATACTACAGAAAGGGGACAGGTTAGAGGATTGGGGGAAAAATATTAAAATAACAAATGTCTTTTCCTTTTCTGATGGGACCACCAGAATCTAAAATCTGGGGGCAACTATAAAGTACAAAATTAAGTTCAAGAGAATTTAAGAAAAGAGAAAGTACTGTTACTACAGTTCTGATCATTATTCATCTCAGGAAATAACTAGTAGAAATGATGCTTGATTTAAATTTTTAGTACCTTCCAGTTTGGTTCAACTACCAAAATAAACAAACTTGTCCTCAGAATTATGTATTTTCCTCCAGAAGAGGTTTTTGATGTGAATAAAAAACATAAGGAATTCCTATGCTGTATTTGTACAAGAAGGACAATGTTTTGAAAGATATAAATCTGATCACACCGAGAAAACATTTTCTCTGTTAGCTATAAAGAAAACGTCATAAACCGAAACCGAAGAACTGGAGAAACCGAACCTTCTCCACAATTCAAAAATTTAAATTCACACTACTATGCAAACTAAACAACAACAACAACAACATTCTTACGATTCTGCTCAGCTATAAAAGTAACACATAGTCAATGTAGAAAAAGACAAAGCCAGTTCTAAAACAAAAGATCAGCTGCTAAGAAAACAAAATAACATTTTGCAGAGTAAGAGAAGTACACAGTCTTTGAACCAAAACAAATAGATGACCGTTTCGTACACTTAAAGCGTCAGTTCTTAGCACAACCAGCGCTTTATGGATAAAGTGCTCACTCAATTATCTGATGACTAAACGATGGTGCTATTAAAACCAAGACACATTTCCTTGAGTGTAGTGATTAAAATCTGTTAAGCCTCCATTAAAAAAATCTCTGCCCTCCCTTCCCCAACCCCCATCCCCCACCCCCATCACTGCTCTCCCGCCTTGTAAGAGACTTGCATGTACAAAAATAAAAGTAGATGGGTGAGGTGAGTTTGTGATGTACAGTATTTTCCCCACTCGGAGCATTTTTCAAGACTCTTTTGAGGTTTTAAGATTCAAACACTATGTAAAAAGAGTTATTGTTTGAACTACCTAACAATCACCCCGACTTCTTTTAGACTTTAGTTAGCCTGTGAGCAAAATGAGCATCTTTAACTTTTCCACGGGGCACTGAAGAACGAGTTCTTTTACTCATAGGTGCTTTCAGGTCCTCAGACACCAGGTGCGGTGGAAGAGAAAGCGTATCCATCAATTAGAGAGCTCTTCTGGACCTCAGTTTACCTACTTACAGAAACGGGCTTATTAACCTGTTTCGTAGGGGCCCCGGAGGTGTAATTAATTAGTGTTTTTAAGTGCTCTGAGATCCAGAGACGAAAGAAAACGCGAAGGACACGCAAAGATGATGGCAATAATCGTAACAAAAAAAAAGAATGACTAACTTGGGAGTCTGTGTTATGTAAGGAAGGAAGACGAAGTTATCAGATTCGCACAAACAAAAGCCCACCACCCCTTTGTTTCTCTTTTTTCTGTCTTGCTCCCCGCCCCCGCGGAGCTCCCCTCCAGCAGCTGGCGGCCCGGCGCGGGGCTCGGACTTGGCCGCCGCGCGCCCGCACTCAGGCGGAGGGGGAGGGGGCGCCCGCCGGCTCCTGACAAAGGCGCTTCCTCCTGCGAGAGCGCTGGATGCAGGCGCCGCAAACTCCTCTCTCGGCCGCCTCCGGCGCGGGGGCGCGCAGGCGGGCGGGGAGAGCCGGCCGGCCGCCGGGGGAAGCCGCCGAGGAAGTTGCGCGCCCGCCTGGCCCGCATCCCTCGGTGGCCCCGCCGCGACCCCTCCCACGGCACGCCGCGGCCACACTCACCGGACAATTGCTGATGGCCGGAATCCCAGCACGGCCCCGAGACCCGGAGCGAGGGGGGTGAAGGGTGCGTGCGCGAGGAGCACGAGCAGACAGCCCGGCGTTCCACCGCAGCCTTCCTCGCCTGCCGGCCGAACCCGGCGAAAGGAAGTTGGTCGCGGAGCCAAGCGCTGGAGAAGCCGCGGGCGGAGGGAAAGCCGTGGGGTCCGCTTTGTGATGCGCTCCCGGAGGGCTCGAGGCAAATCCGAACGTGCGGCGCGGCTTGTGCTGCTGCTGGAGGCGGCGGCGGCGGCGGCGCCCCCCGACGGTTCCTCCGCCTCACACCGCCTCTGGGTCTCTGACACACTCTCGGAGGGAGGGGAGGGGACTAGCTGGAGGGCGGGGCCGGAGGGAGGGGACGGGGCAGGGCCACAGCGGGAGGCGGCGCCGCGGCGCCGAGTGGTCTCTTGGGAGTTGTAGTTCTCTGAAGAAAAAAGGTGTACCTTGTTGAGGATGTTTCCGGGCTCGCTCTGCACTGCGCATGCTCGAGGGGAGAGGCTCGGCCCCACTGTTACTATGCTCACCGACACACTAAGGAAGGGTACGTGTTCAGTGCTGCTCCTGGCTGAACAAGGCCCTCCTTGTATTATGGTGCTGTTAGGGATCCCGCTCTTCGCTAGTCCTCCAACTCCTACCCTCACCACTCATAAGTGCCCAGTGAAATCTGACTTCTTCACCATATCTCGGTCTTCCCTGCTGCTTAATTTTATCCCATAAATTCGGAATCACGAATACCCATTTCCCTCCCTTCCCTCAGGCGAATCCTCTCTGCCTTAAATTCAAGGTTTTCTTTGCTTGTTTTTTTTTAACCTAAGACTTGTAGAAAGGTAGTTACTTCCAATAACTTAACAGTTAATTAGGTTACAAAACGGTTAGGAACATTGCCACTGTCAGATTCCGGTAGTTCATTTCTTCGCTCAATTAGTCACATCTAACTTTAAGGCCTGTAAAGGTAAAGCTCGGGATTAAGATCGCTGTATTTTACTTGGTCAGTGCAAAATAATCCAGATTTCTAAAATTTTAAGGCCTACAATTTTTAAGAAATACAAATTTCATAAAGTAGAAGTTTAAAAGATAAGTGGAAATTTGAACATTATTTACGATATATACATTGGCCAACTTTCATTTGGCAATAAGAGAAATCTGAACCAAGGTCTGAGTATGCTGTTGGGCTCATCAGCTAAGTCGACACCCACACAGGTGGTGGAGGAGAGTGGTGAAAGGCAGGACATGTTACTGGATCTCCAGAGGACTATAGGCAACCTGTCCCAAGCTCTTTTGTTTTCCTTCTCTGCCTACCTAGAACCCCATATTCTGGAAGAAAAAGATTAATGCTTAGAAATCAGAAACAGGAAAAGTTAAGGTTTTCGGGTAGAGAGTTTCGAGATCAAGTATCCTTATGTTTGCAGACCACATAATTATTCATTCAAAAAACATTTATTGAGTATACTATGTCTCAGGCACTTTATTAGTTCCCAGAAATAGAGATACAGGAATGTAAAAGAAGGATTTATTATTTTCAAAGTGCTTACTATGCAGAGGAGGAGCCAGGTAAATAAACAAACTCAGTGTGATAAATACTTTAGTAGGAAAGTACACTAGGTGCCTTGACATACAGTTACCCCAGACTCAGGCAGGGTCAGGAAATGCTTCAAAGAACATTTAAACTTGAGGATGACTAGGAGTTAGTGTGTTTGTGTGCTTTGGTGGAGGAAGGAGAAGGGAGAAGGGAGTGAGAGCATTGGGAGCGTAGGTTAGGGTTACAGTTAGGGCAGCGAGAGTAAAGTGATAAAGGCGTGAGATCAAAGAGTATTTTGGTTCAGCAAAGAGTTCAGCATTGCCTGTGGTAGGATGGGATTGAAGGGACTGGCAAAAGGAGACACGAGAAAGTAAAGGAGACAGATCATGAAGAATCTTGTACAATATGCAAAGAATGTAGAGTCTTTTCTATAAGCAAGGGAAAGCCATGCCAGGATTGGAAGCAGATGAAATTTTGGTAAGGTATACACTTTAGAAATGCATTTTATGCATTTTTAAAAAGATGAGAGCCTGAACTGGCACTGGCAGTGGCAGGAGACAGAACTGAGGGAAATCAGACACTATTTAAGGAATAGAATTACTAGAACCTAGTGAGTAAATTGCCTGTGTCTGGGGGTGAAGGGTGAAGGAAAGTTATCAATTATGATGCTTTGGGTTGCAAGCAGCAAAAAACTCAACTCTAACTGGCTTAACCAATAAACCAATATTGACCTGTCTAGATAGAAAGTCCAGTGAAAAGATGGGCTACAGGGCTGAAGGATTCAGCAGTTCAGTGATGTCATTAAGGACACGTTTCTTTCTTGTTTCACTGCTTTTCTTTCCTTGGTATTGGCTTTACAGTTGCCAACAATTCTTATGGCTGTGAGTTTCACCATCTAGGTCCAAGAAGAGAAGAAGAGAGAGTATTTATGAAAACTCTTTTAGAAAGGAGAGAAAACTTTCCCAGAAGCCTCAAGAATTGATTCATGGTGGCCAGGGGATTGCATGAGGCTAGTTATCTTAGGATAAAGACATATGCCCTGCCTCTAGGTCCAAAGCTGTGATGACAAGGTGTGGATATCCCAATGAAAATTGAGGTGATTACCTAGAAAAAGAAGAATGGAGGCTGAGAAGGGGAGAGCCACAATACCTACTACAAGGAAGGAGAAAGATGATGACTCACAGATGCTTGGCTTGTATGATTATGAGCTAGTGATGCCATTCACTGAGTTAGGGAATACAAGACATTGAGCAGATTTTGAGGGGGAATTTGACGAGTTCATTTTGGATATGCTGAGTGTGAGATGGCTCTGAATCTAGGTGGAGAAGTGGAGTGGGCAGTTATACATATGAATCTAGTGCTCTGAAATCTGGACAGCAGAAGATATAATCGGAGTATACCATCATATAGATGGTAACTGAAATTTTGGGAGCAGATGAGATCAGCCAGGGAGAGAATGCACAGCAGAAAAGGAGGAGCCAATAATAGCATCAAGGTATCTTCATGCTCTTCCTGCCTACGTCTTAAGTGCTGGGAACATCAGCACTGAAAGAGTAGGCAGGAAGAGCATGAAGATGCGTTGGAACTAGCAAGAGAACTAGGACATATTACAAAGTAGGAAAATGTAATCTATTACATTTTCAGGAAAAAAAGATAATAAACAAAGCCAAAAATGACAGAGATGGCAGAATTAGCAGTCAAAATATTAAAACAATTATTATAAATATGTTCTATATGCTGAAAGAGAGAAATTAAAGACATAAAAATGGAATTTCTAGAGATTAAAATTGCAACTTCTGAAATAAATTTTTCACTGGATCAGATTAACACTCAGAAGTAGATTAGGCACTCATAAGAAAAGATGAGTACACTTGAAGACATAACAGTAGAATCTAGCCAAAATAAAGCACACGAAGAACAAAAACCAAAAAAAAAAAAAAAAACAAAGAAAGAAAAAACCAGAGAGCCTTGGTGATCTGTGGGATAATACCAAATATTCTAATATATGTGTAATTGGAGTTCCAGATGAGAGGAGGGTGAGAGGGGTGATAGAAAAATTATTAGTAATATGGCTGAAAGTATTTTCAAATTTGATGAAAATTATAAACCCAGAGACTCAAGAAGCTCAGTAAACCCTCAGCAGGATAAACACACACATGCACACATGCTCACAAAAACCACTGCAAAAGACATCATTAAATTGTTGAAAACTAGTGATAAGAAGAAAAGATTAAAAGCAGCTGGTGGAAAAAAAGGTAGGTTATGTATAAGGAAACAAAGACGAAAATTCAGTAAACTTCTAAATTAGAAACTATGCAAGTCAGAAGACAATGAAACGGCATTTTTAAAGTGCTGAAAGAAAAAAAAGTCTGTCACATAGAATCCTATATTTAGAGAAGATATCTTTCAAAAATGAGGCTAAAGAAAACAAAAGCTGAGAGAATGTTGCCAGCAGAACTGCATTACAAGAAATGTTAAAGCAACTTGTTTGGCATAAAAAAACAAAACCACATGGAAACTTGGATTTATGCTAAAGAATGAAAAGTGCCAGAAATGATAACTACATGAGTTAATATATAAAAGACTTTCCCCTCATTTAAAAAAATTTAAAAAGATAATTGACTATTTAAAGCAAAAATTATAACATATAAGTAGAAGTAAAATGCTTGACCACAATAACTATTTGAACTCAAAGGATGGAAGCAGGAAATAGAATTATATCATTAGAATTTACATTATACTATTATTTGAAGGTAAATTGTGATAAATTAAAAATGCATATTGTAAACCTTAGAACAGCCCTCAAAAATAAAACAATCAGGTATAGCTAATAATAAACAGGTATAGATAATAATAGGTATAGCTAATAAAAACAGAAATATAGATGAAATCTGTGTCCCTAATGACCATGGAACTGACATACAGCTCTGGACTTTTCACCTCCTGACTTCTTTTAAGTGAAAGAGAAATAAACTTCTGTCTTGTTTAAAGGTATATTTATTTTGTAGTCTGTGCTATGTACAGCTGAACCTAATCAGAATAGCCACAAGCCTAAAAGTAGTTTCATCAAGTGTATTTCCCAGAATCAGGCAGACCCGCACATTGCCCAGAATTTGGCCACATGGCCAATAACTTCAACACATGTTCTGGAGTTCATAATTGTCACTATAATTCCAAGGATAGTTCATCTTTTGTATGAACATCACTTACTATTAATTCTTCAGTTTTTCTTGAAGGAGAAGATACATGTAAATTGCTTAGCATAGTCCTTGGAATATAGTAAATGCTCAGACAATATATGTTACTTTAAAACAGATCCACAATAATAAGACAGATGTACCACCTTTTAGACATATGGTGGGGTTTGTGCTCCAAAGTTAGGTGTAGAAAATCAAGGTGGCATTCACTTATATATCAAAATCTGTGAATCTCTTTTTGAAATTGTATCCACCACACAGTTCTGTACAGTTCTTCAAAATCTGCAGTCCTTTGAACAGAGGACAGTTCAGTCATGGAAAGTGAGTGCACCTCTGATTACCATCTACTCAGTCCACATATCTAGTTTAATACCTTCATTTCCTTGACCGAAGGAGCTAATCTTTTGTTGTCTATCTGCAATTTCAAATTTGGTATACTCAGATATCTAGCCATTTCAGTAAGAAAGTGAATCCTAAGGGACTAACAAGTTGGATTATTTCTATCCCTTAAATTCTAAAAAGTTTTTCATCTTGGGAAGTTGCTCAGTAAATTTCAGCATTTCCTCTACCATATGACTATGCAAAAATCAACTAAAACTATGTTTCTCCTCTCCCCCAAGCAAATAAAAATGGTATTTAGGATATGAACATAAGGAAAAATCACAATATTGGTACCTTTCTCTAAAACATCATGTGATAAATCTAGTTTACTAGTAAATGATGCAGAGGAAATTGGACACACCAAACTTTTCTTATGACTTGAAAAAACTGTTGCAAACTTGTTTTTCTCCTTTTATTGGAAAATTTTAATTTCCTGCAAGTGAACATATCTTTTTATATTTAGTCCAAATTTCTCTTATTTTATATGGACAAATGATTATATACTGTTAATTCATGTATGCTAAAAGTTATTTTTTGTTGCTAAAAATTCAGGCAGCCTTCCCTTTGGGATCAGAAAAACCCTAGACTGCATTTTGGACTGCATATCAGACTCTTGCTGAGATTCTTGGATTTGAGAGTAATAAAGTATGTGTGTGTGTGCTCGTGCATGTGTGTGTGTGCATGTGTGTGTGTTCAATATTCAGATAATAAATAGGTTCTCTCTCAAAACTCCTACCTTCCAACATTCCTCCCCCAAATAAAATTATTCTCTCCTAATGTCCTCAAAGTCTCCAAATAGCTCATAGCCAACATGGAACATGTTCCTATTTAAAACCTGTGAATGGCACACAATTTGAAGGCCTGGGCTTTCACTCAAAAGATTTATAGGCCCCAAATGCTGGCTCTGACATTTTAGATATATTTGGAAAATGTCAAAGACAAGCTAGTTAAGATTTTAATGTTTTAAAGGAGTATGCTTGTACACCAAAGAATGCAGCCTATATATTCTCAGTATTAGTCCAACCAACATGAGTGCCAGCAGTTATTTTGGAACTTTAAAAAATACTGAATAATGAGAGAAGTGGAAAACTCATGAAGAGAAAATTTAGATTGTGTTTCCAACCCTATCGATTTATTTACTCATGGAATAATTACTTGTATTTTTGTACCTCAAATTTCATGCATTCATTCTTTCACCAAATACTTATTGAGCATCTACTATGGTGCCAGGTTACGGACACAAAGATTAATTAGCCATGTTCCCAACCCTGAAAAAGCTTATAATCAAGTGAATAGGTAAGTGCAATAAAATTTTACAGGCACTTTTCTAGAACGATGTTTAGGGAATAGTGAGAATGTAGACGGGGGAATAATCAATTTTTCATGAGAATGCAGTCAGAAAACACTTCTAAGAGGAGTTGGTGGTTGAGCTGAGTCCTGAAAAATGAGAAGGTGTTCATCAGGTAAGCAAGGACATTTCAGTATAACTAGCACTTTAAGAAAAGACATGGAAAAATGAAATAGCAGGGCCTATTTAGAGAACTACAAGCCGTTCAATATGGCCAGATCATAGGGTGTGACATG
Source organism: Physeter macrocephalus (assembly GCF_002837175.3). NCBI lineage: Eukaryota > Metazoa > Chordata > Mammalia > Artiodactyla > Physeteridae > Physeter > Physeter macrocephalus. Next base: position 79,149,238 of record NC_041225.1, read on the forward strand.
GGCACCCTGAATGTTGAGGTTGGGGGAATTTTCTGGGATCAGATCATGAAAGTCATTGTATGCCATGCCATGCCATGCCAAGAAGTTTGGCAATGAGGAACTGTTGAAAGATTTTAAACAGAGGAGTGACATAAATCATATTTATCTTTGAGCATGGTGATCAGTTAAGAGAATATGCAATAATTCAGGTGAGAAATGATGGACAAACTAAATAGCTGTGGAGCATGAAAAGAAGAGAACAGATACCAAAGACATTTAAGAGGCAGACTGAACAGGACTTGATTGCTGATTGGATGTGAGAGGTAAGAGGAAAAGGAGGGAAGGATAATGTGGAGGTTCTGATTGTGTAACTGGGCATTACATATTGGAGTTATTCATTAGTACAGTGAACACTAGAGGAGAAGCAACTTTGTAGAGAAGGATAATGATGAATTTCATTTTGGACAGTTAAGCTTGAAATGAATTCTATGATAACCAGTAAACATAAGATAAATATTTAGGACTCATCCCATCACTGAATCCAAGAATGTGGATAAGATCACCCAGGAAGAGTGTGTAGAGTAATGATGATGATGACAGTATTTAACATTTATTGCATTAGTAAGATCTTATTTGTGCCAAGCAACTGCTGTATAATATTTCATTTAATCTTTCCTACCACCCTATGAGATAAGTACTTGCAATGGTTAATTTTATATGTCAACTCCACTGGGCTAACGGAATGTCCAGATATTTGGTTAAACATTATTCTGGGTGTGTCTGTGAGGGTGTTTTTGCATCAGATTAACATTTTAATTGGTAGACTGAGTAATGGCCCTAATCTTCTTTACATTAGGGTCCTCCCTAATGTGTGGGCCCCATCCAATCAGTTGAAGGCCAATTTGTATAGAACAAAAAGGCTGACCCTTCTGCAAATAAGGAGGCTTTTCCTCCTGCCTGACTGCCTTGAGCATGGACATTGAACTTTCCCTGCCTTTGAACTCAAACTGAAACACTGGCTCTTCCTGGGTCTTGAACCTGTCAGCTGTCAGACTGGAACTACACCATAAGCTCTCCTGGGTCTCCAGCTTGTTGATAGCACATCTTAGGACTTGTCAACTTCCATAATTGTGTAAGCCAAATCTCTTTGTGTGTGTTTGTATGTGTATGTGTGTGTGTGTGTGTGTGTGTGTGTGTGTGTGTGTGTATATATAATTGGTTCTACCTGTGGCAGATACGTATGTGAGCTGCTACGAAGTACACCTATGTACATGCGTATGCATAGGTATGTAAGTGTGCTTGTGTGTTTGCTTGTGCATGTACGTATGTGTACATGTATGTATCTATTTATTTACGTATGTATGTATCTGTGTGTGTGTGTGTGTGTGTGTGTGTGTGTGTGTGTGTATATATAATTGGTTCTGTTTCTCTGGAGAACCCTAATACACTACTTTAACAGTTGAAGAAACCAGGGCTTATAGGCCTGAGGTTACTCAACTATACAAAATTGTGACTCTAGAATTCAAATCCAGGTTGTCTGAGCTCAGAGCTTGATCCTTGAAAACCAGAGAAAAAATCTTGAGGAATACCAACATTAAGGGCTGGCAAGAGGAAGAAAGAGACATTCATGAAGGAAACAGAAGGAATAGCAGAGAAGTAGGAAAAAACCCATTATGCATTACCATGGACTCCAAAGGAGGAAAGTGTTTTAGAATGGGGCAGGTTGGGTAAGATGAAGTTTGAAAAAATCCATTGCATTTGGCAGCTAAGAGGTCCCTAGTGTCTTTTTCCAAAGCAGTATCTTTTGGAGTATTTCAATATTTACAGTGAAAGGATATAAGAAATTTAAAAATATTTTATCAAAAATTTTAATTTTCTTATTCAAGATTAAAAACCTGAAAAAAGAAAAAAATAATAAAAGATTAGATCTGGGTGTAACCAACAAATTACTTATAGTTGAAAAACCAATGCTTTATATATTCAGACCAGTTAAGGATTATCATTAATATATGATTCTAAATCTTTGAGATATTCCATTATTAATTTATTGACTTTAATAGATACATTACTGTGGAAAATATGTCTATAAGGTTGTAGATATCTTTTTCACATAAGGTTTCATAGAAAAGGACAGTACCTCTGACTGTGATAGAGGAAATGGGAATCTTTTTGCAAAACAAAATACTCTTGCAAAAATACAGATGGTAAATGAGTGTTCTTTGAAACAAATTAAGATATTTTCTAAATCTAAGAGTTTACAAAACAAAACCAATGGATGTGACAATGTCCTTAATTGATTCTTCCCTGTTTTTCCTCCACCACCCCTTTCCTAGCTTCCATTGATCTGCTCACATTTTCCTTATTTCCCCCCATTTTATCCTTCTCATAACATGGTTCCCAGTTAGTGGTGTCACCAACCTCTTAGGGGGCATTTAGAAATGTGTGTGGTCATTTTTTGTTTTTCACAATGACTGAGCACTGCTATTGGCATTTCATAGGCAGGGCCAGGATTACGGCACAAAGAAGAAATGTCTTACTCAAAATGCCAACTGCATTGACTGGTTAGGTGGTTATACATTCCATATCCATCACTCCAATGGTTACCCTTAGATTTTTAATAGGGTATACTTATTTAATCAACATTTTAAAGCAGCTCCCAAACAATACAAGGAATTCAGAAGGATTCTGATCATACCCTGTCTGCCCCACCTTCCATATTATTGTTTTTAGTACTACCTTGTTCTTAACTCCCTAAAAGTCAGCTGTCATTGTTATTTTATTTTTTTTTACAATAAATGCATATTTATATTTATGTGTCTACATTCTCACCAACCTCTATTTTCTGTCACTTTCATTTTAGCTATTCTAGTGAGTATGTAGAATCCCACTGTGTTTTTTATTTCCATTTCCCTGATGGTTAATGAAGTTGAGCAACTTTCTGTACGAATATTGGCCATTTGGGAATCCTTTCTTTGAAGAGTTTAAGTTAAAATCTTGCCCATTTTCCTATTATAATTTCTTTTTATTATTAATAGAAGTTATTTATATATTCTAGTTATAAGTCCTTTATCATATATATGTATATATGTGTATATTGTATACATATATATGTATATAATATTTTTACTACCTGGACTAGTTTTTGTGAAAGTTTCTCAACTTGAGAGTCTCTTATCACAAAGGTAGTATAAATCCAGACCCTATAGTCACCAATTATGGAGCTTTGGGTTTAGATTCCTCCAAGGAGAATTTTTTTTCTCTACTCAGAGCTCAGAATAGAAAACAAACTGCTTGCTACTTGTCTAGTCTGGTAGACAAAACTTTTCTAGCTCCGTTTCACTGATTGTGCAGCTATTTAGAAGTCCTGGCATTAGCAGGAGTCCCAGTTCTAACCTTTGCACTGCAGGTGGGAGGGCACATCTCCTGTCCCCATGTGGGCATTGAAACCCTGGCCCCCAGCCCCTCAGGCCTAGATTCAGGTCTCTGACTTTGAGTCCCCTCCCCCTGACACAACATTTTTTTTTTTCTGGCAGCAGGGATTTCTCTTTCCTTCTCTCAAGCTTCATTTTTGTTTCTGTTGTTGTATTTACCCAGCATGTCTATATATTTGTATCAGAAAACGTGGCTCCAATTAGCTCAGTCTGCCATGATAGAGGAACCTATTTTTCATTCTTTTTGAAAACTATTTCAAACACTTAGCCATATACCATTACTTTTAAGAACACATCCAACTTTCTAAAATACTACTTCATTAGTAAAGTAAAGTAAAAAAGAAACACGTTGACTGTTAAGCATTACAGTCTCAGGTGGTAGTATAGAAACTCTTGTTACATGGTTAGGGAATACTGGGAAGCCAGGGTAGGGTGGGGAGAGGGTTTTGGGTAAAGAATCATATTTAAATTTGGTAAGTTATAGGACTATAAGCTCACGATACTCACTTTAATTCTCCCTATTTCATCCTTCCAGCTAGGTAGGTGCCCCATAACCCAATCTTCCTTATTTGTTTCCTCTAGTCCTCTGAGTTACTTTAATAAGTAAAGTAGCAAGTTACTCCTTAAACTCCTCAGTTTTTTTTGGTTTCTGTTTGTGTGTTTGTTTGTTTTAATCTCTTTGTAGACTTAAGTACAGGAATCCTGGACTTTGCCAATAGAAATTTCCTATTTGAGTTCTGCCTCTCTGAGGATTGATTCTTCACAACTACCTCTCTTGAACTGGTACTGCTTTAATGATTTCTCACATAATTCCCCCATGCAGTTTCACATTCTGCCTTAATCATCTGTGACTCCTCCTGCTTGCCCTGCCTCCACAGTTACCTCTCAGAGCTCAGTTTCTTCACAACCCCACCTCACTGTGTCACCATGCAAAGCTCCCAGCCTCCCAACCTGAGTCACCGTACGCCCCCTTCTAATGTTACCAGCCCAGGCTCCTGTCCCCAATCTACCCCGTCTCTTCTCAGATAGAATCAGCATTGCACATTAGTAGAGATACAGTTCCATCCCTTTGACTAGACTTAGCCAGCCTGAAGTTTTTCAATTTATGGGAGTACTTTTTTAAAAATGTAGTACTTGGAAATCTTTTTATTACAGAAAATTTCAAATATACAGAATGACAGAGAATAGTCTAATGAACCCCATGTACCCATCATCCAGCTTCAACAATTTTCAACTCCTGGTCAATCTTGTTTTATCTCTACCTCTACCACACCCACTGGTTTATTTCAAAACAAATTCCAGATGCCATATAATTTCATCTGTATTTCCATATGTGTCTCTTAAAAAGTGGGATTCTTTATTTTAAGAACGTAACTATAATGCAATTATCACACCTAGATAACCCTCTCTTGAATATTTCCTTAATATTCTCAAATATCCAGACAGTTTTTATGAACTGAGATCCGAAAAAGAATATACATGCCATTGGTTGTTATATCTAAGTTTATTTAAAAAAAACAAACAAAAAACCTTTGTGTTATGGAAATTTCCAAACATATACAAAGTAAGCAGTATAATATATGTACTCAACACCCAGCTTCAACAATGATCAACAGTCTGTCATTCTTGTATCATCTATACCTGCACCCACTCTCCAATTTCCATTCAATTATTTTTTATAGTCTTTTGAGGTAAAATGTGCATGTATTTAAATATACAAATCCTCGTTGTACAATTTATTTATTTATTTATTTTTGTGGTACGCGGGCCTCTCACTGCTGTGGCCTCTCCCGTTGCGGAGCACAGGCTCCCGACGCACAGGCTCAGCGGCCATGGCTCAAGGGCCTAGCCGCTCTGCGGCATGTGGGATCCTCCCAGACCGGGGCACGAACCCGTGTCCCCTGCATCGGCAGGCGGGCTCTCAACCGCTGCGCCACCAGGGAAGCCCCCTAGTTGTACAATTTTGACAAATGGATATATGTATGTAACCCAAACCTCTGTCATCACACAGGACATTTCCCTCTCCCTAGATGGTTCCCCTGCGCCTCTTACCTCCTCACTGGCAATCACAACTTTGATTGTTTTAAGCCTTAGATTAGTGCCTGTTCTAGAACTTTATACTATTTTATGTTCAGCTTCTTCTCAGTATAATGCCTGTGAAATTCATCCTTGTTGTTGGATCAATCTGTTTCTTATAATTGCTATCACTATTACGTATGTTTATCTTTTCTCCTGTTGATGACATTTGGTTAATGCAAGGTTTTGGCTAATGAGAATAAAGCTGCTAAGAACATTCTTATATAAAACTACCAGTGATTATTAAGTCTCTTTTAAGCTCCAAGTTGTGTGTGTGTGTGCATGCGTGTGCACATGTGTGTATGGCAGTTGTTAGTTGTTGAAGAATCTGGGTAATTTGTCCAGTAGAATCTCTTATCTGGATTCTGCTGATTGCATCCACATATATTTCACATATTCCTCTGTCCTTTGCATTTTCTGCAAATTAGTAGTTAGATCTAGAGGCATAATCAGATTCAGGTTCAATTTTGTCAAGACTATCAAAGGGGGTGCTGTGCACCTCCATTAAAAGATTCGTAGTGATTGATGTTCTTTTATTTGCCACTGTAACTCTGGGATAGATTTCTAGAAATACAATTGTTGGATCAAAAGATAAATGTATATATAACGTCACTAGATTTAACTTACAGGACTTTTCAGGGGCTTATATACTATAATATGCTGTTTAGTGAGTTATTAACCAGTTGCAGTAATTTTACTACATGGAAACACACACACACACACACACACACACACACACACACACGCACCATTGAATCTCATTACTGGTAATAGTTATGTTTGATAAAGTCACTGTGAACACTGAACTAGCAAATACTGAATGATTGCTCTTAGAGGAAATACAAGGTTAAGTTCCTGCGAGTGTCCGATCCCAACATTTTAGTCAACTGATCAGTACATAACCATGTTTTATGTGTACTTCTGTTTAAAGACACATTATTTAATATGTATTGTTGATTCATTAACATTGAACTCACAGTCAACAGCACTACAACTCATGCCAAATGAAGCTTGTACTAACACATATTTTCTCCAAAGGCAACATCACAGTTTTCTTGCACTTAGGAACACTAGACAGCACCTCAGCACTACATTTGTGGGCTGTTTTAGACATTGAAATCACCAACGAAACACACAAAAATGTGAAAAATTTGTCACTAAATGGACCACAAAAAGGACACCGGTTGACAGTGTGAGAGTCGAAACAAGAAGGCAGAGCATTGCCTTTCTCAGTCTCAGGTAGTAATGTGAGCATCAGGTGACTCAAATTTTGGCTGTTCTTCATACGTTCATGAATGATCTGCAAATCACTATGAGTATTGAATTGGGGGTTACAAGTAAATTTTAGTGAGTAAGCAAGTTCACAAATATGTACTCCACAAATAATAAGGATCAACTGTATATATAAAACAGGATTCTCACCTCTTCCGAATCCCCAGAATTTGGGCAGATAAAAAGAAGAATAAATTTCCTATTTTCAGCAAACTTGATGGGACTATATTCCCATGAGTCTTGGGCTTGATTTCATGTCCCACCCCCAAATATGTGTAGATTTAAGGGTTATCATGACTCACTGTGATAGGAGAAGATGTAAGTATATTGGGTTTTAGATATGCTGACATTTTTACTAAAAAAGAATCCTATTTAGGTGACAAAAAAATATCATATGTAGAGGTAGAAATGGCATGAGGTCTAGAAAGATAAATATAAAAGTGTCTAAAAAACTAGCTAAATATATGACTTGAAAGAAAGAGAAGACTGAGAATTGAGTACTTAATTAAGGCAAAAAATCCAGTTCTAAGATATTTCAATGAAGCGGAAATGAGAGACATACTACCTAATGAGGATGTCTGGTGACTAGAAGAATCACTACTAGATCTACTACTAGAAATAGAGGTGGGGCACAAACAGAAAAGACTTTGCCTTGCCAATGAAAAGGAAAACAATTCTGACTTGGACTTGAGGGTACATGTATGCGAAACTTTAGTAAGAACAGACCAAGTGATTGCAGAATACATACGGGTAAAGGAAATTGTCTCAACATGGGCATGAACCTTAGAGAACAATTTGTTATAAATCTGATTGATTAACTTAGTGGCATTAGATTAGTACAATAAATAAAACTGTATGCCTGTGATTTACATGTTGAGATAGATTTTATTTCTCCCAAGACCTCTATAAATTGTAGTCATATGTTTTGTTTTCTACTTCACATACTAAGCCAATGCTGGAGTGAAGAACATTACCAGGGATACTACAGGGGATACAGCATATTCTCCAAACATTACCATAACAATTACCCTTTCCCACCTCTATGCACTAGTACCATTTTGGGGGGAGGTGACAACACTCCCAAGAAAATACACCACTAGACTTTTGTTTTGGTCTTATCCTTAAAATTTCCCTCCAGGTCAGATATCCAGACTAATGCATTTCTTCGAGTCAAGTCCCAGAGACACTTCTAGTGCTATCTTGCTACCCTTGACCACAACATTTGTATCCCTACGTCAGAGATTCCAGTTTCCTTCCCAACCTCAACCAGGATTCCCGTAAAACTCTCCTATAATTCCCTCTCTTACACACTCTCACGATAGCCTGTCCTAAGTCATGGCTTGTTAGCCTGGGTCTCCCTTTGTTTATTGGACATCTTGCTTGCACTCACTGGTTTCTCCCTGGATTTAAGAATTTCAGAGACTACATCTGGGAAATGAAAAAAATAATCCCTTGATATAGAGGGGAAAATGGTGCTGAAAAAGTCCACCAGTAGTATATACTTTTAAAGAAAGCAACTTGGCTAATAAGATTATCATTACTATGATAGACACCCTACATTTTAGTTTCTGACTGGCCAGATTTCACAATATTTAGGAAAATTGTGAAAAGTAATTCTTGGACTTCCCTGGTGGCGCAGTGGTTGAGAGTCCGCCTGCCGATGCAGGGGACACGGGCTCGTGCCATGGTCCGGGAAGATCCCACATGCCGCGGAGCGGCTGGGCCCGTGAGCCATGGCCGCTGAGCCTGCGCGTCCGGAGCCTGTGTTCCGCAACGGGAGAGGCCACAACAGTGAGAGGCCCGCATACCGCAAAAAAAAAAAAAAAAAAAAAAAAGTAATTCTTACCTCCCAGAAGACTAGAATTCAAGAAAGCTCTGTCACTCATTAGTAGTTTCACTGATTGAGAAGAATAAATTCAGTAAAAAAAATTCAGTAAAAAAATTCACTGAAAACCTTGTCTGTACACATAAAGTAGTAGGACTGATATAAAATAAGCAAATAAGCCCTTTTGTAATTGCAGGTTCAGTTTGAACTTTTGTTTACTCCATTTCTAAATTTCATTGTTCAGTTAGAACCCTATGATAACACTTATGAGATTATTTTGCTATTCAAAGCAATTTGCTATCCACTCCTCAACCATAGCTATTACCCTCATCAATTCCACATTCCAACAGATAATACACTGGAGGGTTAGACTGGGCTAGGGGTTGCTGACAACTAGGTGCTATGTAATAAGAAAATCAGAATAGGTCAAATCACTCTGAAGACAGATCCTCATGTAAAGCTGTGAGAGTCACAAAGGGCCTGATTAGTGACCCTGTCACTAATTTGGAGTCAGATCTGAGATTTGGGAATGGTTCACTGGCAGTCACTGTTGCCTCTCACCTTCCTCCTTGGAAAAATATCTGCTATGTTGCAATCACTGAGCAAATGCCAAATGCCTTCTGGGATGTTCTGATCCTGCCAGGAATACCCTGTCCCTCAAGCTCTCATCTGCTCCGTGGGAAAGTTTTTGAATTTCCAGTCTCTAGCCTGCTGCACCTAGATCCTGGGCAACCAAACCTAACAAGTGTGTGGTTCAAGTGGTCCCTTCGATCTCACGGGTAACCACACATGTCCAGGGAACAGAAGAGAATTATCACATTGATGATAACTTGCGCCTGTTTAGAGCTTATGTGTAACTCTTAACACAGAGGGAAGAAATTGCCATTAGAATTCTGCTGATATTGATACTGATATTACGATCAAGAGTCGAATTATGTCTTGATTGTTAAGCATAAGAAGGAACACAGTAAAAACCTTGTTTTATAGGTATAGTGAGACTGATACAAAATAAGCAATAATCCCTTTCATAACTTGAGGTTCACTTGAAACTTTTGTTTATTCAATTTCTAGATTTAATTGAACCATGAGTGTACACCACTTAAGCGATTATTTTGCTCTCCTAAACAATGTTACTATTCACTCCTCAACAATAGCCATCTACCCTCATTTTTTACTCTCCATTTACAAATTCCAACGGATTATTCAACTAGAGGATTAGATGGAGCTAAGAACTGAAGACACATAGGTGATAATTAAACACAAAGAAATGGAATACATAATGTAAATATCTGACAGTTCTATTCAATTATGAGACGTGTTTGGTGTTAAGATTTAGAAATACAACTGCTGTGAATTTTTACTGATGACATGCTGAATTGTGGCCTTGGCTATTGACAGGGTTGGCCATGTGAATAAAAGGCAAACATTTATATGTGACAACACAGGCAAACTGGTTAGCTTATAAGAAATTTCAAATCTATCTCTATAAATAAAACAGAGAAAATGGATTAAAATAACATAGTAAGAAAAAAAAAGATCGGTTATCTCACAGTCCTATATGGCAAAAATTCCAATTATCTTGAGATCATTTATCCAGCAATCAAAATAGGACCCACTAACCCAGAGGTAAGAATAAAACTTCTGAGCTGCTAGAAAAAGAAAGAAAGGAAAACAAAGGTTTAAAAAGCTATACTAGGGGGCTTCCCTGGTGGCGCAGTGTTTGCGCGTCCGCCTGCCGATGCAGGGGAACCGGGTTCGCACCCCGGTCTGGGAGGATCCCACATGCCACGGAGCGGCTGGGCCCGTGAGCCATGGCCGCTGAGCCTGCGCGTCCGGAGCCTGTGCTCCGCAACGGGAGAGGCCGCAACAAAGGGAGGCCCATATACCACAAAAAAAATAAAAATAAAAAAATAAAAAAAAAAAGCTATACTAGGGCCTCCCTGGTGGCACAGTGGTTAAGAATCCACCTGCCAAAGCAGGGGACATGGGTTCAAGCCCTGGTCTGGGAAGATCCCACATGCCAGGGAGAAACGAAGCCTGTGCGTCACAGCTACTGAAGCCCGCGTGCCTAGAGCCTGTGCTCCGCAGCAAGAGAAGCCACCGCAATGAGAAGCCCACCCACCGCAATGAAGAGTAGCCCCTGCTCGCCGCAACTAGAGAAAGCCTGTGTGCAGCAACGAAGACCCAATGCAGCCAAAAATAAATAAATTTATTTAAAAAAAAAAAGCTATACTAAAGCTCACAAACTTTATTAGTAGAAATTGGTCTAATACTTAAGCTCACTTAAATAAACTTGATTATTTCATTTCTGGGGCCACAGAAGATTAGAAACAATAAATTGTTTTTTTTTCTCCAGTCATTACAGACCCTTATATTTATTGTGTGTTTACTATGTGGGAGGGATAGTTACAGAAATAGCTAATTCGATCCTATGAGGTATGTACTATGAGTCCCCTCATTTCACAGACAAGGAAACTGAGGTGGAGAGAGGTTGATAAATTCGCCCAAGAGCACACAGTAGAAGTGGATAGGGTCAGGATTCAAACACAGGTATTTTACCAGAGACCACGCCGTCAGGTATTCGTGGCAGAGATACAGTGATGAACAGGTCTGAGGAGCTTCCTGCTGTCACAGTCTACAAGCGACAAGGAAATGTAAGAGAAGAGAGCTGGCAGGAGCAAGAACTGACACACAGCAGAACAAGGAAGGAGGTTGAGGGTTGGCGAGTCCCAGACCCTTTACAGTTATTATTTAACTCTCTGTTTGCAACCATTCTGCAAGTTAGCATAAGCACTTTGCTGATGAAGAAACTGAAGCTGTAAAGAGTTAAATAAATTTCCCCAAATTGCATAACTAGTCAACAGTGGACCTGTGGTTGGAAGCTTAATTTCTTTCTCCTACACGTCACTACTCACACACAGGCTCATAGACAGCGTTTCAGCCTAGACCACTCTGTATGAAAGGAAACAGCCCTGAACACACTACATCAGCCTGTGAGGGCCTTGGGTAATGCATAAAATGGTTAAATGTAAAAATGGTATAATAATGAATGTGTAAAATCGAGACCTGAATAATCAACAACCAGTTACATTATGTTGATTACTCTCTGTCTAAGAAAATGTATAGCATATTTTAAAAAGTCTAAAAATAGACATGGTGAAAATAAAACTAATTTGTGGATTTAAAGAAATGAGCTTCGAGTATCTGGAAAATTTTTGGAATATTTCTTTTCTAATGAAACCAGATAAAGTTTTCTATATTGGGAAATAGTACAAACAGGCATATTAAATAAAGGCTAACACAATTTTGTGTGGCAGGAGGGTGATGTTAAGAGCAGAGGGAAGCTCTTATTTCACATTTATGAATAAGTTAACCAAATGCTCATGGTGAAGTGAAACTTATATTCTGACACTAAAACCATTTTAAAATCACTGATTATTACACTACCCTAAAACAACTATCACCTTTTGTGTCCATTATCAACCAAAAAAAATCCTCAAAATTAAATATCTAGTTCTTGATCAATGAGTACCTAGGAGGCCAGAAATCTTGTGCATTTGACCCAGGGTCATTGGATCCACTTTTCCTGTCTCATCTAGGAAGTCTCATCAGCTTAACAAAAATTCTGTCCTGGCCCAGAAGTCACAGGTCAATTTCCAGGTCAAGGCCAAGGCACTTGTGCAACCAGTTCTGTGCCCAGTGGGCACAGCAGTGGAGTAATAGTCTCTCTCTCACTGACCTGAAAGGTCTGTATCCCAGTTGACTGGGCAAGCCAACATGATGCCTACTATATCTGCAGCACCATCCCCTGATGAGGGGATGGTAGGGGGGTTGTGAAGGTCAGGGGAGATCCCAAGCCTTTCCTTAAACATGGGTGGCCATGTTTTGTATCTCATGACCTAATCCCATGGCTTTTGCTAATTGGACCAGGGAAGGGCATCTGACTCAAGGAAAGCCAATTTGTAGACTATCCAGCAGCCTACAAAGTAATCTGGTACAAGAGCTCTTTCTGATGGTTGTCCAAATTGGACCGAGTTCTATCTCTTTGAAAGACGATGATACAGAGATGCAGAGACACAATGATGCAAAGAAAGACAACTGGCAATTGGAAGTGGGAGAAGGAAACAGACACAGAAAGGAGCAGATTCAAAGAGAGAAGCTAAGTTACTTTAGTGGCGGAACAGTAAAGATTGACAAAGACCCTGAATACCCTTCCAGTTCTATTTTCTGAGACACCTGGCCACGGTTCCTGTTTTTCCTGAGATGTTTTGTTTATTCAGATTTATCCCAAGTTTTCTTGAGCTCCAGTGCATTGGTCAGAACTGGATAAGTTTTGTGGTGGTAACAAGGAACACGAACATCTCAGTAGTTTAACACAACAGATTATTTCACTCTTCACAGAATCTGCTCCAGATCTAGGAGACTGTCTAGGGCCTATGTCCTTCAACATTCCAGACTTCTAGCTGAAAACTCATCACTGGCTTTTAAATTCTTCTCCTACATGTGATCTATTACTTCTACTAACGGCCATTGGCCAGAGCTTATCACATCGTCCACTCAACTGCAAGGAAGCTGAGAAATGGGATTTTCCAAGTACTGAGAAGAAAACTGTAAATATGGGTGAATCAGGTACTTAACATATGGGATACCTTGCTACCGTATGTTTAATCTTTTCTTGGTGCCTTATTTTAATCATTTTAGCCCTTCATACGCTTCACTGAAACCCATCAGGTAGTGTTACATTCATGTCATTTATTCACTTTGATTCACTCTCAGACACACCCAGCCACACCTCATGCCACGAGCAAATTTGATGCCTCATGATAAATAGCAAAACTTATAGCAAGCAGGGACTTGCACTGTTGAATAGATGCTTTCAGCAGCCCTTTTTTTTTCCTTCTAAAATAAGAATAGTAGCAGAGGATGATGGATTTTTGCCATGTGGTAAGCAGGAGGGAGAAGGTAATGAGAGCTAATTACACCATCTCAGTAGGACCAAACTACTGTAATTTATTTCTTTGCAAATTATTATAAAAAGAGTAAGTTAAATCTAAAAAGAAAAAAAGAGAGTTAAAATTTACTGAGTATCTACTATGTGCCATTGCTTCACACAGACATTACCTCATTTATTTATCACCAAGCAATATCTATGGGCTAGATATTACTATTTTCCAGCTGATAACACCAAGACATGAAGAGGTTATATGATTTTCCCAAAGTCACACAGCTATGATGACTGAGTATTCATTCCAGGTTAATAAATCCAGATCTCCAAATTCATGCTTTAACAATTTCACGAAGCAGAAGCAGCAGCAAGCCTAAAATACATTCTGGGAGAGACATTCCAGATTTTCTGGGGCTATTCCTAGAAGAAATAAGATTCAGGAAGGATTGAACTGATTTTAGGAAAGCCCCCAAGGCTTTTGAAGACGGTGATCTCATGCATTCATTTATGCATTCACTTATTCAAAAAGATTTAATAAGTGAGGATAAAAGGGAAGTGAAGATGAAAAGACAAGATTGAGAATCCCTGTTCTCAAGCTGCTCACTATATTTAGGCATAGCCCCACGAGTAAACAGACAATGATGATATCGTGGCATAAGAGCTATGATAGGAATAAGCAAATGGTGTTGAGAGTCCTAACCTAATGTTACCATTCAGTTCCCTGTGAAACAGACTCTAAGATGGAGATTTATGTGCAGAAGGCTTGTTCTCATGATCAACACCTGTAGGAAGACGTGAAAGAAGGTGAACCGGGAAGAAGAATAAGTTGGGCTGTGATGCAGTTGCAACAAAGTCTTCTGCCTTTCCAAGAGAGAACTGTGGGGCTAGGATGGCCTGCAGCATTGTCCCAGTTGGGGCCATGGGACCAGCCTTTATACTTCTGTATACCTCTGTGACTAGTCATTGAGTATGGGCTGCCTTTAGGAAGGAAGGCATGACCTTAAGTAAGTGGCTCTTCTACCCAGGGTAATCTCCAAAATGAAATTTAGCAGAGATCTAAACTGCTACCAACACTCTGAGCAGTTAGAAGGATGAGTGTTTTGGTCCTGAGGAGGTAGAGGAATCCAAGCATCATGCCATCGCATCCACTTCACCCACCTTCAGGGAAGGTTTCCTGGACAAGGTGACCCTGGAGCTGAGTCCTAAAGGACAAGCAGGAGTTATCCAGGGGGAGGGCACGTACAAAGACATGACAGCCTGAGGAGAGTGCATTCAGGGTGGTTTGTCACACCTGTAGGAAGGAGTAACGCCTAAGGGAAAGCAGTAAGCACTGAGGTTTAGATGCAGAGCATGACGCTCTATGCTAAGGAGTTTGGACTTCTTCCTGAAGGCAATGGGAAGACATTCAAAATTTTTATTCAGAGAGTGATATAATCAGATTTGCTTTGTAGAAAGATCATTCTGGCAACAGGCGGAGAATATATTAGATGAAGATGAAACTGAGGAAGGGAAGCAGACTCATTAGGACGCTGTGGCAGTGATCCAGAGAGAAGAATAATACTTGAATTGACAAGTAGCAGTAGCAGCGAGAATGGATATTCCAGGGATTTTCAGTGGGCAAAACCGAGAAAACTTTGACATCAATTAAATGTTATGGGTAGGGAAAATTAAAAAGTGAAGAACGACTCAGAGGGGACTTCCCTGGTAGCGCAATGGTTAAGAATCCACCTGCCAATGCAGGGGACACGGGTTCGAGCCCCGGTCCGGGAGGATCCCACGTGCTGTGGAGCAGCTGGGCCCGTGCGCCACAACTACTGAGCCCGCGCTCTAGAGCCCACGAGCCACAACTACTGAGCCTGTGTGCCACAACTACTGAAGCCCACGCGCCTAGAGCCCGTGCCCCGCAACAAGAGCAGCCACCGCAATGAGAAGCCCGCGCACCGCAACGAAGAGTAGCCCCCGCTCGCCGCAACTGGAGAAAGCCCGCACGCAGCAGTGAAGACCCAACGCAGCCAAATTAATTAATTAATTGTTTTTAAAAAAGAATGACTCAGAGGATGGTTCCATCCATTTGTTTATATAAATCTGGAGGGAAATATGCTAAGTTCAGTTTTGAACACGTTGTCCATAGCGTGTTCATGTGGAGGTCTCCAGCTACAGGTGTTTGCCCTCCTTGACAGCGTAGGAAAGAAATCTACGTTGGAGATGGAAAAGTTCTGGAAACAGATGGCAGTGGTGGTGGCATAATAATGTGCATGTACTTGATGCCACGGAGTTGTACACTTGGAAATGGTTAAAATGGCAAGTTTTATGTCATGCATATTTTACTAAAAGGGAAAAAGAGAGATAATAAAGGAGTGAATGAGAGATGAGAAAATGGAGGGACTGAATATATCCCTCTCTCAGGAAGCTTGAATGGGAAGAGAAAGAGAGAGAGAGACGGTGAGAGCTAAAAGGAGAGTATAGGGTCGCGAGAGGGCGGGGGGTGGGTGCGTTTTTAGGAGAGAGCCAGTAGAGAGGCTCTCTGGAGATATCAAAGGAACAGCAAAGAGAAGCAGTGCTGTGAGCTGAGCGAGACAGAATGATGGTGAAATAGGGGCCTTGCGAGCTGCTGCTGACTCTCATTCTGGTGAACACTAAGGAAGGTTGAATGACATAACTAGAGAATGAATTTTGACCCTACAGAATGGCCAAAGGTCTTGCTCTGCCCAGAAAATTTAGTAAACCACTGATGCTCTCTTTAAGTTTAAAAAATCAACATCTAGTCTATTGTGACTGTCTATTTTTTGTAATTTATTTTTTATTGAAGTATAGTTGAATTACAGTGCTGTATTAATTACTGCTGTACAGCGAAGTTACTCAGTTATATATATGTATATGTCTGTATATATATATATATATATATACACATTCTTTTTTATATTCTTTTCCATTATGGTTTATCACAGGATAGTGAATATAGTTCCCTGTGCCATACAGTAGGACCTTGTTGTGTATCCATTCTATGTACACCAGTTTGCATCTGCTAATCCCAAACTCTCAACCCAACCCTCTCCCACTCCCCTCCCACTTGGCAACCACCAGTCTCTCTTCTATGTCCCTGATTCTGTTTCATAGATAGGTTCATTTGTGTCATATTTTAGATTCTGCATATAAGTGATATCATATGATATTTGTCTTTCTCTTTCTGACTTACTTCACTTAGAATGATAATCTCTAGTTGCATCCATGTTGCTCATTGTGACTCCCTTAAGCAGCTAACAGAGGCCACATGTCACTTCCAGATTAAATTGGTCAGTCGCATAAAGTAGTGCATCACATATGATGAAGAGACACAACGATAATATTGTGATATGTTAAGTTTTTATTTTTCAATTACATGTTGGATAATGTTTTATTCAAGAAAGGGCAAAACATTTATAAATTTTGAAGCTCACTAAAATTTCAGGAAAGAGTATTGTCTAAATTTCAAGAGTGTAGTCTAAAAGTTACACTCCTAAACATTTCCCTATTTAATTAAATTTGAATTTACTGTATGTTATTTTTATAGTATATTATTTGAAATACCTGCAAGAAAAATATTTTGAAGTCATGGGTTCCCTTGAGTCATAGGGGGAAAAATAGTTAAGTAAAAGAACAAATTATGTTCTCCAGAGTGAAAAAGAGAGGGCTTCTGTTTAGAAGCACCACATTTAATTCACATATTTTTAGTTGGTCTAAGTGGTCTCTGCAAATTATTATCACACACATCAGAAATAACGCTCAGACATTGCACTGTATTTGTTTTTGTCTAGACATAAGAAGTTTATGAATTACAAAGATAGGAATCTTTAATATATCTATTCATGAATATACACATACGCTCACAAGTGCTTGTGGAAGATTTGGCTGTTGGCCATGATTATATGTGAATTCACATCATTTCTTAGTTATATAAAGACACAGCACCAGGAAATCAAATATAAACAGAAATGCTCTCTCATTTCCAGTCACCTGACTTGAATTGAGTCTTGAGCTTTCTGTGGCAGTTTTTAGATGCAATCTATATGAATATGTAGATGGTTTAAGAGCTTCCTTCTTTTGTACGTGTGTATGATCTTGTCATTAAAAAATACCTTCCAGGTCATACTATGAGTCAGTAATAATGACACTAATATATAAATTTCTGTGTCTATTACATATATATGTATAATTTTTAGGGGACATCTATATGCATTATCTCAAAAAAGAATTAAATTTAAATCTTTATTTGAGATGTAAGAAGTATGTCATAACTGTCACACAAGATATATAATACAAGTATGACACAAAGACAAGTATGTCTTATGAGCCACCAATATCACACCACCTGTGTGTGCATGGGCATTTGGAAATTGAGGACATACCACATTAAAAATGAAAGATGACATTGACCCCTGAGGTCTAGAACATGTGAACCAATTAAAAGTTGTAAGGAGAAAAAGGAAAGGAAATTAAAAGATTAGTCTTTTCTGAGAAGATGTCAAGCAGGTGGAGATAAGGTTCCCTTTCAACATTTTTCTTAATAAGCAAGAAATAGGTATGTCCTGTCTTTATACTTCTGCTAAAATGCTTCCTTTCCTTTAAACGGGAAGAAAACAGGACATAATGTTCTTTTAATGAGTCTATTATCTGAGCCTCTTCTAGGCGTGCAAAGTACCATTCTAGGCCAATTACTCAATTGTTGCTTTGATAAGGTCTGTCATACTGATTCAATATTTAAATGATTCCTTAGAAAATATAATGATAGTTAATGTTTTTAAAAGGAGAAATATATTCTCTTACATGGTTGAAATGCTGTCCTAATAATAGATGATGGACTCTTTTCAACTTACAGATTAATCAGTGTATATGCACTATATGAAGACCAAGACTAGAAGAAAGAACTATCAGAGTATCTTTGGCATAAGAAATTTCATATGTAAATCTCTCTGTGTTGTTATAAACTTGGATCATATTTCATAAAATTTCTGAAGTCCATCAGAGGAAAGACCTACACAAAATCAGTTACTTTTTATTAATTAAATGTTCTAAGTTTCTAAATGAGTGTGGGACCTACCTTTACAAACTCTCTGATGCTCCTAAATATCATTAGGAATCAAAGTAAAAGTAAGATTTTCCTAAAAATATCAATATTAGACTATTACCCTCTCTGGTGTCCAAACATTTTGAAACAAAAATCAATGCGAATGGCTTAACATGGTTTCAAAATGTAATATTAACATTGGAACTGTCTTGGAAATTTTAGAAAAAGTAATTGTAGCTACACATCTTCCACTGTGTGAAAGCTCAGGAAGAAAATGTTTTGCTTTCTCTTGTACTTTAAACTACATCCATTTCTTTGATTTCTTTTGAAAACCCCCCACAATTAGCAAAAGGGCTTGAACAGAACTTAACCTTTATTTATGATTATGTTTTTGTCATTGACATAAAGCGCCACTTTTGAGTGCACAAATATATAGGTCTAAATTAAGTAATTATCTCCCACACATAGTTTTCTTGCAACACAGTAAAATGTTAAAGCTATTCAGTAACAAATAGTATTTTTGCCTGTTTGAATTGTCTATGATCATTAACCAACTGAAAAATTCTTAGGAGCTATTTTTAAATTATTAAACTTTTTCATTAAAAATACACCAAACGGGCTTCCCTGGTGGCGCAGTGGTTGCGCGTCCGCCTGCCGATGCAGGGGAGCCGGGTTCGCGCCCCGGTATGGGAGGATCCCGCGTGCCGCGGAGCGGCTGGGCCCGTGGGCCATGGCCGCTGAACGTGCGCGTCCGGAGCCTGTGCTCCGCAACGGGAGAGGCCGGAGCGGGGGTGGGGGGCGCATACCACAAAAAAAAAACAAAAAAAAACACCAAACACCTAAGCAGGACACGGGACTTTAAAAGAGCATTCAGGTTGATACAACTAATGTGCAATAGATGAAAACATGATTTTCTTGCATTTCTAGGACTACTTTCCATAATTTTTTTTTTCAAATGCTCCCTTGAATAGGCTGGAGAATAACGTCTTCTAACTAATGATTTGAGTTATCTGAAAGCTGTTAGTTAAGCCAGGGGTCCCCAATCCTGGGGCCGTGGACGGGTACCACTCCGCGGCCTGTTACAAACCGGGCAGCACGGCAGGAGGAGAGTGATGGGCGAGCGAGCGAAGCTTCATCTGCAGCTCCCCATCGCTCGCATTACCACCTGAAACCCTCCTCATCCATGGAAAAATTGTCTTCCATGAAACCGGTCCCTGGTACCAAAAAGGTTGGGGACCGCTGAGTTAAGCAATAGTTGGCTAATTTTTTTAAAAGACAGAGACAAATATATTACTCCCAAATTACGTTGACTGTAGTTTTTAGCTTTTTTGCCTTTTTATAGCTCAGAGGGTACACTGTGGATCACGATTATCATTAGGAGACAATCATCAATACAGCACTGTACATGGGAAAGTGTAGGAAACATAGATAACCACTGAATTTAAGACATGCCATGTATATTGTTCTTTAATGTAAACCCTTTGTCTACTTGGCACTGAATACCTGAATTTTAAGTTCAGAAGTCTTTGAAAAATACCTGGTGTCCTTTTTTGCTCACGAAAGTATGGTATGGGGGGAAATTCAATTATTTTACCTTCCTAATAGCTTGAATTCCTGATAAATTATAATCTCTCATAACTTGTAGAAACACTTTTTAGATGCTGCCTGATTCAGTATTAACACATAATCCAAACTGGTATTAAAGTGTTGGGACTATTTTTGTTGGGCCCTGTGACACAAAATTGTGTGTCACACAAGTCTCTTATTTGTAAGAGACTGCCATAGTCTCTTACAAATATTCTTTTTAATGTTTGGTCGTCTTTGTTTGGACTGTATTTTACCTTCTTAAAATGTTTATTCCATTTTAAACTCCACTCCTTAAGCCAGCCCCTATTGTTTAACTTTCCCCTGAGGCACCTTATCTTTCCCAAAATACTCTACTACCCCCTCAAATGGCTTCAACTCCCTAACTGCCCTCAGTCCATTCCCAATAAAAATCCTCATTGCCTCTGAGGTGATCTCAGTTGGAATTAAAAGGAAATAAGCCAATTAAACTACTATAAATTAAGAATGTCTGGTAGTTAAGTGACAAAATAAAAACAATGCAGAAAAGTTTTTTGATCAGAGATGCCTTCCTACTGTTCTTTAAATTATTGCAGTTAGGTTCTATTAGCTTCCTTTTGACACTGCAGACAGAATAGAGGCTCCAACACCAGCTCTTGGTCAGAGGTAATGACACAGGAGAGGGATGGTGGATTTAATATTTTTTGAGAAACCATGACCACATCTCAAGTAATTGAAGAGGCTATCTCATTTATAAAATGCATCCCTATTTCAGGAATGTTAAGTTGTAAAAAGGTGTGCCATAAATTCTACAGAAACATGGTAAATGGTAGACATCATGTTAGTACACTGTGGGGAAGCTGCAGTGGGGGAGTGGAGTGTGTGCTGATCTTTCATTGAGACCAGGTTCAGCTTCCAACCCTTCCCCTTATTAGCTGTGTGACCCCGGCAAAGCGTTTCACTTCTTTGAGCCTAAGAATCCTCATCTGAACAATGGGGATAAAAATAGCTACAGAGTTATTAGATGTTTTACGGAAAATTATTGTACATGAAAGGTCCTGACACATAGCAGGTTCTCAGTGGGTGTGAGCTGAATTTGAATCTGCCTTTTAAGCACCCTGTAAACTTGCGGAAAGAGGTTCCTGCCTTATCAAGAGGATTGATAGCGGACTGGAATGAACTCTTTGGTTGGGAGAGAAAAGACTTCAGCCGTGGATACGCCGTCTCCTTTGTACCATTGTTGATTAGATAATAATTTACTTGTTGTTCCTTCCTTCATGTGTTCCTTCACTCAATCATTACTTTTGGGGTCCCTACTTTTTGGCAGGCACAGGGATAAAGTGATAAATAAGACATGGTGATCTCCATGGATCACTGAACCCAACAGGGAAATAAAGGCATGAGAGCAAATAAGCGAGAAACATTAAACAACCTATTCTTTAAAAATCTGCAACCATTTCTGTTTAAGAAACAATGAAAAAAAAAAAACCCAAACCAAGGTAGAGTCCCAATATCTTCTATGATTTGCAAAATGTTGTAGAAGCATGGGTGATCTAAACTAAACTCTATCACAAAGAATATTGCCTTTTTCAACTTTTCTCTCTTATTACAGTTAATTTTGACTTTGGCATCAGGACACATTTTGTTTTTCTTCTGCTCTCACACTCTGCATCTGTTACCTTCTCTGTCAGGCAAGTAGAGAAAGTAAATCATCAGGCAAGAAACAATAAGCACAGCACACATCTAGAAAGTGAAACAAAATTGGTAGGCATAATTTTAGCTCTACCTGCTTCCATAGTGCTTTGCATATGGAATACTGCATCTATAGGACTTTTCGATTTTTGGTGAGGCAGTACGGCACAGTGGGAAAAATATAGGTGTAGAAATCAGAGTAAGTTTAAATTTTGGCTTTATCGTTTGCTAGTTGTGTGGGCAAGTCATTTAACCTCACTGACTCAGTTTCCTCATTTGTAAAAATGAGTGATAATAATACTTACAGGATTACAGTAACGAACATATATGCTTACTCGTAGGCCTTTAATAAATATGTTATTATTGAAATCATATGACACAAAAGAAAATATTTTCTCAGCCCTTGGATAACTGTATAAAATACTCAAACAATTTAATATAAATTGTGTATATTAAGGGCAGGATTTGACCTGATTATATTAAACAGGCAAATAGTTATTAAAATTGTCTTAACTTGGGTCACCTACTGGGAAAAGATCATTACAAGCTGTAAATGTCTAGCTAGAGTGATCAACTCTGAAAACATGGCTGGGTACAGGTTGGAGCCAGTCCTCAAGGTGGGAATGTGGAGCAGGGAATTAAGCTCTACCTCTTGGAGGGTGGTACATGTAATATTTGGAGTTCTTGGGTATGAAAGAGTTGTTTCTTATTCATTTATTCATCATATGGACTTGTATATTTTATATTTTAGGTAATATCTAATGCTATGTTATTTATCTTGCTATTCAAATTGTTCTAGCTTTGGCCATGGGGAGCCTTTTCAGGTTGGTTCCTATGCCCCTCTGACACACCTACATCCTTTTGTTTTTTTGAGCACTACTTTCTTTCTGGGACTACAACATGCTTTGGGCTCGTCTTCTATTTTCTCTGCCCCAGCCCTAGAATCAGCCATCTCTCCAAAGAGCCCTGGTTCCTTTGATTGGGGAATGGCATTTAGAAATCAAGATCTCGGTGATAGGTGTGGTCAACCAATATTTTCTGAGCATTTTCTATGCATCTGGCACTGTTCTGGGCACTGGAGATAACAACAGCCAAGGTCTCTGACCTCAAGGAATTTACATTCTAATGGATCATGAAAATTCAAGGTGATACTATGAACAAAACGTCCAGAAAAACACTTGGCTTATAAAAAGTGCTCAAAAATGTTAGTAAATCCTTCCCCCCCTCTCCCTCACTATACTCACTCTACAATTGTTCTAATCCCTTTCTTGGGGATTGGAGCAAACTGGGCTATGCTGAGGGCTGGAGTCCCATATAGGAGTGGGTGTAGGGATTGTAGGGATTATTGCTGGTGCTGGGCTGCACGGCACCTGTTTGAAGTGTTCCTGAGAAGGCAAATCAAAGCCTGTAATTGAGGATCAGTATCTAACCCTAACCCAAGGGATACAACTCAGACCACTGAGGAGATGAGTCAAAAGCTCAGAATTTCAGTTGATTGAGACCAAGTGTGGAAGCAGAGTACAAGTTGAATCAAGTATAAAAGGTCCCAAGTGAAGGCCATGAATGAAGTAGTGGATCTGGGTCTTTATTGGGTGCTGCCTCCATGGTATAGGAGCGCCTTACCTGCTGATAAACCCAGGCAAGGCAAATACACTTGATCTTTGAATGTCTGTCTCTCTGTTTTGCATCTTCTGTCACATTTCCTGTCCATTGGTTCCAGCTGTCCTGCCATGCATTTCAGAGTCCAGATAAAAGCCCACAGTCATCTGGAGGAACTCTTAGTGCAAGCATAATGTTGACACCACGATGGCCATATTGTCACCCAGAATCATAACGCAGGGACTGGAGAGTAAGCTGTTAACAGCTGCCCCCAGAATTTGAGGCTTACTTAGGGAACACCATGTCTCTCGGCTCTCTGCCTTTATGCTCAGGTCCTCTTTTGTGCTGGATGAACTGGGAAGTTGCTACCTGGGAGGGTCTGTGCTAAGGAGTGGCAGCCCAGGGTCTCACCAGGAATTGTGAACAGAGGTAGAGGCAGAGGTCAGCACCAGGGAGGTGGTAAGCAGAGTCCTGCCTGGGGCTACAGATAAGAAAATAACCCAGGAGGCCGGACTCTGGGAGGGCTGAGAACTGGTAGGGAAAAGAAGTACGAGAGGGGGCACACAGAGAGGTATAGGACAAAGGCTGAAGGTTAGGGCTCCATGTGCCCAGTTACCTGTGCTGCTGGCTGCTGAGGGGTTGGGCTTAAGGGGTTGGGCTTGATGGGCTAAAGGAGCTTTTCCAGGCCTCACTCCAGAAACTCCCAGGGACTGATATTTTCCCTTTTTTCCACAGTGATAGTAAATAATGAACAATTATTTATTATAATATAATGATAATTAATTATAAGATAATTAGCAACCATATTATTTATAATCATATATACACATAAATAATAATAAATCAAAAATGTGCCTTCTGAGGCCTATGGTAACCTCTTAAGAGGCAGAACTCACCAAAATCTAGTGAAAGAAATCCAGAAGAGAGGTAGTCTTTTAAAATAACTGCATTTTAAACCGTACATTGAGTTGAGCCTGCCCTTCTCAACCTCATCTTGGGACAGGAAGAGAGCAATGGGTTGTCACAGCAAGTTTGGTGTCCCCTTATCCCTTTGCAGCCTGGCCCCTTGACTAGGGACTGAGGCATCATGGAGCTTAGAGGGAGGACCAGGCCTAAAGGAGAGAAGGGATGGTTTGGGGCCAGAGGACTTCTTCCGTCCCTGTCCTCTCATAAAACCCATAATCCTGGCACAGTCTTGTGCCAAAAACATACTGACCAATGCTTCAAATGCAAGTCAAGAGCAGTGCATGGGCAGTCATGCGGGATGATGGTGGAGATGAGATGATTTGTCCTTAGAGTCGGGCACAATGTCCTCTCGCCTGCATGAACATCAGGACATTTGAAGAGCACTTTCTGTACTCAGAGTCTCAGCTGCTTCAAAGTGGAAAAGAAAATCCAATAAGATTTTTAACTAATTTCTATGCCTCCCTGGCAACTGTAATATTATTCATAGTAAATATCTAGGGTAAACCAAGTAGTCACATGGGAAAATGATATTTCACACCTCTATTTTGGAATTATGTGCAAAGTTTGCAGCATCCCTCATGTTGAATATCACATAGTTAAATTGCTAATTACCCCAGTTGAAAATGGTGATCTGAAATTAAATTATTAGTCATCGTTCTGTTGCATAAAAATATTTGATTTCTCAACTCATGGACAAAATCTGTAATAAATGTTGCTGGCTTACAAGTCGATATCTACCACTGATTTAGGCAAGGTTCTAAAAAATTGATTAACAAAGGCTAAAAGAAGATAGTGAAGAATTTAAGAAATTACTGGGTTCTCTGTTGAAAAAATAACACAAGCCTCTTATGAAACTTTAGATTCAGTTTCTAATAGAAGGATAAAACCGAAAGGGCATTTGCTTCCTCAACAATTGAACACTGGAACTCAGCAGTCCTCTGGCATATATTAGCAATGCTTAAAATTCCCCCTTTAAGCTAAAAAGGAAGTATTGGGAATTCCCTGGTGGTCCAGTGGTTAGGACTTGGCACTTTCACTGCGGGGGGCCTGGGTTTGATCCCTGGTTGGGGAGCTAAGATTCGCAAACAGCCTGGTGCAGTGTGGCCAAAACAAACAAATACAAACCAAAACAACCGCTATCCCATCCCCTTTTTCTTTGATTACTCTTCACTTTTCTCCCCTTCTCCCCATCTAGTTCTCATCGTTTCCTCTCTCCTTATTTATAACCTTCAAGCCTTGCCTCTTTTCTTTCTTCCCAATCTCCTTCCTTGTCTCCCTCTTCAAGGCAATGCTGCCCAGTGGTTATTAAGACCATGGGCTCTGGAGGCAGATCAAGGCTTCCAATTCTGGCTTCACCATGCACTGAGTGACCCTGGGTAAGCTGCTTCATCTTGCCATGTCGCCACTACCTTGCATCAGTCAAGGTTCAATTAGGGAAGCAGAACCACTAGTGTGGGAGGCACTGGGGAAGCAGAGGTCTGAAGGGGGAGTTGAAAGATCAGAGGGGTCACCCATCAGTTCATCTGAGAAGGCAGGTGTGTCCAACTGTCTGAATGGGTCTCTGAGTAGAGAGCTGGTGGAGAAATCTATGGGAGCTGTTGCCTCGAAAGGTTTGCATTCAAGCATCTGGTGATGTTGAGTCTGATCAGGAGGGCCAGAGGCCCCCCCAAAGAGCAGGATGTGGAGTGGAGGAGAGCGGACAGCTGGGACCTATTGGTACCTTCATGTCTGTCCATTGCTGCATCTAACCATGATGACTTTCAGAGAGTAATGGCTGCTGCTTTGTTCTGCCTTCCAAATCTCATGCAAATTCTACTTTTGGCCAAATCAAACTCAGAACCATACAGGGAAGAGGATTCTGGGGAACTTAGGTCTAGTTTAACCAGGGTTTTTAGTACAAACCACCACGTGAGTAATTTTCAAAATGCAGTTATTAGGAGTTCATAACTCATGGAGATGTGAAAAGTAAATGAGACTTAAAACATGTAAGGAAAGCACTTATCACAGTGTCTGACACATTGTAAGCTCCCACTAAATGTTAACTGTCATTTCTTCTTTGTTTTCAATCCACTTCCTCTTATGTTGCACACTTACACCTAAGCATTATGACCAAATTTCTCAATGTCATTGACATTGCAACATCAATGTTCAGGATAATTAGTAAATGATGTGGGAAGTGTAACAACAAAACAGATATTTATTGAGTACTTACTAGGTGACCTTTGTATGCATCAACACATATGATGCTAATAACAACCCTATGAGCTAGCTATCATCATCATTCACAGTAAACGATGAGGCCACTTTAGTAGAGAGATTATTGACTTGCCCCAAATTACACACAATTTAGACACGGTACCGGTTGAGAGTCGAGTAAGCCCATTTTAAACACTCTGTTTTCATTAAGGGTGCGAGTACCACCTCCAGGAAGATCATCTTCAGAAATACAGCACCTTCAAAACTAACAAAGCATCTTAGAACTTCTTTTCTGTTGTTATTGTCTCACACAAAATTTGGACGGATTATAAATCTGCTTTCCATGGTTTGGACTACAAAACCAGTGGTCAGAAAGAACTCGGTTCGTGGCAGCGTTGCGCAAAGCAGCCTTGATCAAGCCAACATGTGTTGAGGTATTTGGGGAGGGAGTTGGAGAAAAGTTGAAGAAAGGTTAAAGTTAGTTCATAATTAGATATAATTTTGCAACCTAAAACCTGAAAAACTTGCTTCAAATGGACTCCCTGGCCCTTTTTAAAGCATGGCCTTGTGACTTTTACTGGAATGCAAAGTTTGTCGTTACTCCAGCCAGTAACTCTCTCCCCGACCTGCCCCAAGCTCAAGCTGTCCCCTAAAGCAGAAACTCCAAATTTGCAACTCCACTGATTGTACTCATTTTTTTCAAAAATTTAAATGTTTTCAGATGGGGCTTATCACAGTTCCCACTCATCTCTCTCTATTTCCTGTCATCCAGCCTTACTTCACTCATCGATGTTACATGCCTTGACCTACAAGGCATCTGAGCTTCCAAAACTTGCAAGGTAACGGTCTCTAGGAGCACAGATTTCAAAGGGATTGTCTGGTCTTGGATTTCCACACAGAAGTCAGCAGAGATGAGGCGCATGGACCTTCCCAATTCTATTTTCTACTCATTTGGTCCCTCACCACCCAACAAACTCCTTAAAGTTCTTTATGGATAAACTTGCTGTGTGACATTCTGACAAGCCCTAGGTTTACCTTTTAAGAAGTAAGATCTGAATTGCTCAAAAGCCAAGTGGAGAAATCATACAATTTCACCTTTGCCAAATGTGACATGCATTTTGTAAAAGAAAAACCCTGAGATATGAGGGCTAAGTACTGAAAGAGTAAAGCAGAAAATCTAAGAATGTTCATAAGTAGACACAGGTGCAATCCCTGCAAATGCCCTTGAAAAAGGGTTAATAGTGTACTTTTTAGTTTGTAGGGCTTGAAGTTTTAAAGTGTGCTATTAGGGAAATATTTGATTTCTTATGGTTTGGAACACCTGTGATATGAAAACTTGAAGATACTAAAATATGATAAATGATAATGTTTCAGCTATGCTGACAAGCATGTTTGGCATTGAGGTGGTTACCTGTCAGAAACAGTGCTGGTATTCATTACTTTTATTAATGGTCACTGAAACGTGGGATGTGAAAGTGATGGTTCTGTAAAATGTATTTAGTTCAAAAGCTGGTTTTGGTATTTTATGATACAGATTGACAAAAGTTTGTGATATGTAACTTAAAACATGTGGGTGCAGTTAAAGTAACCATAGTATTTATTGGATAGAATCTTTTGTTGTTTTTAGAGATATGGAAAAAATTGGATCAGATAGAGTCTAGCTTGCTAAAAAGAGACACAGAACCTTGCTTTTTATTACAAGAGACGAAGCCTCCTAGGGGTTTGCATTTGCAAATTCCTCCTGGCGTCCTTCAGGTTTGTGTACTTGAATCTGAGCACCATATCATCTTTACCATTCTCTTATCCTCTCTCTGACACTTACATAACTAAAGATGCTTTTGCTTAAATGGGTATTTGAATCAAATTATTACTTTTAATTAAGTATAAATGTTATAGTTTTGCTCTCCTAACCCCTGGCAACTTTCTAATCTCTGCTCTCAAAAGCAAAATATTTGCTTACACCGTATAGAATAAGATGGTGGTAACTAGAGTCTTAGGTTTTTAAAAAATGCTTGATTGTCGAAATGAAAGGATCTCAGTAAACATATTGAGTATTATTTATTTGGAACACTATACCCGTTTAACACATAATTATAATTTCAGAATGTGTGCCATTATGCATTTAACATAATTAAGTAAATTAATACAAATCCAAATTCCTCACACACTAATGATGACTCCTAGAACACATTATATCTTTCCCATTTTTATTCTCAGCATAGTGCATAGACGCCTGGCCTGTGTAATAAATGCACTTTTAGAACAGTGGATTTTCTCAATTTCAAGGACTCTTTTGGGTGCTTAGCAAAGTGTACAGAACAATAGGTCCTTGGACCCTTACTGATCAAAGCAGCCAAATGATTTGTCGATGTTTTGGAAGAAAAAGAGGTGAAATATTCAGTTTATGTTTAATGATTGAGTGGAGAATAGTTTTATAGGAAAGGGGTTTAAGTCACACAGTTAATATTAACAATAGCAGCAATAATAATGAGTTGATTGAGCCTGGAAAAATAATATTCTCCCTGGCTAGAATTTTAGGGTTACTTGAACTGTGCTGTCCAATAGAACTTTCTACAATGATGGAAATGCTCTACAATCGGCACTGTCAAATATGGTAGCCATTAGCCATATGTAACTATTAAGCATTGGAAATGTGGCTTCCATATGTAACTATTAAGCATTGGAAATGTGGCTAAGGCAACTAAGGAACTGGATTTTAAATTTTATTAATTTTAATTAATTAACATTAAATTTAACTAGCCACATGTGTCTAGTGGCTATTGTGTTGGATAGTGCAGTTCCAAAGTGTTTTGTTTTTTTAATTTATTTTTTATTATTTATTTATTTTTGGCTGCGTTGGGTCTTTGTTGCTGTGCTCAGGCTTCTCTCTAGTTGCGGCGAGCAGGGGCTACTCTTCTTTGGGGTGCGCGGGCTTCTCATTGCAGTGGCTTCTCTTGTTGCGGAACACGGGCTCTAGGCGCGCGGGCTTCAGTAGTTGTGGTGCCTGGGCTTCAGTAGTTGTGGCTCGCAGGCTTAGTTGCTCTGTGGCATGTGGGATCTTCCCAGACCAGGGCTCAAACCCGTGTCCCCTGCATTGGCAGGCGGATTCTTAACCACTGCGCCACCAGGGAAGCCCCCAAAGAGTTACTAATAAAGCCTCTTTGAGTAATTTCTTTAGTTCACTCATCTGTTCATGCACACATTTTATGTATTTTTACATTCATTAATTCAACAAATATTTTTTGAGCACCTTCTTCGTTTCAGGCACTGAGAATGTGATGAGCAAAACCGACCAGGGCCCTACCCTCACAGAGCTTATATTGTCTCATGGAATAGATGAAAACCAATCAAATAATCACACAGCTGGTGGGAATTAGGAGAATGTGATGGTTGTAAGATTATTCCATGTGGCTGATTTCTGTGAGGAAATCCAGGCTTTTCAACCTCTTTAAAGTCTTCTGATTTCCCACAAGGGAGTGACCTCTGACCTGGGATCTGAAAGATGTTTGGCCCTTTGAAAGGGATAGATTTTATCAGTTGACACTACAGAGATCAAGCAGGGTTGGTAGAAACAAATTTAGATAATTATCAGACTGACTACACATGTAAACAAAATCACTGTTTCTCTTTAGAAAGAAGAAGAAGAATACCAGGAGCTTGGTGGCTTAGAAGGATTAAAGCTGTCAAAACTGAAAGTAGAGCAGTTGATCATAGGATATCCAGGGAGTTTCCAAGTCATTCTGTCTCACAGTATATAAAGGTACAGACCCTCTTAAGTGCTTCTTTCTCTTTTATTGAAATAAGGTGTAGAAAACACACACATACATACACACACACATACACACACACACACACACACACACACATGCACACCTGGGTATAATTAAGAAGTAAGACATTAGGTAAATTACATTTCCTTAAAGAAATATTTTGATGTTCTTGGAAACCTATACTCCTACTGAATACTAGCTAAGTTTCTGATATAGACAGATTGCGTCTCCTGTAAACATGCCATATGAAACAGCACTGATCTCTTCCATCTAAATATTTCCCAGTACCCTAGGATGGTCATCTGTGAAATAGATGAGCTGAAGGTTCAGGAAACAAAACTATCCAAAGGAGCACAAATAGTCATCAGAATGTAGTTTGCATGTAGAATTCCAATCTCCCTGGAACTTCTAGCCGGTAATCTAATTTAAGCATGAAATGATATATGATAATTTGAAAATAATTATGTACTCTTAAATGAGAAGCCACTAAAGCACAGCAGCACAGAATTAAAATAGCATGTGACAGTCTCTAATTTTACCTGCTGTAATTTTAATTTGGGGTTTGGAGTCAGGGTGGCAATGCCTCTTCAAAACATTCTGATCTTGATAAAAAATATCCAGGCAGAATATCTAAGAGAAATACACTCTGTCATCCTCAAAAGAGTGTAAAAAGTGCATCTAGCACTTCCCACGGTGCAGTATTTCATGAGTCTGTCTAGTTTTGTGGAATGCTGCCAGATGGCTGAGCTCTATTTCCACACACCCTCACCCCTTTTCTTGGTATGCTTGAGAGCATATGACTTAGGCTACAGCCATGCCTACAGCAAAATTACACTGTGCTTAATTAACAGAAATCACTACATAACACACTTATGGACCATTCCTGGGGGTGTGTTGGATAGAGCTACTGGGAACTCTTGGGTCAATGCAGTGTTGAATGCTTTTCTCTCACCTACAAATATTAACATGTATTCGTCCCTGAACCAACAGGTAAGATCTCCACAAGTGATGGGACACTGCTCCGTAATTCAAGTCCACGGATACCCTGAAGCCTCTGAACTAGATTGTGCTGAGTTCAAGTTTCTATAAAACCCACAACGACTGTCTTTTCATCAGGATACATGCTCACTCCCTCCCTAGAGGTAGACATTGCTACTAGGGGATCCCTAGGTTGTTATTACCCTACACCCAGTTTTTCTAACCTGCAGTTTTTCACAGGAAAGAATTCTTGTTGAGAGGCTTCTGTGTGCAGAGGAGAGGATGGGAGCAGTAATGGTTTCGGGAGGAGAATTCAGCTCATTTCACTAGTGGTCACTAATGCCTTTCTGTCCAATCACTCCTCCAGGCCCAAACCACTATGTAATACACGTTGTAGCCTTTTGCATGTAGGTTATAACCTAAGCAAATAATCTTGTAGAATACTTTAACTTTTTATAATGTAAAATTTCAAACATATCCAAAAGTGAGGCACACTAGTGTGATGAAGCTCCGTGTATTCCCATCACTCAGCTTCCACATGACCAACTCATGGCCAGTCTTATTCCATCTACACCCCTACACCCCTACCACTTGTATTATTTTGAAGCAAATTCATGAATAGTTTGCACTTCGATGGAGCAGTTAATAGAGGAGGCCACTTTTTCCCTAAAGCCGGCTTTGATTCTTCTCTTCCCAGCAGGAAGCAACTGTGATCCTTGAGACCCCCTAGCATTTTATTTCTACATTTCTTCTAGCACCAATCACATCTTGTCTGGTATTATAGGTCTTTTTGTACATCCTGTCTTTCCTATTGAACCCTCAGTTCCTTGAAGGCAGGATTTAGGACTAATTCATCCAGCATTCAATAAATGCTTATTGAATGAAAGAAGAAATGTACAAAGATGGGCTACAATGACTAAAGTCCAAATTCTGATCAAAATAGATACACATCCAGCACTGGGAATCAAAGAAACAGACATTTCCTCACCTCAGATTTGCTCCCTCTGTTTATAAATCGTAAGTAGAGACCTTGAGTTTCTTCCAAACGCCAATACAGTCTTTAGGGAAAATATGTTTATCTTGAATTGGATGATAAAGGACTTAAATATGGTGAAAGATGTATTTGTTATTTACGATAATGTAGATAGAAGTGGTTTCTTGTAGCTATGCATTAATATAATACAAACTTGAAAACAGCGATCCATATTTTGCATGAAACAACAAAAGAAATTTGGGAAGGACAATTTTCTTCCACAGGGAAAGAAAATGGACTTCGGAGTTGGGCAGACTTGGCCGCAGAGCTCTGCCTTCAGCAAGTTACTTAACCTCTCCGACCCTTACCTTCCTAATCTATAAAAGTGGAAGGATTTTTTTCTTGCTTCACATGATTATGAAGGATTAACTGGGATAGCATATATGAAATCTCCAGCACTGCCTGTCATATAGTTGGTGCCCTCATGCACTGGTAATAATGTTAGCAACCACTTAAGAGTTTACTATATGCTGTTTCCTGGATTAAGCAGGACACATGTATTATTCTAAATAATCTTCACAGTAACTTTGAGGACAGTTAATATTTCCATTTTGTTGATGAGAAAACCAAGGTCTAGAAACTTAAGTAACTCGCTCAAGGTCACATAACTAATAAGAGGTAGAGCTGGGGTTTGGAGATTTAAACCTGGGTCTCTCTGACGCTAAAGAGGAATTCTTTGTAATTATTGTGCTGCCTGACTTTCTTTCATTAAAATTTCTTTGAAACTTTGTATAGAAAAGGGCCTTTCTTAAAACTTTAAGGAAAATATCTTTTCTTTCAACCACTTATTGCTGCTGTAACAGAACCTGAGAAATAAGCAGCTTTGAATAATTAGGAATTTTTGGAAGTAGGAGGGTTAATAATGGAAGGATGAACATTTGAAGACCACATTCACTTTTATTTTAAACACTTCTAAGAATAGTGATTGTATAGAAAATTAATATATTTATTTAAGGGATGTATACTATACAGAGACTTTTTATAACACTAATTCTAGTGATGTTGCAGAAAAATATACCTGAAGGCACAAATTCCGTAAGACACCAACAGAAATAGCAGCATCAAAAATGTATAAAAGTTATAAAATTTGGAAGATTTTAAGTGAAAAAGCTAGTAAAGTGTTTAGTGCATGATATATAATGAACATGGAATAGATATTTGTTGGATAACATGAAGCATGAGTCATAAAACACCTAATATATTAAGTCACTCAGAATCTGAGGCAGTGTCCAGTGCCTAATTAAGTCTTAGGAAAACCTCGAAGAGTATATATTTTCTTTTTCTCCTTCTCCTTATTAGAAGTTCTGGCATTTCCTAAGTCTATTACTCCCATTGGTTATCCCAGTACAAAAGCCTAGAAAGGCTTCCATTGAAATATTCAGGTTGACTATTAGAGGTTGTCAACACTGTCCTCTTTGAATAAAAATATGTAAAGGGTTTGTTCTTCTAGGAAATGTAGTCCAGCTTGAAAATTCATCTTTAAGACTGAGCTGGAGTGGCTGTTCCCTACAACTCTCCACGTTCTGAACACAGATTTACTGTAGTAAAGAAAAATCTGAGTCAAATGTCTGAGGAACAGGGTGTGATTGAGCTAAAACTGCCAATTTTGTTACAGCGTGTTTGGAAAAGTTGCCCCCAAACCGGCTGTCATGAGTACTTCTTAAATTAAAATAATTCCCACTGAATCTTTTGAAAGTAAATAGTTGATATCCGAGAATCTCCCAGGAAAAGCCATTGTAAAGTCTCATGAGGACGGGAACTTTTGTCTGTGGCACTCACCTCTGCATGCTCAGGGCCTGGCACTTGGCAGGTGCCATAGATCTGTGTGGACTTGGGAATAAAGGAAAATTATTTATGCCACAGTTCAGCTATACCAGGAGCCTGGCTTTGTGCTTATTCTTACAGTTAAAGCTTTCCCTAAGTGAGCTCTAAAATTCCCAGATGTTATAGTAAACACTCCTCAAATAAGTTTGGGATAACAACCTCGATATGGTTCAAGTCATATGAGGCAAAGATAAACCTGCCCTAGTATTGTTGCACCCTAAAACTCCCCATGGATTTGGAAGCTGGCAGAGATAAAGCAGACCCCAAGATGGTCTCGGCTGGACAAATGCTGAACAGAACAATTGCTGCCTCCAGTTGCTTTTGACACAAGTATTTGGTGGGGTGGGGAGCAGAGGAGGATAGTATGTTTGATATTTGTGGACAGGCTCTTTCTTCTCTATCCTGCAGCCTTTGGAAGTTAATGATAATAAATTAATACTGCAGTGTCGTCAAGGTCAGACACCCTGTATCCTACAGGGCACCTGGACTTCCGATCCACTCAGATAAGGCGAAAGACAAAGGAGCAGTAGCCACCTGTCTTTATTAGAAATGGTGGGACTTCCCTGGTGGCACAGTGGTTGAGAGTCCACCTGCCAATGCAGGGAATGCGGGTTCGTGCCCCGGTCCGGGAAGATCCCACATGCCACAGAGCGGCTAGGCCCGTGAGCCATGGCTGCTAAAAAAAAAAAAAAAAAAAAAAAGAAATGGTGCTTGGTGCCCTGGTAGGGCTCTGCCAGTCTGCTTTGGCTTGCGTGTGGGTTGGGCAACTCGCCACTAAGAGGTCCTCACAGGGAGAAAGGCTTAAGGGGGTGGGCAGCATGATAGAAGAATCACCAGATTGAAACACAAGTCTAAATATATTCATCTTGTCCTTGTCTCATCTTTAATGTAACCACTTGAGGAATTAAGTTGCTCCTGTAGGTTAGGGTGCCTCAGTTTCCCTAAGTTTTGCTCTCCCCCAGTTTAGCCATGGGCAGAGAATACACTTCTACCCTAGGGGCTGCTGCTTGTAGAAGGAGATAATGCTCTTGCACACATTACTAAGCTCAGCGTGAAATTAGTCCCCAAAGGGAGGAGGCGTGACCAATGCGTGTCAGATGTTCAGGCTTTCTGCGTGACTCCAGCCAGGGGCAGGGATGTGGCTATGGGGAAAATAGGGTTTGGGGAAACAAAGGAGCTTGAAGGCAACCAGAGTTCCAGGCTAGCCCCACAGAATAAAATGCAAGGAGTGAGGAGTGGGATGGAGGGCGAGTGGGAGGCAGTGGAATAAAAGAGGGAGGGGAGATCTTTGCAAGCCATGTATTAGAGGTCTTGTTAACTGCCCTGGCCACTCACCAGCAGTGTCTCACTGTTGCTGTTGCCTCCAGTTGCTTCCGATCTGGAGTGGCGAGTTGCCCAACCCACACGCAAGCCAAAGCAGACTGGCAGAGCCCTACCAGGAATATATTTAGACTTGTGTTTCAATCTGGTGATTCTTCTATCATGCTGCCCACCCCCTTAAGCCTTTCTCCCTGTGAGGACCTCTTAGTGGCGAGTTGCCCAACCCACACGCAAGCCAAAGCAGACTGGCAGAGCCCTACCAGGGTACCAAGCACCATTTCTAATAAAGACAGGTGGCTACTGTTCCTTTGTCTTTCCCCTTATCTGAGTGGATCGGAAGTCCAGAAGTCTCACCCAGCACTTTCCTGGGTCTCACTGTCCTCATTTGTAAAATGTCACCAGGTTGTTAAGAAGAGCAGATGAATACATGGCAAACATTTTGGTTTGCACCTGCACCCCGCCCCCCTCAAAATGCTCAATAAACATTAGCTCTTATTATCTGTAGCTCAGGCTTGCTTCTATGATTTGGTTTCATTAGTTTATCTACAGTTTGTACCAAGACAGGGTTATTTTGAAATACAGAGTTTCCACTCGGTATCACTTCATAGTTTGAGTAAACTCACGCACGCCTGTGCTGGGAAAGGTTGGAGATCCTTAAGAAATGTTCTTAAGAAGGATTACACCTGCCACTAGGTGTGAATTATTTGGCTAATTTAGTGTTACAACTAACAAAAAGAATGAAAAAAAAAAGGCTTTCCTTACATCTGTCCTCACTTGGTAATATAATAGGAGACTTAGTGGCTCACTCTCTCACTTGTTCAAAAAAAAAAAAGGCGATTAAAGAACTTCACAAAACATTTGGTTGCAAAGCCTGGAAAGAGTGCACATCTCGAGAGCAGTTCCTTTCTTCTGCAGGAATACATTTTCATTAGGTCTTGGGTCAGCCTGTATCTAGGCTTTGGGAGAGAATGTGCTGGCTTAAGGCAGACCTCTGTACCAATTTACAGTGGGATCTGATAAAAAAGCCCACGAGAAGAAGAAAGAAGCTATGAGCTTCCAGATAACTACAAGGTCAAGAATTCATAGGACTTGAAATTCTGATCTAGACCAGAATGTGCTTTTGACAAACACAGGGGAGAAATTATTGTAAATGTGCTATGCTAGCTGGCCCAGTAGAAGTGGGACAAAAATGTAAAAAAAAAAATTTTAATTTTATTATTTAAATCCTGAGGTGAGGCGGAATCAACAAACTTTTAGGTTAATCTTTACTACCTACCTTACCAAGGGAGTCAAAACCCTTGATACAAGGTCATTTTAGATGTAAAACAAGAATAACATGGAGGCATAATTATTATATACAAAACATAAATCACAGCAAACAGTGGGCAGAGAGATGGGCAAGATAGGTGATGGGGATTAAGAGGTATAAGCTACTAGGTATAAAATAAATAAGATTAAGGATATAATGTACAGTACAGGGAATACAGCAAATATTTTACAATAACTTTATATGGAGTATAATTTACAAAAATGTCGAACCACTATGTTGTACATCTGAAACTAATATAATATTGTAAATCAACTATAATTCAATTAAATTAAAAAAAAATTACAGCAAACAAATTTTCACAGAGACTTGGCTAGTTCTGGTCAGGAGAAAATTCTTGGTGTATTTTCACTGGAGTTACCTTCATAGTGTAACCTAGGGGAGTTACACTAGTATAACCTGGTAGTGGAGTTATTGTAAAGTCATTATTGTAGAGTGGCTTCCATAATTAGTCTATGATTAATAGGTCCCTGATGGAAATTAACTCTGAGGAAAGCATCATAGGGAAACTCAGTTTTAATCTAGGGTTTTGCAAGTTCATACAATTGGCAGTGGCCTAAGGAGCAAAATGGGTTAACTGAAGTGGGCTGTTACCAAATTGTTTGCGTTCAACCTTAGTTTTCTTCTTATTAATAAAAAGGTAATGTGTTTTCAGGACAAATATTGTGAATGCTCCATAAGCAGAAAAACATTAAAGTTATAAGTTAAATTTCCATAATTCATTAGGAGGGAAAGAATTAAAAGAGAAAGAAAAGTTGAACTTGATACTTTCAAGTGTAGTGTCAGAACCTTGAAGTCTGGATCTTGCCCATTTGTGACAGTGTAATCCTGAATAGGTCGGTAACTTAGTTTCCCTACATATGGCCTTGAGTAAATAACTTAACCTTTCTGGTATAAATTAGGAATACTTTGTGAACGTTTCATCAATGTCTACACAGCAAAAAAAAAAAAGTTATTGCTGATTGCTCGGTTTAGGTGGTCAGTGAAGACAGCAGAACCAGCCAAGACAGGTCTGAGACTTACTGCCCTTGACTTGCCTGCCTTGATTACTTACATGGCCTTAATTAGCCAGCTTGGTGCAGACCTCCTTTTACCTTGTACTCAGCAAATTTGACTGCAGAGTTGTTTTCCTCCCCTGTGAAAATGAGCAATGTTTATATTACTAAGATCTAAAAGAAAAATTTTAAAGATGACTAAAAACTAGAGCGTGGAAAATTTTCATTTACTGAGCCTCCACTTTCTACTTTCATGTATCACCCAAAGGGTGGTTCCTCACTCCCTTGGGTCACCTGCCTCTAGTTCAGTGGCTCTCAAACTTTTTAAAAAATTAATTTTTATTGGAGTATAGCTGATTTACAATGTTGTGTTAGTTTCTGCTGTACAGCAAAAATACATCAGTTATACATATATCCACTCTTTTTTAGATTCTTTGCCCATATAGGTCATTACAGAGTATTGAGTCGAGTTCCCTGTGTTATATACAGTAGGTTCTTATTAGTTATCTATTTTATATATAGTAGTGTGTATGAGTCAGTCCCAATCTCCCAATTTACCCCTCCCCCTGTCTTTCCCCCTTGGTAACCATAAGTTTTTCTACATCTAGGGGCTCTCAAACTTGACTAGCTTCAGACTCACCTCAAGGGCTTGTTAAAACAGATGGCTGGGCCCCACCCCCAGAGTTTCTGATTCACTGGGTCTGGCGTAGGACCTGAGAATTTGCCTTTCTAACAAGTTCTCGGTGATGCTGGTGCTGCTGTTCTTGGGACCACACTTTGACAACCACAAAGGGAACTGGCCTCCTGCCAGCTACTTAATTGTCCCCATAACACCCTCCCCTCCCCCCACCTTACCCCTAAGCCTTTATCTCCACCTTGGGTCCTTGCTTTCACCACTGTAAGTAACCAGTGGGATCCCTGCCCTTTTGGCTTCTGAATATGAGGTTAAGGAGAGACTACAGAGGAGGCCTATAGGTTTATGAGAACTTCCCCACATTTTCAGGAACCTCACAGTGAGCTCCAAAACATTTTTCTATGGTTGCCATACGACCAGCATGGAAACCAAGAAAGGAAACAAGGAAGTGAAGGGTGAGGTCTGGACAAAGGTTTCCCTTTCCTTCTCAAGTTCCTCTTCTAGTATGTGATGCTGTAGAAGCAAGATCCAATGACATCAGCATCTTTGGTGAAAAGGAAGACAGAAGTGAAGGGTATACAGGGAGAGGATTAAGCAGTCTGGAGGCACCCGACCTAGCACATCCAGCGTGGGTGTCCAGCATCTTAATTAGTGAAAGCACCATCTGAATGTGGCCTCAGTTGCAGGTTTGGGCCCAGATTCATCTGTGACTTGACCTAATTCAAATCAACAAGTAACTATTAAGCAATGATTATGTGTCAGGGAAGTGTTATGGGAAATAGAAAGAAAAGCATGACATGGATCCTGCTTTCAAGGAATCTATTATCTAGAAGGGGAGAGAAGAACTGTATACAAACCACTGAGGTACAAGACAGACGGTGACTCTCTGGGAGCCCTGGGCTACGGCTGCAAATGGGCTCCTGGCCATATCCCGTGCATCTGGGCCACTATCAGAAGGTTAGAGATGGCTGAAGTAGAGGCCTGTGCTAGGGAGTTGGTGGCAGTCAGTTAGGGGATTCGGTGCTAAAGAGGTTATTAGTTGACTGCAGAAGCAACTACATACGTCTCCCTAGCTATTTGTGATCATTGAGGCCAATTTTCAATTTTAATCTATATATTTGCATCCTTAATTTTGGTGAGGCCCCTCTTCCTACTCACAAATCTGTGCTTGTAAATGACTAATTGTTGTTCTATCCACTTGAGTAGTTAAGCAACTAAATGACTGCATGTGCAAATTCAGGGGTTTGGAGACAAACACAACTATGTTAGTGGTTGCATAACCCCAAGGTGGAAAGGGAAAATTAATAGGCAACCTGTGAAAATCATTACTAATGTTTTTCTTCTAAACTATCAAGAAATAAAATTACATACTTGGTCTGTGGAACATGATAGATGGGGTAGACTATCAGACAAGGAACACAGCAATCTTCTGAGTGGCTGATGCCTTGTTATTTGAATCAGTAGAATCTGTATCAACAACAACAACAAAAATAAAACCAAACCATGAGATCCTGAATATTTTGAGGCCATTCCAATTTCAGTTTCAGTGGGTCTAGGGAGTTTGAAATTTTGTGTGGCTGAAATGGTTACGAGATCACCCAAAATTCATCATCCTCCTTCCGTAATGGAACTGTTGCTGGGAGGTGGATTGAGGCCCAAAGAAAGAGATGATCCCACAAAGATTCCTATGTTCCTGCAACCCTAGAACCACCTGCCTCTGCCTGCCCCCTCCTCCCTGATGGAATGCCACAGGAGAGGGATACCAGGAGGATGCAGACAGAGTAGAAACAAAGAAACATTTCCACTTCTCATTTCTGTATGAGGCTGTACCCTTTACATGGCTGGCCTCTTTTGGGAGTACTGGAAGAAAGGAGTAGGGTCATTTAGGAGCTCCAGGGCCCTTGGAGATAGGCATGTTGGGTGGGCGTGTGGGATGCGATGTGGGAATGGGTAGAAAGGAAAGCTTGTGATGGAGCCAAAGTGATACAAATGCCTAGAGGCTCCAACTAGCTAATCCTCAGGCACCTCCATCAGGGCACTCTTATCTCTCTTGCTCAGCATAATTGTTAGGCTCCTGAGAAGAAGTAATTTTAAAAAATAAAAGTGAATTTTGTCATAAGAAAAAAATGAAATCATGCTCCAGTAGGTTGAAAAAAAATCTGTCAGGTATTTTGTATCTGTATTTGTGTGTGTGTGTGTGTGTGTGTGTGTGTGTTTATCTCATTATTATGACCATGGACTTTATGTCCACAAACAATAAGTTTATGGAAAAAAAGTAAAGACATAAAAACGATTATTCATAAAGTAGAGAATAAAGGTCCTTA
The DNA here is from genome assembly GCF_002837175.3 of Physeter macrocephalus. Taxonomy (NCBI): domain Eukaryota; kingdom Metazoa; phylum Chordata; class Mammalia; order Artiodactyla; family Physeteridae; genus Physeter; species Physeter macrocephalus. The sequence continues at coordinate 79,190,031 of NC_041225.1, forward strand.
GTGATGTCTAAGTTGCAGAGGCAGTAGCTTGCAACCATTAAATCTGCCATTCTCCACGCTCTTCACTGCATCCATCATAGGAACACGGGCTGGGAAGTTTGTCCTACTCAGTACTATGTGCTACCCGGCTCTTTGAAAAATCTGGTTGGCTCTCTCACACCATCCTCTGGCTGTGGTCTCGCTCAAGTCATACTGGTCATTCATTAACATATTCTGTTTGGCAGATAACTTCCATTCTTACTTTGTCTTTTGCTATTTCTTAACTTGGTAGCCTCTTGGCCATGTTAATGGATGTATTGGAATCAGAAAAGGTGGATGGTGGCTAGGACTGGGCTTAGATCCTCACTGCACAGAGTATTTTATCACATTACCCCACCAGCAACACTCCCAAATTACACCATCAGCTCCAATTCCAAAATATTTTGGTGGGCAAAACTAGTCTTATTATTCGAAAACTAGTCTTAATTTCTTCTTTGTTTCATTAAAAAATTAAAACAAATGTGTGAAAATTGGGAGGTTGGCGTATTGTGTGAGTTGAAGCCTTGGCAACAGTGTGTAAAATCTATATCTGGGAATAGTTGAAACCGAGAGTTAGACTGTGCATTGCTTAGTATTACAGGCTTCAGTGTATTAAAGGAATATAAAATAAGTAGGTAACTTTTGCTTCTTCCTTTCACCTGAAACGTGGTTAGTAAAGAGTAAAGTCTATGTGGTTCATACCAAAAAATACATCGGTTTGAAAATACAGCAGGAAAAGATTTATTTTTTAAAGAAGCCAAATCTTGGTGTTAACAAAGCACAAGTATTGTGATTCAAACTTTATATTTTGTTGAAAGTGTTTTCACATTTGTGTTACTATTATTTCGAGTCTATTTTCCCAGAAGAGCAAAGTCAAGTTCGAGATGAGGGAACTGGCAGAACAGGAGGCCATAAAAGTGATGGAATGCCCAGAAGGCATATAAGAAACTAAATATTGATCTTTGTTCTTTCAGCGAGGACTCCCGAATTTCTAAGGATGTCATTACAGCCATGGTGGCGTTGGTTAATCTGATCTGCTATTCAGCTGTGGTCTTGCTCAGCACTGAAAGAACACTTTGTTCATGAGCTTCAGCTGACAACCAGAGAGTTCTCTAAAGCAAGGGTTATAGAAAGAACATTCCTTTCCATGTGTTATGTAAGATATTCAAGGTATGTAGGACTCCGAGGCAATGAATAAAACTTGTTTTAAAAAATGACACAACTAGCTAGTGGGAAGCAGCCGCATAGCAGAGGGAGATCAGCTCGGTGCTTTGTGACCACCTAGAGGGGTAGGAAAGGGAGGGTGGGAGGGAGATGCAAGAGGGAGGGGATATGGGGATACATGTATATGTATAGCTGATTCACTTTGTTATAAAGCAGAAACTAACACACCCTTGTAAAGCAATTATACTCCAATTAAGATGTTAAAAAAATGACACAACTTATACATTCAAATTACTTTTTATCTTTCAAAGAGTCATACTGGAAGACACATACTTATCCTAGCAAAGCACTGCTCAAAGCATTTTGGAATTTTTTGTTTTAGTGCTGCCTTTGGAGCCAGGGTTAGGGTTTGTGAACCACTTAGGACTAAATAATTAGCATGTCACCTCAATTTTTAGCCATGACATGGAAGGTTGATTATTTGTTTTGCTTCCCCATAGACTTAACTCTAAATAACTTGGGATATTTTTTTAAAAAAACAAATCTATTCATTTACCATTGATTCATTTAATCAGTAAATATCCATTCAGTGTCCTGTGTGCCAGGCTATATGTTAAAAGTTGAGGATTCAGCAATGCACAAGACAGAAATAGTCCCTGCTCTGTTGGAGCTGACGTTATAATAGGGAAGACAGACCAAATCCATCCCCACAGCAACATGCTAACAAACAAATTTTAAAAATACTTGCCAGTTGGGATAAGTGGTATAAAGGAAACAGATAAGGGGCTGAGCTAAAGAAATAACAAGAAGAAAACAGTTTGTTAGATGGGAAAGGTGACATTTAAGCACAAATTCAGCCTCTAAAGATGTCTACTTGCCACCATTGGGAGTATTCAGATGAATACATTTTAATTTTGGAGAACAATTTTGAAGCCTGAGTGGGGGCAGAGCCCACTTTCCCCACAGCAAATTTTCTTTCTGTAGGATATGAAAGTGTGACCCTAGTCAATGAAGTGGCTTCAAATGTGATACCTCAGTTACCATAAATAATCTGATAGCAAGTAAGTTGTATCTCACTTGGCAGCCCTGACCAACTGATAACAGCCCCTTCTTTTTTTCTTTTGGATTAAACAAACGTACACACAATTTTCTCCCCAGACGGTAGAGCTGTCTGACATCTCGACTGTCCCATTTGCAAGGCCCCAGGATCTTTAATCCTTCATCTACTGAGGCTCTCAGAGCTACCTGGGAGATGTCCTGGAGGTCCCCAATACTACAGAGGTAGTAGCACTTCATGCTGTGTCCAGTACTTGCAGGACAGCATTAGCACCCTGTTTAGGTTCTCAAACACCTTCTCCAGGATGATGCCAATGGTCTTGAGAGAGATTCTGAGTCTGTGCCCTGGCTTCATGGGAAACCGTGCTGAGAACCATTAATGAAGTTTGCTAAGGGCTTGGAATGGGGCCACATAATGTCAGTTTGCCCATTATTGGAGATGTTACATTTGATCACTAGGTTAAGCTGGTGTCTGACAGATTTCTCCATTGTACAGGCACGCTTCTTGCTAAAGAGTATTAAGAAATACTCTGTGGGGTAACATTTTGAGATTATGTTAATTTCCTGTTCTCCAACAATATTTCACTGCCAAATGACTTGCCCAAGTACATAGCTAATAAGTCACAGAACAGTGACAGGAGTTCTATTTCTCCAACTCCCAGCCCTGACAACTTCCACTCCACTATGCTGGTTCCATTCATTAGCATGTGACCTTTTCAGGTAGGATATGAAGAAATCAGCGTTTCTAAAGACTAAGAAAATATAGGTGCTATTTAGACCTTCACAGTTTATTAAATGCATTGAAAAATAAAAGTTTCATTAGAAACTCCTATTTTGTGGGAAATAATTAGATTTCCCTTAATGTGGCTAAGGAAGCAATAAATGGTAACACTGCTAGATAGATGAATTGTTGCTGTTACTATTCAAAAGAAACAGACAGATATTGTGGCCAATTCTCCTGCCCCCAAATATTCTTAAGCAAGTTTGGATCCTGTTTCCTCTGCCCTTCTTCACTTAGAATTTTTTTTTTTGGCTGTGCCGCTCAGCTTGCGGGATCTTAGATCCCTGACCAGGGATCAAACCCGGCCCCAGCAGTGAAAGCGCAGAGACCTAACCACTGCACTGCCAGGGAATTCCCTGCCCTTCTGCACTTTGAATACCAGTATAGATTTGTTGGATAAAAGACTCTGTGCTGAGTGTGAGTACCAGTATCTTTCCTTAGAATCATTAACCGTAACTATAAATCAGATGGATTTATGTTCATTTCTTTTTTTTTTTTTTTTTTTTTTGCGGTACGCGGGCCTCTCACTGTTGTGGCCTCTCCCGTTGC
>NC_041225.1:79193788-79232883 GCF_002837175.3 Physeter macrocephalus
CGGCATGTGGGATCTTCCCGGACCGGGGCACGAACCCGTGTCCCCTGCATCGGCAGGCGGATTCTCAACCACTGCGCCACCAGGGAAGCCCCATTTCATTTCTTAAACCACGCTGTGGTGGTTTTTGTATGAATCGAATTCCTATTGTTGAGTCTTTCTAAACATCAGAAGCTGTCCCAAAGACTTCCTGTGGTAGTATAGTCCATGGGGTAATTGTATTAGGATAATAGGGTTGAAACATTTCATAATTTAATGAGTTTGTAGATTTCTTATTCCCAGAATTAAAAAAGAACCTCTATGAATGTCAAATTCCATAATTTTCTGACAGAACAGAATTTGGCTCTATTTAACCAACTGGCATACTCTCCATAGATAACAACATGGTTTGATTAATATAAAGAGCCCATTTCCCACACCCCTCCACTCAGGCACCAGAAATTCATTAAATATAAAGCCTTACATAATACTGTAAAGAAGCTCACTTCTCTGCAGTTTTTCTAGCTTCTAAATTAGATATTAAAGAAGAAATATCATTCTTTAGGTGCAGGCTTTCAGCTTTCCCTGAAATGGAGTGGTTGGTTATGGTCCAGCACACAAACTGGCTTGGGTTTGATGGAATTTAGTTAATAATAGTTAAAAAATACAAAGTCCCCTTGGTGTTAACAAGCAAATTCTGGGGAGAGAGATGAGAATAGGATGTGGATCAAGTCTATAAGTGGCCTAGGCCTCGAAGATTCCTTCTGGCAGTAGGTACACACATTTGGGTTTCTTTGGATTAGAAACATAAAAGCATAATTTGTGCCTTTAATTAAAATTTTTTTCCAGTAGAACTCTTGCCAAATGGCCAAAGAAACATAGAGCTGGATAGAAACAATAGCTGACATTTATGTTCTAGGTGTTTTACATGAATATTGTTTAACCCTCACAAACAACCCTTTAAGAAGGTACAGTTATTATTTTCCTTCCTTGAAAGATGAAGAAACCGGAGCCCAAAAAGTTTAGGCAACATCCCATAGGATAATCTGGCTTGCAAACACAAACAAACAGTAAGACTGCAGAGTCTGAGATCCTGAGGTCCCGAAGATAGGCCCTATCGCCTCCCAAACTCTGCTGCCTCTCCATGGCGGGGTAGGAAGACTTACAGTGCTTTTCATAGGAAGACTGCTAAGTGCTTCTCTTGAATATTATGATTATTTTCCACAGCAATCCTTTCATGCAGCTTATAAACCAAGAACTGGGGGTCCATCAAATGGAAAGTGACTTGTGTAAGACACTCCCTGTGTTCCTGCGAGATCCTGGCAGAAGGTGAAGAGGCTCTTACCATTACTTCTGGAAATTCACCAATGGCTAGTACTCCTCCCAACTCCTCATGTGAAAGACAAACAGTATCCTTCCTAGTTGGAGTGTACTCATTTGATACTTGTTCTGTATTTCTCCCTAGTGGCCAACATTCCTGGCAGAGAAAATGAAACCAGGATAATAACCATTGTAGAGTATGAAATTGCTTCTTATCTGAATCCATACTCTAAACCTCCTTCAGTGCTTTCATAAATCATCCCACACTGATAGAATTATTTTTTATGACTCATAGGTATATTTTACTTTTCCAGTTTTATCCTCTTTACTTTCAAGAAGATTGGATGATGGAGAAGAAAGATTCACCTGCAGAGCTATGTTGGATTTTATTTAACCCTAACACATAGACTGTGGACTAAAAAAAAAGAAATATGCCCAGCTTAGTATTATGTATAAAAATACTTTTTAAAGTTTTACAGAATATAATCCAATGATAAAAGTAATTCACTTAACAAGAATTTATTGAGTTCTTTCTAGGTATAAAGCACGGCAATAGGCGCTGAAGTACAAAAATAAATAAACCTCATCCCTGCCCTCAAGATGCTTATACTCTTGGGTGTAATATTGTGTGACCATTTGTCTGGGCCTGCCTGAGGCAGTCTTGGTTTACACCTGTTTCCCCAATGTAATTATAAACAATACTCTCTTTCACTCTCAAAAGTGTCCCAGCTTAGATGACAAATTGCATATACGCTAGCAAGAATATTTCGCACTAGATGATGTTTTTAAAATACTTGTAATTCTTGGATATACTGTAAATAAAAAGCACAAACAGCAAAGCTGCAAAAAGTATACTGACACACTGTCTTCATTTTGGAATCACTATTCCTGTCTCTATATGTCAGTTGAAGTAAATTCATTGGGAAAGTGTGGCATTTGGTCTTACATTATTCTTTAAAATGCAACTACTGTTCAATCTCTATTGAGAGGATGAAATATATTGGCTAGAAAACTTAAGAAGATGAGAGAATACTGCAATAAATGGAGATAATAATATGTATCATACACTCAACCCCAGTTTTATAGGAGCCAAAGGTAAATAGGACACAGGGGGCCCTTGGGGGCCCGGGAAGTATCAGGTGGAGCAGAAAAAGCAACGGTTGGAGGCATTTGGGGTCACGAGCCTCTGATCTCAGAGTTCAAGGTGGCGTCTTTCCCTCTCTTGGACTCTGGTCTCTCTCCCATTCCTATACATACTGAACTCATTAGTTTTTAAAGTCACCTGCAATGTGCTTTTGTGAAAGGTTGGTGTCTGCAGAACTTCTAATTACACATTACTTTGTGTACTGTTGTCTGAATATGTATATGTATGTATTTTGATATTGAAGACAAGCTATTTTTAGTTTCCTTTTGGGGATGTTTGGAGAAACTCTTAACTGTGGCTATGCTGCTATGGAAACAGTATCCATGTACACTTACTGACATGTTTACAATTGTTTAAAACACTATAAACTTTCCAGGGCAAAGGCAAACAGCTTACTTCCATCAGAGTTTCTCCCTGGTTTCCTTTTTTATTAGTTTATTTATTACTCTCAGACCCATGTTGGAATCTGTTTCATCTGTGCCTGCATTAAAGAGCTGTTTTTTGCTGACGTGCATCATTTAATTGACTTCACATTCGTAACTACAGTAGCACTGAGAACAGATGAAAAGTTTACCCTGAAAGCAGAAATATTCTTTGGCCTTGCTAGGAAGTGAGAATTAAATACCTCCTAGGCTCCCAAATGAAAAAAATGGAATAATACCTCTTGAGGGTATGTTGACTGACTATCTAGAATTTGCATGTGTAGGATAATCATTTAAATGTAACTACTGTAATTATTATTTGTGTGTACAGAATGAATTTAAAGACTAGGCTAATTGCTTCCAAACATGCAAACCGGGACTTCCCTGGTGGCGCAGTGGTTGAGAATCCGCCTGCCAATGCAGGGGACACGGGTTTGAGCCCTCGTCCGGGAAGATCCCACATGCTGCAGAGCAACTAAGCCCATGCGCCACAGCTGCTGAGCCTGTGCTCTAGAGCCCACACGACACAACTACTGAAGCCCGCGCGCCTGAAGCCCGTGCTCCGCAACAAGGGAAGCCACCATTGTGAGAGGCCCGTGCACCGCAACGAGGAGTGGCCCCCGCTCGCCGCAACTGGAGAAGGCCCACGTGCAGCGGCGAAGACCCAACGCAGCCAGAAAAAACAATAAATAAATAAATTTAAAAAAAAAAACAAAAAATAAAACAAAACATGCAAACCCAAAAAGGAGTTTTCTGGCTTATTCCAAGCATGGAGAAAAGTAGGTGGCTAAGAATCTTTACAATTTCTGGAAAAAGAATCTTAACAAAGCCACATGAATTGAAGTGAATAAGAACCATGTTTGTTTGAAAGTACCAGGAAAGTGATTTTTGGCAGGGTAGTTTTCCAGGAGTCAAAAAGTATTTTTTTGACTCCTGGAACCTGTAATTGTGGATCATACAATGGTGTGTCCTGACTACATAAAAGGGCATATACTCTAGCAGAGCATAATACTCTATAGGATTTTAAACACAGAGTACTTACTCCTTTAAAAACTTCTTTTTTCCAAAACCTTATATCTATTTTGGGTAAGTATACAGTAAAGAAAGTTTTAGCTGTCATGAAGTCTACTTTCCTCTCTCTTCTACTAAAATCTCATTTTTGTCATCTTCCTGAACCGGTCATTTAAAATCACAGATCAAGGGGCTTCCCTGGTGGCGCAGTGGTTAAGAATCCACCTGCCAATGCAGGGGACACGGGTTCGAACCCTGGTCCGGGAAGATCCCACATGCCGCGGAGCAGCTAAGCCTGCGAGCCACAACTACTGAAGCCGGCGCACCTAGAGCCCGTGCTCTGCAACAAGAGAAGCCACTGCAATGAGAAGCCCACGCACCGCAACAAAGAGTAGCCCCCGCTCGCTGCAACTAGAGAAAGCCCGCGCGCAGCAACAAAGACCCAATGCAACCAAAAATAAATAATAAATTAATTTAAAAAAAATTACAGATCAAAAAAAAAACACCCAATGGAGTATAGTTGATTAACAGCTATACTCCAGTAAAAAATAAAAATTGAAACAAAAATCAAACACCCGGTGGAAGTCCTGCGGGAAGGGGCATGCTTCGTGGTGAGCTGGGACGTGGGCCTCAAGTGCACGTAGAGCTCGGTGAGCCATAAGCCGACAGTCCCCGTCCCCCGCCCGGCCCCCCAGGCCCCTTTCCAACAGTGTTTATATACTTTCTCTGCTCCCACTCATCAGCGGACATTCCATTCTAAGCCCTTCAAAGGGACAAGGTTTCTGTGATTCTGTTTTTCTTCTTTGTGGGAAGGATTCCTCCCTGCCCTGGAGCTTAGCAGCAGCTAAGAAACGTGACCCCAAGGTCACATTCAAATTAGAACTCAGTAAAACCCGAGGGTTTGTTGCTTCCTGGCTCTAAAGGAAACTCAGAATGACAACGGTGGCTGGATATTCTACCATAGGTATGGAGAGAGTTTACAGGGGGGCCTAACGGGACGGGAATCTGGGAAGACTGGGTGTCAAGTGGCTCTGACAACTGGGTCCCTTTAGGGTTGCCCTCAGGATCAGGATGACAAGGTGGAAGCGGGGTAGCAGCAGCAGTGCGGCTTAACACAGAGCACTCCCCAGGCAGCCACTAATTGGCTTACTCCTTTTGGTCGTCTCTTAAGAAGCAGATTTCCGTTTCTGTTCTGTTGCCTCTGAGGGGATTTCCCAAATTAACCTCCTCTAAGCTTTCTTGAGGGGCTGTTTTTGAGGGCTGGTGGGGAATTTTCCTCTTCTGACCAAACTGTTGCCGGGAGAGATTTATTGCTGATCTTCATCTGGGGATTTTCTCACAGGCCTTTGCTACGTCCTGTTTCCCAGGAGTCTCTGCTCTCTGGGAACTGAAGAGCTATCGGGAGAAGGGGACAAACAGGCTTTAGGAAAAAGGAAAGAGGGCATGTTTGATATAATGTTACTCTTCTCCCCTCTTCCGGTTCTTTGCCATGGTGATCCTGGATTTGAAGATCAGGCCCAGGGACCTTGCTGAGGGTTCAACTGGATTACACTAAACATTCCACAGGAACTTGGGTTGGACAGTGAAATCACAAATCACATGAATGACTGGTTTATTAGAATAGCTTTCCTTTATTGGGGATGGATGGAAACTCTTATGTTAAAAGAAAGCATTAAAGAATCATTACTCCTTTTACTTAATGGTAATACTCTACCACTTCTTGAGTGCTTTCTGTGTGTCATGCATGGTGCTGGGAGTTTTGCAAACATTTCTCATTTGATCCTGGCAACAACCCAGAGAAGTAGGCTTTATTAAGGCCCATTTAACAGATGAGCAAACCAAGGCTCTGAGACGTTAGGTAATTTAGCCACATTTTCCTGGCTGGTATTAGGAGAGCTCCAATTTTGTGGAACCCCAAAGCCTATATTCATTCAGCTATAAATTTGTCAACTTGAGATTTGTTTCATAGATCTTTGAGGTGCTATTACCAGTAGAGTAGTAGAAAGGATCCTGTGTAGAAGCAGCCCCCCAAAACCAGGAGTGAACATATTTTACGGCCAGTATTGACAGTTGTTAGCTTAGCTCTGTACACATGCCAGGCCCTTCTGCTGTATATTCACCATCTTCACATCACCTGGAAAGTGATGCTGCTGACCTGGGAGTAGGAATCAATATATAAAAGAAGCTCCAATTGAACCAATTAATTAGTTGTTTCTCTTAGAGAACCCTCTACCTAACCACCGCTTTTCACCTTGCTATTTTCTGCCCTAGCTTTGTACATTTTATCAAGGTTCTTAGAAATAATTCCCCTGAGGACAGGTCCCAGAATATCTCTGACCCTGCTCTGGCCCAGGGAAAATAACATTCTTGATTGCTCTGAAGCTAGATTACTGTCTCTGTGTGCACTGGTATGTCTGTGTTTTCTTTTACGAGTTTCTCAGTGGGACAGATTATTAGCCACAGTTGACATTTGCGAAGTTTGCCATATACTTTCAGTTCCACCAGAGGAGTTATGAGTGCGGGTGAGGGTTTTGGGGGCAGTACCAGGACTGATATGGCAGATCCTGGGAGTTCCCAAGGGTCAGCTTGGACACCCCTTTCCCACTGCACACTTTGCTGCAGCATCTCCTCTCCAGGGTCTGCCTAGGAGGGCTCCTGACCATATCCTCTTCATCCAAATAGTGAACTCTGATAGCTACCAACTGTTAAGAGTTTACTAGTTGCCAAGTGATTTACCTGCCTTAACTGACTTGATCTTCACCCATGAAGGTAGACAAAATGATTCTCATTTAGTTTACCAGCGAGGAAACCAAGGCCCCGGCAGGTTAATGATTGACCCAAAGCCGCCTAGTAAGTAATCTGAGAGACTGGGACTCAAATACTGGTCTGTCTGATTCCTAGTTATGGCTTTGTTGTGGCAGAGGGGAGTAAACCTTATTTATGTGTTTATTTTTTATTTATTTATAGAGATATTATATTCGTTTCAGGTGTACAACATAATTCAATATTTTTATATATTATGAAATGATCACCAAAATAAGTCCAGTTACCATCTGTCACCATGCAAAGTTGTTACAATATTATTGACTATATTCCCTATGTGTACATTACACCCTTGTGACTTATTATATAGATAAGTTTGTACCTCTTAATCCCCTTCACCTTTTTTGTCCGTTCCCCTCCTCTCCTCCCCTCTGGCAACCACCAGTTTGTTCTCTGTATCTATAAGTCTGTTTCTGTTTTAATTGGCTTGTTTGTTTTGTTTTTTAGATTTCATATGTGTATATATATCTACCTCACATCTTTTTTTATCTATCCATCTACCGATGGACGCGTACATTGCTTCCATATCTTGGCTACTGTAAACAGTGCTTCAGTGAACATAAGGGCATGAATTCTTTTTGAATTAATTTTCTTCAGATAAATACCCAGAAGTGAAATTGCTGGATGTTATGTAGTTCTATTTTTAGGTTTTTGAGGAACCTCCATACTGTTTTGCATAGTGGCTGCACCAGTTTACATTTTCACCAAAAACGCACGAGGGCTCCCGTTTTACCACAACCTCACCAACACTTACTGCTTCCTGTCTTTTTGATAACAGCCATCCTGACAGGTGTGAGGTGGTATCTCGCTGTGGTTTTGATTTGCATTTCCCTGATGATCAGTGATGTTGAGCACTTTTTCATGTTCTTGTTGGCCATCTGTCTTGTTTGGAAAAATGTCTATTCAGATCTTCTGCCTAATTTTTAGTCATGTTGTTGGTTTTTTGATATTGATTTCTTCACTTATGGTTTGATGGATTCCTTTATTGTTCTGTTTGGATTCCTTTCTTTTTGTGTGTGTGTATCCATTGTAGGTTTTTTGTTTGTGATTACCATGAGGTTCATATATATCAACCCGTATCTATAGCTGTCTATTTTAAGCTGATAGTCACTCAAGTTTGAAGGCATTCTAAAAGCACTACGTTTTTATTCCCGTTTCCATGTTTTTGATGTCATATTTTACATCTTTTTATTTTGTGTGTCCCTTAACTACCTATATAGCTATAGTTGATTGTACTACTTTTGTCTTTTAACTGTCACACTAGCTTTTTAGTGGCTGATCCACTGCCTTTACTATTTATTTGCCTTTATGAGTGAGATTTTCTTTCATATATTTTCTTATTTCTAGTTATGGTCTTTTCTGCTTAAAGAAGACCCTTTAACATTTCTTGTAAGGCTGTCTAGGTGTGATGAACCCCTTTAGTTTTTACTTATCTGGGAAACTCTATCTCTCCTTCAATTCTGAATCATAACTTTGCCAAATAGAGTATTCTAGGTTATAAGTTTTTTCCTTTTAGCACTTTAAATATATCCTGCCTCTCCCTTCTGGCCTGTAAAGTTTCTGCTGAAAAGTCAGCTGGCAGTCTTATGGGGTTTCCCTTGTATGTGATTAGTTGCTTCTTTTCTTGCTGCCTTTAAGACTCTCTTTTTATCTTTACCTTTTCCATTTTCATTTTAATGTCTTGGTGTGCATCTCTTTCAGTTCATCTTGTTTGGAGCTCTCTGTACTTCCTGTACTTGGATGTCTGTTTCCTTCCCCAGTTTAGGGAAGTTTTCAGCCATGATTTCTTCAAGTAAGTCTTCTATCCCATTCTCTCTTTCTTCTCCTTTTGGGAACCCTATAATGCAAATGTTATTATGCTTAATTTTGTCCCAGAGGTTCCTTAAATGCTCCTCAATTTTAAAAATTCTTTTTTATTTTTGCTGTTCTGGTTGGGTGATTTCCATTATTCTGTCTTTCATATCACTTATTCGTTCTTCTGTATTATCTAATCTGCTGTTGATTCCCTCTACCATATTTTTTATTTCAGTTATTGTACTCTTCACCTCTGATTTGTTGTTTCTTATATTTTCTAAGTCTTTGTTGAAGTTCTCCCTAAGTTCCTCCATTCTTCTCCTGAACTCAGTGAACATCTTTATGATTGTTTCTTTGAAGGCTTTATCAGGTAAATTACTTATCTTCGTTTCATTAGGGTTTTTCTTCTAGGGTTTTATTTTGTTCTTTCATTTGGAACATATTCCTCTGTCTCCTCATTTTGTTTTATGTATATCTATATCTATCTATCTACCTACCTACTTACACTCTTTTTCAGATTCTTTTCCATTATAGGTTATTACAAGATATTGAATATAGTTCTCCATACTATACAGTAGGTCCTTGTTTATTTTACATGTAGTAGTGTGTATCTGTTAATCCCAAACTCCTAATTGATCCCTCCCCCACTTTTCCCTTTGGTAAACGTAAGTTTATTTCTATGTCTGTTAGTCTGTTTTATAAATTAGTTCATTTGTATCATGATTTTTAGATTCCACATATAAGTGATATATGATATTTGTCTTTCTCTGTCTGACTTACTTCACCTAATATGATAATCTCTAGGTCCATCCATGTTGCTGCAAATAGAATTATTTCATTCTTTTTTTTCATGGCTGAGTAGTATTCTATTGTGTGTGTATATATATATATATATATATATATACCACATCTTCTTTATCCATTCATCTGTCAATGGACATTTAAGTTGCTTCCATATCTTGGCTATTGTAAATAGTGTCACTCTGAACATTGGAATGCATGTATCTTTTTGAACTAGAGTTTTCATCTTTTCCAGACATATGCCTAGGAGTGGGATTGCTGGATCTTATGCATCAAGGGTCTTTTATAGCAGAAATTATTTTATAATCTCTGAAATGACCTTATACCAAAAGTAATATTAATAGTTTGTTAAATAACTCCATAGTAAATAACCATGTTTAGGACATGTTTGCCTGCTTGAAAGAAAATAGGGCATTAATTTGGAAATTATTAATTTTTCATATTAATACATGAATAAAAATTTAAGAAAAATGAGGGCCATAGTTCCATTTCTTTGTACTCTTTTAAGCAAAAGTTTTTTAACCAGTTATCTATATTTGCTGCCTCTAATGTCTCTCTTCTTATCACCTCTTAAAACTTGCTTCAAACATGTGTCTCCCATGAATGCTTCATTGAAACTGCTCTTTTCAGAGATGCCAATGACTGTACTTTTCTAGGTCCATCTGTCAGTTCTCAGGCCTCAGCGTAGCTGTGTGTCAGTAGTATTTGACATAGCTGGTTTCTCCCTCTACTCTGGAACAGTTTCTTCACTTTGCTTCCAGGACACACCCTCTCTTGGATTTCCTCCCCCTCACTGGGCATTCCTTCTCAGTCTCCTTTGCTGGTCCCTCCTCTCCTCCCTGACCTTATAACCCTGGAGAGCTGCAGGGTCTTCTTCTTAGGCCTCTTCTCTTCCTTACTCCCTCCTTTGGTGATCTCACCCAGTTTCATGGCCTTAAATATCATTCTACATGCTGCCAAAAGTGTATCTCCAGCCCAGACTCCTCTTCTGAACTCCAGACCTTTATGCAACTGCCGACTTGACATCTCAGACTTAACAAGTCCAGACTCAAATTCCCATTCTTCCTTTTAAAGCCTGCCCCATCCACAGTCTACACCTCCCCAGTGGATGGCGACTCTCTCCTTAATTAGTTCCGAACAAAAACCTTACAGTCATCCCTGACTCTTCTTTTGTCTTTTTCCTCACATCCAAGTCTTGCTGGCTCCTCCTTCAAAATATATATGGAATCCAACCACTTTTCACCACCTCCACCTCTCCTAGCCTGGTCTGAGCCACTGTCATCTCTCTCTTGGATAATTGCCATCACTTCTTAACAAGTCGCCCTGCTTCTAACCCTTGCCCCTCGCTTCTACTATAGGCTAGTCTCAAGAATTCAGTCAGAGAGATACTTCAAAAATAAAGTCAGATCATGCTACTCTTCTGCTCAGAAACCTGACAATGGTGTTCTGTTTCACTCAGGGTAAAACAAGTCCCCTCAAAGGCTTATGCAACCCAGATGACCTGCTTCCCCATCACCTTTCTGGCCTCAACTGCTGCTAACTTCACCTTCACTCATTCCCCTCCAGCCATGCTGGTCTCCTTGTTGTTCCTCAAACACCTCAGACCTTTGGCCTGGAAAGCTTTACCCAGAGAGCCACATGGCCCGCCCCCTCACCTTCTTCACATGTTCCCTAGGTTTTCACCTTCTCAATGGGGCCACCCTGCCACCTATTTCACCTGAACTTTCCTTCCCTCTTCACACCCAGCACTCTTGATCATCTTACCCTGGTTTACTATTTCCATTTTCCATAACATTTATCCCTTCTAATGTCTATTGAAATCACTTACTGTATTTATGGTTTATTTTCTGCTTCCCACCTATAATGTAGTCTCCATTAGGACAGGGATCTGTTTATTTTGTTCACTGATGTATTCTAAGCACCAGATCAGTGATAGCCGCCTGGTAGGAAATCAGTAAATATTTTTAAATGAATGAAAATTCAAATCTTCAGAGACAGAAATGACAGGTATGAGAAAAGTCTGTAAAGACCCTATCCATGTTGGTTCAGTGATTTTAAAAAGGATTTTTATCTCTTACTTCTTAATGACAGAAATAAGCATATAACTTCACAAACTCACAAATTAAAAGCACCCACAACAGTCTGTTCACTTCAACTGTTGCTTTTGAAGAACTTGATAAAATATCTTGTCCTTCTATCCCTTCTTTTTTGGTAAGCCTCCTTTTAAATACTCAAATAACCTGGGTGTTACTGCTGGGAAGACATCAGAAAGGCATTTAGCTGAAGGATAGAATTTATCAGGGCTCATGGTCAAAACAGCTCCTCAATATTTATTCTATATTGTCTTTGAATGATAATATTCATAGTTCCCATCTGGACAGGCCTCATAGTGTTCATGGTACTGTGATGGGCCTTAAAATTCATGTGATCTGTTTTCTCAGATGAAAGTGGGAAGGATTCTGACAGCAAGCTGGTTTGTGGGTAAAAGAAATGATACCATTGGTCGAGGCCTGATGGCCACCATAGCTGTTACATGTTTATATTAATACTTCCCTTTTTGAGACATTTCAAGAAGTACTTTTCTCAGTAGTATGTGGTAGACTACATGTAATAATGACAAAATTTCTGAGGTTGCTCTTGAGTGTTTCCTGGTAAGCCTAACCACAACATGGTGGGTACTTAGTAAATGACAACATGGTGGGTATAGGGGTTAAAATAGTGTCATTCATCTCACAGTCTTTCTCAATGGAAGGCACAAAATAATATACACTATTTTATTCTCTAGTTTTCACCCATGCCCTTTTCCCCACTCCAGGGAAACTTTAAGTGGATTTGCTATAACTGTGTTATGCATATGATAGACAGAATCTGTTACTATGATTAAATAATTTATGTATATTTAAAAAAACAATTGTCTGTTATTTATAATGGCAGTCCTATTACTTAAAGTAACTTTGTTTGGACAGATCAAAATTCATCACTCAAATTTTTAACACTAGGGCTTGAAATTACTGGTTTTTTTAAATCAAAAGCATTAGAGGAATATAAGATAGTTATAGGAATATGATAACATTATAGGAAGTTTGGACAATTAAAAAAACTACCTGTAATTCCATCTAACCATTATGATCATTTGTGAGCCAATAAACTAATCAGTCTGATGTTGGTTGTACTTAAGTTTTAAATCCTCTGCAAACCCACTTATTAATTCATTCTTTCGGCAATAATTTTTCAAGCATCTGTCTGTACCAGGCCCTGTGCTACACTATGGGTATTTTGTTGGTTCACAGGGAGAGGCCAAAGTCTCAACACTTGGCAAACATCAGCCATTCTCTGACTTCCTCTGACTTCCTCTTTTGCCCAGAGGTTTAGAAGCAGCACAGGGGGGATGCCAGTCCAATGGTGACATGGTCACTCTTCTGCTTTGCGTGAAGATAAGGGCACTAATTCCTTTGCTTCTCCACCCTTCATCTGCAGATTACCTGGGCCTAGACTGGCCTTAAATCTCTGAGACAGACTGAACCCTAATAAATGGGTTGCTGATCCTAAAATAAAATTGCGAATCAGGTTTGGTGTTTGATGTAAAAGCCTGAGAGACACAGGTTTGTTGCTAATTTAGATTACAAATGTCATCAAAAATAGAAACCAAAAAGGTTAGGTAATTTCTAAATTAAACACTCTTTCTTAGAATAATTACCATGTCACAGCATCTGTGTACTTTGGTAGAATTTGAATTACACTTTATTACTCAGAATAATGTTATATTCTTGTCACCAAATAATACTTGAGTACATGCTCTTGTACTCCCTGACTGCAGGAAGGGTGTTGCCCTGAATGCTGGTACACCCTCTGAAGTGAAGCTTGGTTTTGACGGAACTTTTCAGGTACTAAAAAAATCCCTTTTTCTATTCCCCATTCATTCACAGGCAAGAGACATAGGCTTTGTTCATTTTTTTTCTAAACCTAAATGGACTGAGTCAGGCTTGTATAATCACCACTAAGGACAGATCATGGCAGCATGGAATATATGATTTGAATCTCCTTTCCATGGAAACTGGCTATGAAAAGGGTAGGTCCATCAATCATAATTTGAAAGGCGAGTTACAGATCTTCTGATGAAGCCTTCTCAGAGCAAGTAGAACTGGGAACCCGTTTTTCAGTTGAGGAAGTACACCTGGTCATTTTGGATATTTCCATCTTGATAGCTTAGCCAGTGGGAGAAGCTTCCTGGCCTTAAATAATAGCTTTTCAGCATTTCATGTTTCTAAGTTTGAGTCTGAATTTAAGGAATGCTAATCTGTAACAACAGTTACAGAATTCCACAGAATTTTGTCTAAAATGACATGAACTGGTTGTCATAGTCTGGGAGATAGTTCTTCATTAGGACACAGCTTTGCCTTTAGTCAAAAGTCATACATGCACAAGCAAACAATGGCTGTGTTTTGTATATTTTTCTGTTCCTTTAATGCATTTAAATTTCAATTATGGTGTACAAGACATGAGTTGTATTATTAAACTCTCCTTTATGCTTCTTAATGAGGACTATTTTTTTTTCCTTTGAGTTGAAAACAAACCTTTTTAGCTTAAAAGCCTGTGTATTCTAAAAATGAATAATCACTATACAGAGACCATGATCACTATGCTATTTGTCCCTTAATATGTGCTCTTCTTTCTTCCACAGTAATAGAACCCCTGATTTTTTAGCTGGGCATGTAGCTGTTCAGAGGGAAAAAAAGGCTATTGCCCAGTTTCCTTTGCAAAGGACTGGGTGGAAGTTTTATATGGCAACTTCTGGAACTTTCCTTAAGTGACAGTTGGTATGTACCTCTTGCCCCTTCTTTGTCCCGTCCTCCATCCTGATGCTACAATTGTGGACATACTAGCAGGAGCTCTCACTGACATCTTGGCTCATGAAGACAAGGGCAACACAGCAGATGAGTGGGCAGAAATGTCATACCAGCTTGCCTACCTTTGCAGCTTTATATGAAAGAAAAGATAAACTATCCTGTTTAAATGACTGCTCTTTTGGGTCTATGTTTTTCAAAATGAAAACTAATCCTCATGTACACAATCACCTATAATGGAAAATAATGGACTGTTTAATCTCACATGAAGAAATAAACATACTGTAGCAGACACCTATTGGCTCATCTTCCTGACACCATTTTCCAGAACTGACCCTCTCTCTGCCACCATCTACTTAGTTATAGTGAGAGTTTCCAAGCTCTAGAACATGACCTCACCTTTGACTGAAGGATGAGCCCCTGACCCAGCCTGGGCCAATCAAAAGCTTTCCCCAGGAACTTGAAAATAAAAAGGAGAAAAAGAGATTAGTCTCTTTGGAGTATAAGGCTGTAATAGTAAATACATGAGCTACTGGCAGCTTTGTTTTCCAGCAGGTGTTAGGAGAAGTAGAAGAAAACAGGCTACAGTGGGAAAGAACAATGAATCAGAGTCAAAGAGAGAAGCAGAGGGGCTCCCCTGGTGGCGCAGAGGTTAAGAATCCACCTGCCAGTGCAGGGGACATGGGTTCAAGCCCTGGTCCAGGAAGATCCCACATGCTTCGGAGCAACCAAGCCCGTGCACCACAACTACTGAGCCTGTGCTTTAGAGCCCGCGAGCCACAACTACTGAGCCCACATGCCTCAACTACTGAGCCTGTGTGCCTAGAGCCTGTGCACCACAACAAGAGAAGCCACTGCAATGAGAAGCCCACACACCACAACAAAGAGTAGCCCCCGCTCGCCGCAAGTAGAGAAAGCCCCGTGTGCAGCAACGAACATCCAATGCAGCCAAAAAATTAATTAAAAGAGAGAGAAGCAGAGATTTAGGGATGGAGGCAGAGAAGATTCCTAGGTTCCCAAGTCCTCTCAGGCCTGGTTGTTTCAGCACTGCTACTTGCTTACTTAACATCCACTCTCCACTTTCTCCTTTCTAAGCAATGCTGATGTTCTGAATCCCCCTCTCCCCCTCATCCTTAGAGGGGGTTACAGATTGGCTGAAAAAAATATGTGCCTGACAATCCCCTGGCAACTCTATTGATCCAGTGATGGGCATGCCTTTTATATTGGCCCAATCTGATTGAAAATTTATATTCTATGTCTAGTGGGGGCAATTTACTCTTTTTCCTGCTGGAGATGAACAAGGAAGCACATAGCCCTGATTGCCATTGTCAGCTCTCTTGCCTCTACGAAGGTGACCATCCTGGGATGAGGGCAACACGAAGATGGAAGCAAGAAGAATTCTAAAAAGTGTGAGCCTTTGATAGCACTTTTTAAATTATTTATTTATTTATTTATTATTTGGGGCTGCGTCTGGTCTTAGTTGCTGGCATGCGGGATCTTTCGTTGTGGCGTGGGCTCTTCCTTGCGGCACGTGGGCTTCTCTCCAGTTGTGATGTGCAGGTTTTCTCTCTCTAGCTGTGGCACGTGGGCTCCAGGGTGCGTGGGCTCTGTAGTTTGCGGCACTCAGGCTCTAGTTGAGGTGCCGGAGCTCAGTAGTTGTGGCACACGGGCTTAGTTGCCCTGTGGCATGTGGGATCTTAGTTCCCCAACCAGGGATCAAACCCACCTCCCCTGCATTGGAAGGCGGATTCTTTACCACTGGACCACCAGGAAAGTCCCTGATGGCATTTCTGAGCCCACCCTGGACTGAATCAAATATATTTAGATAATAAATGACCTATTATAGAAGTCAGCGGTCATCAAAATTTTTCTTAAAGGGCCAGATAGTAAAAAGTTTAAGATTTGCAGGCTATAAAGTCTTTGTCCCAACGAATCTACTCTGCCATTGTAGCTCTAAATGAGCCTTAGGAAATACATATATGAATGGCTCTGAATGTGTTCCAGTAAAACACCTGGTGACCAACCTGCAGGCCATCATTTGCCAATCCCTGTTATAAGCCAGTTTGAGTCAGTTTTCTGTTACTTGTTGCCCAAACTACCATATATAATACACAGGTTCTAGTTCATTTCTGAGGGCCAGCTGCATCTTGCCCTTGGAGTCTATGAGAATCTCCAGTGTCCAGAGCAGATGGCCAAAATATTTAACAAAGGGTACAGCATAAACACCAACCAACCACGAACATGTACAACGGTCATCTTGGGGTGAACTGGCTAAATATTACTTTGCTATTATCTCTCTATGAAGTCCTCTTTGTTACTTAAACCAGCCAGAGTTTATTTCTGTTATTTATAAACAAAAGCATCTTCACCGTTCTTTTTAGATTTTCATTTTGGGTACTCCTTTAATGATTTTACTTTTTTTTTTTGGTTAAGATGCTGATCAGTTTTATATTATTTCTTCTTTTTGATTCTTCCTTTCTTAAGTTCAGTATTCCAGTGACAAGATTGTAATACTGAGTCTTTTAAAAACTGGCAGATGAAAACGTTCCCTGATAATGAGCTCTTTTTTGAATTCCTGCAGGCCTTATAATCAATAACACACAGTCTAGCACTTGACACAGGGGGTGTAACTATAAAGTACCACAAAGATTTTAGCACACATAACCACCGCTCAGACATGCAATGTAGTTTGTTAAATGCAGTTGCAACTACAAGTTATATTCCAGCAATGCCGCCATTTCTCACAGCATCTTTGGAATTCCTCCAATCTCCCCACTTTATTTTAATATCTGATGTTGATGGAGAGCTATCACACTGCCATCAGGTCTGGTTTTGAATGAATTCCTGCTATTTGCAAAAAAGTAGATCCATCTTAAATATTTGCAGTCATAGAGTATTTTCTTTTTCCCTTTCCTCTCTCACATAATTATTAGGCACCAAGCTATGCCGAATATGCACCTTTAACTCTTCTAGGTGCTAGTGAGATAAAGTTCCTATTATCAGTGTGTTCATAGTTTAAAAGAGGAGAAAATAAATAAATAAGTTACTATGTAACCCAAATTTGTCCAGGCTTCACCAGTCCATGAGTACAGATATGGTCCTCCTAAGTCAAATAACCCGAATTTCACAAGCTTTGCTCCACTTACACATGTGGGAACATAGCCTCCTGCCAGGCTTTTGACATGGGTTCCCACACTAACCACTTATGTGTTTCCATTTAGGTCTCCCCTGTTGATCTCTGCTGCTTTCAAGCCTCAAAGATGCCAGGTGCCTGGGTGTTTTTGTTTTTGTTTTTGACTTTCAAAACTTTTCTTTAATGGTGAAGGAAAATGATACTATGTTACACAAGTTTAAAACTTTTAACATTGTTTTCCAAAAAATTCTAGAAAACAATTAACAGGGTGTAAATCTCTGTAGCTGGTAGACTGACTGGCAGCCAGTGTCTGTAAAACAGTTCAGAGTAGAGAATTCTTATTGTTTTCCAGACTGACCTGCTTCAAAAAGGAAGAGGTAAGTTTAACCCAGTAAGCAAATGCAGAGCTAAAAGACAGGAGGAAAAATGGGCCAGGAGAATGGCTGAGACATATTTTCTTCTCAATCGCAGCCAGTTGCCTCCTTTCTGGGGGCAGATTTTAAAAGAACATAAATTTCTGCAGATGGTGCTTCCTGGTCATCACAGCAGCAATGAGCTCCAAGAAGGCAGGGGCTTTGTCCATTTTCTTCAGTATTGTATTCTTTGGGCCCAGAACAGTGCCAGACATTTACTAGCAGCTCAAGACATACATGAACATAAAATGAATGAATGAAGCCAAAAGAGAGTTAGTCCTTCATTCCACATTTCACTGCTACCCAGCTGTCTTCCACACAGAAATGGGAAGAATGCCCTGCCCCTCACTGGGTGCTACGTTTTGTTTTCTGGGTCCTAATGCCCTTTCTCTTTCTAAGTCCTTGGTGATCACAGCCTTTTTCAAATTCTCTCTCAGCTCCTTTCTCTAAGAACTCAGGCCTGGCCCTTGGGTCATTGGTGGGAAATAGACATACTTGAACCCCAACTATGGCCCAGGCTCAAACTTACTTTCCTGACTTAAAGATAATATGGAGTGATAAGAATTACACTAGATGCATGTACAGGGACATAGCAAACAAGATGAGAAATTGAAGACAGTAGGAAATCATAGGGAGGGGGACAGATGGTGCAGAAAAGATGATGGATAAAACTGCCTGCTTCACAGTTCTGCCTTTTACTTGCCCTGAAAATTTTGTCTTCATAACCTGATTGTTAACATCCTCCTCCTTGTTTTATAATTTCCTCTTTCCAAGTATGCAATAGGTGCTAGTTAAATATTTGTTGACTGGTTGACAAACAGAATTAAGACCTTAGTGGAGTCTCATTGCTTTCCCCCCAATATTTGCTTTTCCATATTGATTGCTCTGTGGTCACACTGGTCTATGAGACACTGGATAATGAGAACTCAATAAACGCTCATTTGTTCAAATCAAAATCTACTTAAGGACTACATACAATGGGTCAAGGCTTGTGCTAGATGGAAAGCCCCAAAGATTAATAAGATCTAATAAGATGCTCTAAAGAAGCATACAAATGTAGCAGTAGAGATAAAGCAGGTCAGATAACTCTAATGTAAGGTAGAAAGAGTTCCATGGTGTTCTAGAAGATCACATAACTTGCTATGGGAATACAAAGGAAGCAAAGAGAACTCTAATTTGTAAGCTCTGAGAAGGGTACACAGAGGAACTCTATGAGGAATAAGTAGGCTTTTAACCAGTGGAGATGGGTGGGGGGGAGCATGTGGGTAGTGGGAACTCCATGAATATATGGAGGTGAAATTCAATCTACAAAGGAATGTATATCATAGATGTTTCCGGTATTTTCTCCCATTCTTTAGCATTTGTGTATCAGTCTCTTAAAACAGAACCAGTAGAATAGTGGTATGGCACGTTTTTTTGGTTGTTTTTTTTTTTTCAAGTTTGCACTGAAGGAGAGGGTTTCATGAACAATGCTGCTGGCAGTATTTTAAAAGAAAGACTAAAGCACCATGCTGCATGTGAATTGCTGTCCAACTGTGCATGCAAAGCAGATGGTTGTTAAACATTTGTTCCATCCCTGGTATTGTCTGCCTTATAAATGCTAAAGAGTAGGTGAAACGGAGAATTCTATCATGTTAAAGGAATTTTTGCCTATAATTTGTTTATAACACACTCCTGACTAACGGGGCAAGCTCCCTGCTCCCTGGGGCTATGCTCCAAGTGCACACACATTCCAGAAAGATTAGCCTTTCCCCTGTTGCTGCTAAGAGCCCTAAAAGCCATGGAAATCAATACACACAATGATTTATCACTGACAGATTAAAATTTTCCATTGATTTCTTCTGGAATGGAAATTTGTGTCCCCCAAGGAGCTTTATTCTTTTAATAGACAACTAGGCACTCAGTTGTAATTTTAAGTTTTGAAATGCTTTGGCAACAGTTTTTATGAAACACACAGACGAAAAATGGCAAGGAGCCCTGGATAGTTTCAAAGTCTGGCTGAGATGTACAGAAGTGAATAGTGCTTGCTTGCCTGGGCCCACTGTGAGCCTTGGTCCCCTGAAGCAGATGCTCCGTCCCTTGCCATTGCCATGTTATCTAACGACTGCTGTCAATTTGCAAGCACCAGCAGTCTGGTGGGCTCCTTGTCTTTCTTTCCTTTCTGAAAACTACTGTCTACTCAAAATGTACTCTGAGGCTATACATCTCAAGAGACCAGCAGGCAGGCAGTATTTGGAGGATCCATCATTCAAGCAGGCTTTATACTCATGCTTTTCAAAGTTGAATGTGTGCATGAGTCTCCTGGGGACCCCATTAAAGCTCAGATTCTGATTCTGGGGTGAGACCTGAGATTCTACAGTTCTAGCATGCTCCCAGGGTTACCTGGAGTGGGATTTTAAACTCATCCCTCTCCAAGGTAGGAAGGACATGTGGTGTGACAAGGACAGTGTGCTGAGCACTCAAAGGCCACGTGATAACATGTCGCCCTGACCAAATGTCCCACAAACATCAGGAACAGAACCCAGAGGGAGAGTCTGATCTCTTCACCGGGAAAGCCTGACCTTATTTGTTTCTCTGAAGCAATATGGTGATGGGATAACAGAGGAAGAGAAAGAAAATAGATGGTTCCTTCCTCTATTCCACACGTTTTAATCCCCTACTCCGTGCCAGGCATTTTCGGCACAGGGAATATAAATATAATAAGAAAATGGACAGAGGAGTAGACTATTTTGGAAAGGCAGACATTGAAAGCATTCCCCTCAACCCCTTTATTTTTGTCAGGAAACTTCTACTCCAAGAGACCCTGTAAGGAATCTAGCTGTTCAGCATTGCCCAGGAGAACATTATCTGTCGGTGTGCTTTGTGTTCAAAGATACTTCTGGCAATGATGTTACTATTCCTGTGTGTGAGTCTGGCAGAAAGCCCTAAGATGTGACCTAATTTCCAAATAGCGTGTCCTTCTGGTGAGCTGTTATTAGTAAAACCTGCTGTAGTTTATGACTCTACCCTATAGACATTGAGAAAATCGAAGGAAAAGGAGATTTCCAACTGGATTTGTTTGTGTGACTAGATGATCTTTATGGAATAACAGCTTATGCCCATTATATGAAGAGATGATGTAGAAACCAACACACCATCTTTTCTTTCTGAGAGAAGGGCTCTTAAAAGCCTGGAAGTGGAAGATCAGTAGGTAATTTGTTGTTAGCTCAAGAAGGGCACATCCTGGTATTTTTATAGTCATGCTGCCCAGGGGGAGAATGTTTATGTATGGCCCTGTTTTATCATCCCTTCTCTCCTGAGTGGGTCTTGAAAGTTAAATTATAACATTGCATTATGCTTAAAAGGAAAGGATGCTTCACAGAAAAAGCATTTACTAAGTTCTTAAGGGACTGTTGTGCACTGATCAAATGACAGATGGTGTTCAGCTTTCACAATGTAGGAGTGCTAAAAGAATGTAGGGTCACAGTGAAGGCATGGAAAATCAGAGTAAAATATGGTGCAAGTTGTTCTAAGCCTGGCATAAGAAGAGGAGGTACCAGGAAAATGATCCTAACCGCCAAGGGAGGAAAGGAAACTGAAATGAAAAATGACAGTACTTCAATTTTTGAAAAGCAGGTCTGCACCCTAATTTAGCTATGGGATTTTGGGTAGGTCACCAGTGTCTCTGGGCCTTGCTCTATGAGTACAGCAGATAAGAGGTTTTCGATGATCTTTAAGTCCCCTCCCAGCTCTGTAACTCTGAGTGGTTACTCTGTGTTAAATGCACCATAAAACAAACACCTTCAGAAGCACCATCATCTATCTCTGGGAGGGTTTGTTTTTATTATCCACATTTTGCAGAAGAAACTAAGGTTTGGAGAGTTTAAGAAACCAGGCCAAGCTTACATATCTAATTGGAGACAGAGCTGGGATTCAAACCCAGGCAACTTGACACCAGAGCTAATGCTTTTAAGCTTTACAACGTGTTGCCTTTATAGAATTTTATGGGTAAAGAAGGAATATTTTGTCACTTTCTTAGAAAGTCAATTGGTGAGGTAGGGAGGTCCCTTACAATATTTGTTACATACCTGTTTTATAATTCTTGACATATTGGAGTTTGATCCTGATAAAGGAAGATGTTGTAACTGGTGTCATAATCTAATGTCCAGGAATTTAAGATGTGAGATGAGCAGCGCACACCTTCCTCAGTTCCTGCCTTCCTCGGCTCACTTAGCTTTACTTCTCAGGTTCTGGCCTGCTCAGCTGAGCCCACTTTGTCAGGCCAGGCTGCTGAAAAGTAGCCACAGGAGCACTGACTAGTGGCATCTTAGGATTCGTGTTCCTGTCTCCTAGACTCGAGATCCTGGGAGCTGGGAAGTTCTAGGCTGCAGACAGCAGCTTCCTCTCACTCTCTTCCAACAAAATTTCCCACACTCACATGACAGGGTTCCAGTAGAGTTTCCTAGTTTGCACGCCGACTTTCCTCCTGAGACTAGTATTCTGCACTAAACACCACCCTGCCTGGATGGGGCTAGGCTACCCTCCCCAGCCCTTGGAGGAGGTGTGACAAAGAGCAGTGGTGGATGCCACCTTCATCATTTTTGCATATTTGCATCCCACTTGTATATATTCTTATTTACTTATATATACTCTTATTTACTTATATATATTTTTTAAACAGACTCACTTTTAAAATTTAAATAGCTTAATCTTTTTGAGAGAGAAAACTTTGTCAAGGAGGTTCATAGTTTTAAGTTTTATATTTAGGTCTATGATTTATTTTAAGTTAATTTTTGAAATATAGTCAGAGGTATGGATTGAGGGATTTTATGTTTTGCATACAGACAACCAATTATTGCAGTACAATTTATTGAAAAGATTATCTTTTCACCAAATGATTGTCTTTGCATCTTTGTTCCTCTCCTTGGGAGTTAGGCTGGGTTCTTTGTTCCTCTTGATTTCCAGCTTGGGAGCCAAAATTTGAGCTACCACCCACCTGGCTTCAACTGTTGCCCTTTCTAGGAGGTTCCTGCTGCCCATTCATTAGCCTGGACTCTATGTTTCCTATATCTTTGGACATTGTAATTTAGTCTCTTATTGACCTCTCTTTGGTTACTTCTGCTTAATAATATAACTCTCCCTTTTCTTAAGGGTTTACTAGGTACTCCAGCCCTAACTCTGCCAACCCTCCAAATTCTCTTTTTTTTTTTAATATCAACTTGCCCTTGATGTCCCAAAAATTACAACATACAAAGTAAATTTGAAATTTTTTAAGGGGTGGGAAAGGGTAAGAAAAGTTTTGAATTTTGTACAGAAGAAATGGGTGGGTATTCATAAAGCAGTGTCATTAACTATTGTCATGTCCCAACTGGGATTCACTATTAAAGGGCTCTTGTGCATAATGAGTTGTTTCCCTCATGTGATTTCTGTTTTAGGGTAGGACCAAAGCATCTATGTACTATCCCACATATATCCCACACACAAAGGTACACATACAGACATCAACGCACACACATACACAGATATCCGGAAATATTTTTGCACTTAACTGTGGCTCCCCATCCAGTTAATTTACAGACATATTTTATAGTTATACTATAGGGGAAATTTCTAAGTTATCGGATTTTAGAGACTATAAGGGTTCATCTGGGTTAGGTGGGCTGTCAACTCTGATGAAATGGTGGTGATGGTTTTGGAGCACTGCATTGAAAAGGATTGCCAAGCTGAGTTTAGCTCAGTGGGGAAAAACAACTTTCATTGATTAGTCATGCCTGCCACGGTTTGGGGTGGTGGCATATATGTGGTATATTACTAACCCTGATCTAAGACTACGCCACTCTGTTTTCTAGTGTAATAATCTCTTCTACACTATCTTTGAGTGCTGGCTTCTGTCTACGATAGGAATATTTTCAGTAATTGTGAGCTTGCTATTTTTCAAGAATGCTTACTGCATTGTTGAACAGCTTACATGTTGAGTCCAAACTCTATCATTGCAACTTCCAATCATTTGTCCCAATTGTACTATTTAGACCCGTACAGACCAAATTAATACCCTATTCCCCATCATAGCTCTTCAAATATGAGAAGATAGCTATTATATGATCTCTTCTCCTAGATAAACACCATTTCTTTCAGTTATTTTTCAGATATTGCGGTTTCTGGGTCTCCACCATCCTGGATGTTGTTTAATTTTTCCTTGCTACCTTTCAAGTTTGCTAATCAGAAAGGGACAAAGAAGTTTAGGTAGGATCTGACCAACTGGAATTAATTGGGACTCTCTTATTGACTTACACTTAATTATATTAATAAGCTTTAGTTTGCACCTGAAATATGTTACTTGGCTATTTCACACTGAGCTTACAGTAAATATAGAAAAATTATTTTTATATAAATTACTTCATTCAGTTCTTCTCTTTCCTGAGTTCATATTTGAATTTTTACCTTTTAAATTGTATCTTAATAATAACTGCCCTTTCCTGAGTACCTGTGCTGCATGCACTATTTGTGTTTTCTTTCATATCTATGAAGTAGATATTCATTTCAATTTAGCAATTGTGAAAACTGAGACTCAGAGATGCCCAGTGTTACAGATCTAGTAAGTTGCAGAGCTTGCACTCAAACTCAGTTCTTTCTAGCTCTAGAGTCTATTCTCTTTTGGCTGCCAAATGCTCAATTTGATAATTTTGAAACCTGAATCCATCACAGAAAAAAAAAAAAAGGTGGGAGGAGACAAATAGGCTGTCCCTTTGTCAAGATGTTCTTTTTTTTTTTCTTTTGCTTTTTTAAACTGCTTTATTAATGTCACAATATATAAAGAACATCTCTCCATGCAATAGGTAAAACTCTCCTGCTGACAGAATCTTACAGATTGGGTGAGAAACAACATTCAATTAGAAGCTGGTAATAGGAGACCCACAAGAAACAAGTAACACCAAAAAGTTTACAACAAAGGTACGTCACAAACATGTAAGTTTAGGAAGCAGGTGTGTCTCCCTACTAACTTCAGGGAAAACATCAGGATTCAAGGCATAAGGCAAAACTCATCATGATGGTCATGGTGAGGGGGGTCAGTGCTAACTGCCTGCACCTTCCCATATTCTCTTCTCTCATCCTTGCCTGTGGCTCTTCAAGCCTCTGAGTCATGTCCCATCTATACTGCAGGATGGGCTGCCTAACACGGAACCTCCTACGATTTCCTCTAGGTACACAATATTCACCAGCTTCCAAAGGGAGGGCGAAAGTCTCTCCTTTATTAACATTCTGCCCCTTTTCATCCTTGTTTTCATTCTCCTGGTTGGCATTTTCCATGTAGAGATTTTTTTTACTGCTTGTTCCTCTTTGGACGCATTGCTCCTGGGCCTATCCTCGCGGTCTCCTGCTCCTCCCACCGCCACGACACTTCGACTGGCAGATCTGCTGCCCCCGCGCCTCGTACTCTTGGGGGCCGACCTCGGCCCGCATTCCCTCAGGGCCACCGGGAGCGGGGACCGAGAAGGGAGCGAGCGACGGCGGGGCTAACCTGTCAAGATGTTCTTTATTTTTGGCATTCTGATGTACCAGTCAAGCACTTCACTTAAATACATAAATAAAGAGGAAATAAACTTTTCCTGACCAGTTCCTGGTGAACTCTTGTTGGTTCCTAGTGGTCGTCTGTTTTAAAGTGCTCATGAGAAGCCTGCTTAACTATCCAGTCTGGAACTTTGCTGGGGATTAATGGCAAGTTTATCAGTCTATAATTTCCAGAATCCATGATTACTGGGACATTTGTTTGTGTCCTTGGTCTGGTCCCTGTCCTACTTCCCATTAGATCTCACAGCTGCTCACAGTGATTCTACCCTTACATCTGCATATGTGTCCAGTTCTCTGGGATGGAAGTGGGGTTGGGGGTTGGGGGGTTGCCCTCCTTTAAAGTAGCTAAGTACTTTCACACCATATTCCCTTGTCTTTTTAAAATTTCTTCTCCATAATGTTATTTCTTCCATTTCCACTTTGTAGGTAAAAAGCAGAGCCTCTCTCTTAATGGAGGGATTAATGGAATAGATGCACTCAACAAAGTTTCCAGCAATTTCTGTTAAGTGAATTCTAAAGTGAACTCTTATGACCCCAACAATAACAAAAGACAGTGAGTGCACTTTCCCGAAAGCCCAACTTGTATTACAAGTCAGTGAAATGCATTTGGGTACTATCTACTCTTTCAGACGATCTGTGCTGGGAAATTTCTCCGTCGATAAAAATAATAGAGCCAAATATGAGTATTAATAGATAAGGAACCCAGCAGAACCCTGCAGGGCCCTCCCCAAGTACAAAACCGAGCAGTTGATGATTAAGACAATAGAGTCACACAGACTCAGTGTCTGACGCACATTCCTGAGTCGTTTTACAGATATTGTAACTGCCACGAGAGGACAAAAAAAGAAAAAAAAAAAAACTACTGATAACTGCATGATGACCAGACTGAAGCCATGACATAAGCTGCTCCAACTTAAGCAGTACTGAACCTATGGCTAGCACAATTCCAAGAGCTGGCCTTAAGAGAATGGGATTAACATTACTGCTCATAATAATCTATGTCTTTATGGGCATCAAAATAATTGCAGCTTGCTCTGCCCGTCTATGTAAGCAGGCAACTAAAATTGTCAGCAAAGAGATGCTACAGACCCATGTTGACATCTTCCACTCTGAGAATACGGCACCCTATGTCGGCACGAAGAAGTTACAGAAGATGGATGTTTGGCCCTAATCCCACAGAAATGAAATGATGTTTGACAGTAGGGAACTGAAAGCAGCTCTTTTGCCCCTTTCCTGCTTGCCCATTTCTGTACCCCTCTAACCTTAAAAGAACCTGATTATAGGAATGAGATCACTAGGCAATTTAACCTAACTCCTGACCATGCTCTCTCCTGAATGCACACCATGCCTTGCCTAACCTGTTGATTCTTTTCCCAGATTAAAAAGAAGTACGAATGAAGAATTAAGCAGTTTTAAAAAAATGACTAGCTTTCTACCCCAACAGTGCCCCTAAAACAATCCTGCGGGCAGATCACTCAGGCAAGATAACATCTGGAGAGAGAGTCAGCCAGTCTGCCTTAAAGGGAGAAAGATGCTGCGTTTAATGAACGGAACCTCCTGCCTCGACGATTCATTGAGATTCTTCACCACCACCCCCATTTTTCCCTTTAAAAACTGTCATGGCTGAGCAGAATCTTCGGAGTTGGTCTCTGGACACCATGCCACCATCTACCCAGGTTGCCAACTTTTCTCATTAAAGCACCTTTCCTTTCTATTGACACTTGCCTCTTGAATTAGTGGCTTACATTAAGAGCAGTGAGCAGCCGAACCTGGGTTCCGTTAACAGGTGTGGTTAATTCCCTGATTACATCCCAACTAGATCTAAGAGTATATGTATTTTGAAAGTTTAAAGTTTCTAGCCTATGACATAGCCTGACACCCATATAACCGTCACAAGATCAGTAGACCGTGCAAATTAACACACCTGCCAGGACCCTGTGTGAGAGGGGTCCGGTGTTAACATAGAGCTGTTTCCTGGATAAGAGTTAGGAAGCAAGCACTTAATACAAAGCTTACTCTCGGTTGTTTTCATGCTTCCCAGTGCTACAAAGAGAGCTTGTCTGTGAAACACTAGTAATTGCACATTGTTGGTGTGGAGGGACATTGAAAGACGATAAACTACAAGGAGCAGCGAGCTCCCTTTATAAATCTTACCTCGCCTAGATTAGCAACCGTGGACTTCAGTTTCCATGTGCTCTGTCCTCTTTGTAGTCCTCAAAGGCAAGCCCTGACTAAGCCCAGCTCCCTCCTTCTTTCTGACTCCTTATCTGGAAGCCCCCCCGCTCCTTCTAATCCCTTTAGAGTCTTTGAAATCCGGGTCTCTGAGCAAGGCGGTCATGAATATTCATCTAGGGGCGTGGCCCCGCAGCGTGCTCGACTCCAGGCAGCTGGGATCTGCCGAATGGGCGCGCCAGCTGCGTGCCGGGGCAACAGTTCTCATTTTGTTTGGGGGGCTGACAAGATGTCCAGCCTCACGCCGGCTCGAGACCGCACATTGTGCGTGCGTGGGAGGGGCTTTGCCAAGACGAATGGACTTCTCTGAGGCAGGGCCTAGGAGCTGTCATTGGAGGGGCTCAAATCTCCCTGCCACCCACCTGCCAGGGCCTGTGAAATTCCATTGACAAAAATTCAGCCATTATCCTCTCCAGGAGTTTGTCAGTTTTTAAGAAAACAAATACCCCTTGTGTGAATAATTGGAGGCTTTTATCCTTTGGTGGCATCTCCTCCTTTGCAATTCTCTGCGATGGAGACTCTTTCTTCTACCTTCTCAGGGCTAATCACAACTGTTCCTCACAGCAGTTTTGTTTTGGTTTTGGTTGTGTTTTTAAGATTATCAAGGCATCTTGTCTGTCTCCCCTCCTCTCCATCATCTTTATTTAGTAGTAGTATAGCAGTAGTGGTTAAAAAATAGACATCCTGAATTAAAATTCCAGTCTGACCACTTAACAATCTGAATGAATGTGGCAAGTTAACTGCTTTTGCTTCAGTTTCTTCAACTGTATCATAACAGGAGGTAATAATACCACCTACATCATGGCGGTCTGAGGATGAAATTTTATTTTTGGATTTATTTATATATACACATAAAATATGATACTGTAATATAAAATAATCTAATATAATCAGGTATAACATATACTTATATATTAATGTATGGTGGTTGCATATATTATCTACTATATATGATCATAAATATAAAATGCTTGTACAATGCCAGGCATGTATTAAACCCTCAGTAAGTGTTAGTTATTGTTGTTGTTCTTTTGTCTTTTGACTGGACAGGACTGGCAGGAGACAGCTGAGTGTAAAACAGTGGAAGTCAGCTAGAGTACATGTTGCTGGAGGCGGAGTTCCATGAGAAGCAAAGGAGGCAAGAAACCACATCCACCCAAGGCGAGAAGAAAGTCAGGCTGAACCCAGAGGGAACAGGGAGGAACAGAGAGGTCAGCCTGCAGTGGGAGCTGGGACACAGCTGAGAAGGGGGGTGCCAGTGGGGAAGTGTGGGAACCAACCCACTTGGGGAAGGATCACACAGTGTGCAGCAATAATGATCACAGTTCCACAACTCGCTTTTTCGTATGTTTGATTTTAGGCTGAGTCCCAGACCCTAGTCTGCACTCCACTGACTCTTAAAGCAACAGGAACCTCAGGCAGGCCCTAGGAGCAGGAGCTGGCACTTTCCTTGGGGTGTCTCAGTTTGAGAAGTTTTAGCTCTAGGATTCTCCATGGACCCCATCTCCCTGTCTTTGCACTATTCCCATCTTTAAAATCCCGTTATCTACAGCACAGCACTCAGGCTCTGAACCCCACCCAGTCCTTCTAGTTATGTTGGCTTTGACTTTACCCATCTTCCTATCTCTTCTGACATTGTCCACCCACCCTTTCCCCACAAGACATATGACCCCCACCTCCCACCCCCATTGATTTCCAGGTATTCCAGTCTTCCTATGGTTTCCTAAACATGTGGTTTTGGAAAGAGTGCTGTGTTCACTACTTCATTTCATTTTCCTGGGCAGCTAAGAAGATATTTCCCAGTTAGGTTCGGACAATGAGCAAATTCTTGACAACAGAAAAGTGGGCAGAAGGGATATGACACTTCTGGTTCAAGGAAGGTAAGAGGGGATCTGAGTTCTTTGTGGTCACTCTCTCTTGTCTATAATTCAGGAAGTGCAGGAATCTAAGACAGTGGTTTGCAAGATGGAAGCAGGCTGGATCCCGAGTTTCTGCTGCAGGAACGCAGACCAGCTGGAATTGGATTATGTTTTTTTAATGAGAAGAAAAGCCATTGAGATTATGGAGTTTATGATCTCAGCAGTTCCCATCCTATCCTGACAAATCATACCCATGCTATGCTCTTTCTCATTTTGGTGTGTCTCTAATAACATTATGCCCCTTGGAATACCTCCCTGATTTCCTCCCCTGCAGTAAAGTGCTATTATCTTTGGAGTCTCCTCTGTGCTCTTATGTTGTGCTCAGGTTTCTGGCCTGAGTGACTAGATGAATCTTGGCACCAGTAAAAGAAAATGAAAAGGAGGAAGAGGAGTACATTTGGTGGAGAAGAAGAGCTCCCTAATGTGCATGATGAATTGGAGAATAGGATATCCAGGCAGAGATGTCCAGTAGGTATTTGGATATATGAAAAGTAAGATAAGAAGAGGGTGGAAGACAGGAAGATGGTTTAGTTCCCCCAAACCCCAACATTTAGGGGAGGGCAGAGAAGGCAGAGCCCTTACAAACTTCCCTAACTTCACAGTGTCCCCCTAGGCCATTCAGGGTTGAGCATGAGTCTGGGAAACTAGCACTAGTTTGTTGACCAAAATTTACAAATGTGAAATTTAATTTCTGAAGAAAACAGGGTACTGTGCAATCAAAGCTGTTGAATAGACATGAAAAAGTCTTTGAAGGTGGAATGGCTTGCCTTTATTACTGAGAAAACTGCCCTTGGAAAGTTCAGCTTTGATCATGTTAAAGGAAACCATAAATTGGTAAATTTAATTTAAAAGCCGACCCTGGCTGTTATATTCCTGGCTTTCCTCAACCTGAAGTCTTCTGGCTTAGATCAACCTAAAGGAGTGAGAAGGTTGCAAACATTTTAAACTTGCTATAGGAGTCGATTGTTTTCACTATCCTCGGTTTTGTTTTGTTTTTCTTCATGTGATTGCTCATTGCAGATAATTCTTAAATTATTCTAAGCGGTCACCCTATTACTGCAGATCTTTAAATGGCACCTGGACTACCTTCATGAGTCAAGAGAGGTGTAACCGGTGCAAATTTCAAGGCTATCAGCAGACCACTGAGGTTCTTTCAACACAGATACTATTTAACATCTGCAGTTTCAGAGGCTCCCGGGCCCAGATTTCTGGAGTATCTCTCCCTCAGAAGTGTAACTCCCTTTGAAATCAGTTCCACGTGAAAAGGGGGTGGTTTCTGTTTGATACAGAGGTATAGATAATATCAACCATTATATTGTCAAATAAAATTCCAAATGCAGCTTAACATGCTGGTTTAATGCAGTTTGGGTTTCGAAGGTGAGAACCCCCAAATGCATTTTCAGTAGCCAATTTTGTCACAAATCCTACCATTAGATGCAGCATTAAGCAATTTAACCCTTTCTTAAGTCTTTGGGCAAATTTAAGTGCCTATTACATCTGCCCTCAATCTTGGGAGTCTGTAGTAAAAATGCAGTCTGTATGGTATATGGATACACCACCATGCAGTATGTGGTGTATTTGATGAACATCATACATTAAAAGCCATAACAGAGAGTGAGGGGGAGGAGAACAGACAGTGAAAGGCATCCTGCCCTGTGTCAAGGGCACCACTCCAGGGTGACATCTGCTCATAAGCTGCTGGACAGCATTTCTCCCACACTGAAAAAATTATCCTTGTGATCTGCAGATTGAATGTCTTGTCCATGTGTTTATTAATGACTTTACATTTCCTTTCATCAAGTCGGTGGAAACATTCCCATGTCCTCTAAATGTATGTAGCTCTGCTGTTCTTTGTGGAATCATGGCTGTAACTAGCATTTTGTTTGTTGGTTTGTCTCTGAGTGCCTATTATGGACTAGTCTTCATGTTAGGGGTTGATATAACATCTTCAGTATCCACATCAACTCTACAAGATGGCCATTACAGTTTTCCTTGTATAGATGAGGAAACTGAGTCTTGGAGAGGTTAGTAAATTGCTTCGGGTCACAGCTGGTGAGTGGTAGAGTTGGATTCAGAGCCTCCAGAGCTCATGCCCTTTCTGTGGGACCTTGCCACTCCTCAGTTAGTCTTCCTTGTGCCATCTTAGAGCTTTTCCTCCATAGCTTATCACTTGACCTTGGAAGTTCCAATTTCCTGAGCCAGCCCCTGGGAGAGTTTGATGAGTTAATTCAAGTTTCTTCATCTGTTGAGGGAACTGAAAAATCTCTGAGTGTAGACCTCAAATTCCATTTATCTTGGATTCCTGCCTCATCAGTGGCTGACCAGGTCAGTGGTGGCCGGTGGGTGTTTGTGCATCTGGTTCTCATCTTGGCTCTGCCTCTAACTCACAGGGTGACCTGAGGATGTCACTTAACCATTTCATGTCTCTGGTTCTCCAAATATAAAATGGAGGCATATTAAGAATGATCTTTCCTGAAGGCTTGCATGGACTAGCTAATTAGGCCCTGGATTACATTTTAGAGCTAAGAATCATATTAATCAATTCAATAAACATTTATTGAGTTGCAGAGCAGGTGGAGGCACGATGTGCCTGGCCTGTGGATGCACTATTCTAAACATTTCCTTCATCTGCACCTCTTTGAGACTCCATGCCACCTCTAAGAATGCCTTTATCTCCACCTACAAGTTTCTTTAATTTGTCTGTGTGCTAAGACTCACTCTTGCGTGCTTCTTCATCCTTGCTCACTCTACTTTGTTTGCAGGGAAACATAGCATAGTTCCTTCCTGTCCTTTAGGAAATTCTGTTAGAATTCAACCAGTTTGGAAAATGACCTCTTCCTGCTCTACTAAACTGGTCTCGATTCTCTGGGTTGGAGCGTGGCATGGTCCATACAGGTCTACACTGTTAGCTCAGAGACGCATACTTTTTATTTTTTAATTCAAATGTGGCACCTGACCTAACACTGAGTCTTCCCACAGTGAGATCACGATCGTGACAATAGAACTTTCATGTGTTTGGGCTCTCTGCCAAGTGCATCCATGAGCCTGAGATACAGCATTCCTGAGATTCCCAAGCCAGATCTTCCTCGGTCTCTGTGCCAGCCCATGAGATAACAGCATGCTGTGAACACATACAGTATTGTGTTTACCCTGTCTGGAGCCGGCTCTCCAAAGGTTGAAACTTTACCCTATTTGGGGGGGGGGGGGATCCTGTTTTCTTATATTTTCATTTGGGATCTTTTAGTAACAAGATAGCCTTCTGGGACCGTGTTGTGAGCAGTTCTGGAATTGATGGGTATTTTTACATGTGTGTACATTTGCTTCTGTTCCTTTTTTTGGTGACCTAGCAGAGGGAAGAGTCTCCATTTGGCTGGAAGCCTGGGATGATTTAATCTCTACTGTTTGAGTGGCATTAATTAATGTAGCAAATGTCTCAGAAACTTAGTTGTCTTAGGGATACCAGGGGAAGGTCTTCAAAGAATCTGTACCATAATCAAAGATATGTAAAGAGTATATCCTAAGAAGAATGAGCAGCCCTGTGGACCAAGAGCAAAACTGCTGAAAAGCATTGGTGGAGGATCATTAGCTCCCTAGTGGGTCTTAATGCTCCATTTCATCAAGTCTGAGCAGTGTCCATTTCATAAAGCTTTTGGCTGTACTAGGTGTTGTTTAAAACATGATGTACAGTGACTTGAAGCAGTGGATTAAAGGAAGAAGAAATACCATTTTGGAAGAATAACAACAGTTAAATACCTGAACTTGCAAAGCAAAGCAAAACAAAACACCCCAAACTCAAAGCAACAACAACAAAAACGAGCAAACAAAAAACCCCAAACCCACAGGAATACTGTTAAAGCCACTCCTCTACTTCTTCTGGTATCATCTCTGGAAACCAAATTTTATTAGAAATACAAAAACGGGATAAAACTTTTGAAACAATTTCTTGTCTGTTGGGCCTTTTCTTCCCAGTCCCTTAATTATCAGATCTCAATTGTAAGGGATCCAAATACATCTTAAGAGCTTTGTCTTACCCATTAAATTTATCTGACAACATGTAGGTTTGAAAGATTAAAGATAGCAGGGAGGGTTTTACAGATTGGGGATCTATTTGTGTTTTCTGAGATTGGGATCACTTTTTTTAAAAAGCTTTTCAAGGTAATGACTGACATGCCAGAATGCCCGACGTCACTAATAGCTATCACAGATGAAGTTGTTCAGTGAAGTTCATTAGCTATACGGTTTTTTAAGGCGTCCCATAGCATTTCAATATCTGAGATGCATTGCCCTTCAAGAACGGCCACTGCTGAAATGCATCCTGTACAATTAGGTTTCCTCTAGGTGGGAACATCGTGGCTCCTCATCTTTTGTTTCTACCATTAACTTTGGAGGAACTTTCACTCCTCTAGGAATGTCAGCCAAGCTGACTTTCCCATAGACCCCGAGTCCTATTAGTTATGAAATCAGTGATTCTATTCATTATTATGTCACAGTAGGATGGGCTTCATGCTAATTTTAGAAGCTCTTTTTTCTTTGGACCACACATGCCATCAAATAGCCTGGTTTGCCTTTTAGGAGGTAAGAAATCAAAAGTATGCAGTTTTGACCTTTTAAAATCTTAGTCTAGAAAACTAGCAATTTTTCTTGGAAACATAGTGGAGGGGTTCATGATTGCTTTATAAGATTATCAATTGCATACATTTAAAAACTCTCCAGAATTAGAAGAAATATCATGACAAGTATTGTAAATATTCACTGTCAGGAATGTACCATAGGCCAAGGTCCTGCCATTCCCGGATGGCTCCTTTAGATTTTCTGTTAATTAAACATTGCTAACATTTTGCTGCTTTGATTGAGGCAAGATGAAGAAATAATAAAGCAACTCAGTGAATGTAAATTAAAATGCTAAGTGTTGTTAATGCTGTTAAATGTTTTCAAGTTGTTAGGTTTGTGCTCTGTGAGTTGAAGGAAGGGTATGATCTCAGGCCTGGGTAAAATATGTGTGAATCCATGTTCTTCTCAAATACAATTGGAAATATTGGCCCCTATAATTTGATCCCTTCAAAATATTAAATTTACTCCAAGCAAATAATTAAGGACATATGCAAAGATTTAACTACGAGTTGATAATAGCAAAAAATTGGAGGTAACCTAACATTTAGGTTGCCCTATCTTAGAGGAAGAGTTAAATAAACAATGGCACATGCATGCAATGGAATTCTTATAGCCACTTGAAAAGAAGTTGCAGAGGAAAGTTTGATGATGTAATAAGATGATCAAGATGTACTGAGTGAAAAATGCAGTTTACAAAATAGTATACACAGCATTCGTTTTTAACCCTTTTGGGGTCCACATACCTCTTTGAAAATCTGAGTAAAATGTACATTATCCTGGATGGTATTTCCCAAGCTTTGCTCTTAGCAGTTTACGCATAAAACTTGAGTTTCTCCTTGGTTTGTAAGTTAGGTAAATCATGTAATACTGACTTTGAAACTTTCCCCTAAATTTTATATAAACAAAAAAACTTCATGCATAACTTGTTTAAGAGGAGATCTACTACTCATTCAGATGATGTTAATGTTCTTAGTGCTCGTTTTTGAAGGTCTTTCATTCATTCATTCTCACATGTGAAATACTCAGCAGAAAGCCTGACAAGTAGTAAACAAACATACAAATGATACTGTTATTTTCACTCACATGCATTGATTTATCCATTCAAATCCTTATTGAACAACTACCTTGAAATGGCTAGCCAGTGATAAATAAGACTGATACGGTTCTGCTCTCCTACAGCTTTTTTATGCCTATTGGGGGAAGCAGACATCAACCGACCACTAAAGAAAAAGGGAGACAGTGCTACAAAGTGGAGATAGAGAGTACCATGCGAGCATAGGTGAGGGCACTCAGCCTCTGCGGAGATGTCAGGGAAGCTAAGATCCTAAGGGTGAATTGAGATTAGATTGGAAGTTGGGGTAGAGTGGATGGGAAGGAAGCAGCATTCCAAGCAGAGGGAACACAGCATGTGCAAAGGGCTCTGAGTCAACATTTGACCTGGATTCCAGTAGACTTTCATAATTTAGAAAAGGTATACTCTTAGTCATTGGCAGTCAAGAGAAGTGTAAGTATTGCTTCTTCAAAATGGACTTCGTTTGTTTTCAAAGTTTGTCTTCCTTAGCTCTATTTAGATTGGATGTCCATTGCAATTATGGTGAACTTCCCAATACCTCCAAGTATACGCAGGATGTATTGTGGGAAGTAAGCCAGCAAGATTGTTCAAAGACAAAGATCGAGCAAAGACAGCATTTGATCACCATTATTTTTCTGGGGGAAAAAAAGGTTCTGCTTGCCCCATAGTGTGTACAGATGATCCGACTTTCTTCCTTCGAAGCCTCTTTGAATATATAAATAGATGCAAGTTCACCAGGAATTAAAAATATGGTAGATCGTTTTGCAGGCATATTTGACTAGACTGGACCCTCTTATCAAGTGTCAGTTATATCAAATTTTGCAGCAGGCTTGAGTCCATGAAACCAGAGTTTGTGGAAGAGAAAGTTCAGTGCAAGTTCAGAGGCAAAGGATGTGACAGAAACACTTTGCAAATACAAAAGATTGAAAGAAACGTTACTTCCCCATATTTAAGCATTACCAGCCTCCCTCCTCCTACATAACATAGTATAAGATAATATTGCAAACAAATGCCCAGACGGATGCTGAATTATTTATAAGAACAGGCTACTGATGTGGATTAGAGAGAAGAAATAACAAAGCAAGAAATAATAATGTTATTGAGACTGATAAAGTAAAAGTACATAAGCAAATGTGAGTGAACAATATCTCTAGAGATTTACACCCACAGGAAATCTGTATGCTGTCACTTGGTTCATGTAGATCCTTACTTGAGAAGAGAAACAACACCTGGGGAATTAGCTGTACTGTATTACTTAACATTTATTTATAACTTTTCAACAATTTCCATAACCAGCATTATTTAGTCACAGATGTCTCGGTAATCAGGATCATGGGCTCTGACAGCTATATTTTTTTAAAACAGATGATTTGTAGTATCTCAACGATGTTTGACAATTTGGAACTTTCCAGTCCTTGCCTATTCACTATTGTATTTTTACAACAGACTGCGTCAGCAATGGCAATTAGAAGATTTAGAAGCTCTATTCTAGTGCTCTTTTCAAAAGAAATATCGAAAGACTGTCTGTTTCTAAGGACTTTATTGTTCTGTTTTTTTCAGATGTGAGTGGCCAAGATAGTATTTAGATTTTGGCCATGAGCCAAGAGGAAATCTCAGTGGTTACCACTGAGGTAGGGACACAGAAGAGCTAAGAATCTTAAGAGGGCCCTCTCTCTTTTCAGAAAGTTATTCTAGGGTGAAGATGTGCTCCCAAAGCTTCCTGATGTGCCACATCTACTAAATCCTCCTAATTTTAAAGGACTGAATCAGGTTTCCTTACAGTATAGCAAAACCATATTTAAATTAAATCATAGCTTTAAAAATTAAAATATTGATAATCCTCTCTATTCCTGATTAGGATTTAGAAGGCACACAATGTACCTTGCAATGTATTTTTCCCCCATGTGGGCAGGGACTTTTTCATGAAGTCAGATTTGTCTTTTTTTTTTTTTCTTACTCTTTTATCCCCAGTGCCTAGAACAGTGCCTGGCCCAGAGTAGGTGCTCCACAAACATGAATGAATGAATTAATGTATTTAAGCAATTAAAGTAAACCAGAACAGAAACACTCATGTGACCTATACGTATAGACCTTAGCAGTCTGGGACCACAAAATTGAGTCACATTTGATGCCCACTTTATGATGGCTTTGAGCCTCTGCCTGGCTCTATGGGAAGCTAACCCTCAACAAATAGCCCCAGGTATTTCTTAGAGGTCCTGAATGTGAGGGATCCTGTGTGTTTAGAAATAGAGCCAATAGTTTCTTCTCTAGCCACATGGCTGAGCCATCCTGCCCCAACCAGACTCCATCTGAAGCACTGGGAGAGAGGTTACTGTTTTCCTCTTTGCTACTCCATCCCAAGCCTGACACAGACCCTTTCCTTAATTCCCCATAGCACAGCTGAAACCAGGCTGCAATTTGGGGTAGGACTTGATTGAAAGTTTAGTACAGGGTGTTAAAAACAAAATTCAGTGGAGTAAATTTGAAGATCTAACTGGCTTTATTCAACAATTCATGAATCGGGCAGCATCCCATCAAGCAAATAGACA
This sequence comes from Physeter macrocephalus, assembly GCF_002837175.3. Taxonomy (NCBI): domain Eukaryota; kingdom Metazoa; phylum Chordata; class Mammalia; order Artiodactyla; family Physeteridae; genus Physeter; species Physeter macrocephalus. The sequence goes on from NC_041225.1 coordinate 79,231,401, forward strand.
GGTGCTCTGAGGAGCCGTACAAAATAAGAGAGTTTTATAGAAGTGGGCAGAGACAAGGAAAGAGCAGATTACCTCATCTTTCTTTGGGGGACAGAAGGAGTCTATCATGTGGATTACCTCACTAGTACTGACCTGGAAGTTCCAGATTGACTGGTTTAAGATTATGTTCCTGGGAGGGGTTGAGGCTGCAATTAGGTTGGGTATTAAGTCTTGTTTTGCTGATGTGGGTCTTAGCATAAGTGACTCCGTTTTGGGCCTGTTGTCTCTTTTTAACCTGGTGAACATCTCAATGATTGCTGCTATGTTAGGTTGTGCTTAGAGCCCATGAATCCCAAATCTGGCCTCATGAGACTGGAGGCACTCAACCTGTCTCCACGTGGCAAGGGCCAGTTCCTTCCCACTGCTGGGAGTCCCCTTCCACTAAGTCACACCGCCTTCTACAACATTTACAAATACGTGAGTGCCTAATGCTTGGTCCAAACAACAAATGCTAAGGACATTCAGGTCCAGGTGGTCAAGGGCAGCTTTACCATAAAGGTAAGAGCTGTTGCTACTTGAAAAATATAGAAATGAGCTAAAAGGTGATCCTGATATTAGGGAATGCAGCTACCACTACCTTTGAACAGAGGAATGTCTGCTTCTCAGGCTAAATAGCCAGAAATTTTAGTCCGGGTAGAAACTGCCCCGGATTATGTAAAAAAGCCAGATTCTACAGCATGTTGACTTCACATTCAAGTGTAAAGTTAGGCTAGATTTTTTTTAAAAATTAGGAATCCATAACAGGTCTTTTATTTTTGTCTCTTGAGGTTTAGATTTGCTTTTGAGGCAAAATACTAGAAAGAATGTTATGCAGAAGTAGTGGTCACTTTAACACAACTCCACTCCTTCCTCCCCACCAGTTTCAGTGGAACATTCCATCCCCCAAAATTCCATTTGCTTTTGGTGCTCACCCTTGGTTCCCCCACTATGTGGAGAAAGCTAACCATCCTGAGTTCTCAGTGTAATGAAACATCTTACTTGTGAGTTTTATATCAATAGGGAATCGATTACAGAACAACCTGTGTTCTACAACTTTTGGCAACCTGAACCTTTGTGAGCAAGGCATTGGCATTTCCTTGTCTATCAGTACTGAGCTAACTTTGTGGCATTAAATGGAGGCGATGATGGCGTTGCCACTGAGACGAGAAGCAGGACTGTGGGCATGGCTCTTTCAGGGCCTCCACATACCAACCGAACTCTGCCTACTTGGATGGTTTAAATGAATCGGTAATTTTGCTGAGGCTTTTAAAAAATATTACCTTGGGCTTCCCTGGTGGCGCAGTGGTTGAGAGTCCACCTGCCGATGCAGGGGACACGGGTTTGTGCCCCGGTCCGGGAGGATCCCACATGCCGCGGAGCGGCTAGGCCCGTGAGCCATGGCCGCTGAGCCTGCGCGTCCGGAGCCTGTGCTCCGCAACGGGAGAGGCCACAACAGTGAGAGGCC
>NC_041225.1:79233467-79250163 GCF_002837175.3 Physeter macrocephalus
ACATTGTGGTACATGACTCTTTTTGAATTATGTTTTTCTCAGGGTATATGCCCAGTAGTGGGATTGCTGGGTCGTATGGTAGTTCTATTTTTAGTTTTTTAAGGAACCTCCATACTGTTCTCCATAATGGCTGTATCAATTTACATTCTCACCGACAGTGCAAGAGGGTTGCCTTTTCTCCATGCCCTCTCCAGCATTTATTGTTTGTAGATCTTTTGATGGTGGCCATTCTGACCGGTGTGAGCTGATACTCACTGTAGTTTTGATTTGCATTTCTCTAATGATTAATGATGTTGAGCATCCTTTCATGTGTTTGTTGGAGATCTGTGTATCTTCTTTGGAGAAATGTCTATTTAGGTCTTCTGCCCATTTTTGGATTGGATTGTCTTTTTTGGATATTGAGCTGCATGAGCTGCTTGTATATTTTGGAGATTAATCCTCTGTCAGCTGATTTGTTTGCAACTATTTTCTCCCATTCTGAGGGTTGTCTTTTCATCTTGTTTATGGTTTGCTTTGCTGTGCAAAAGTTTTTAAGTTTCATTAGGTCCCATTTGTTTATTTTTGTTTTTATTTCTACTTCTCTAGGAGGTGGGTCAAAAAGGATCTTCTGTGATTTATGTCAAAGAGTGTTCTGCCTATGTTTTCCTCTAAGCGTTTTTTGGTGTCTGGCCTTACATTTAGGTCGTTAATCCACTTTGAGTTAACTTTTGTGTATGGTGTTAGGGAGTGTTCTAATTTCATTCTTTTACATGTAGCTGTCCAGTTTTCCCAGCACCACTTATTGAAGAGGCTGTCTTTTCTCCATTGTATATTCTTGCCTCCTTTATCAAAGATAAGGTGACCATATGTGCGTGGGTTTACCTCTGGGCTTTCTATCCTGTTCCTGTTCCATTGATCTATATTTCTGTTTTTGTGCCAGTACCATACTGTCTTGATTACTATAGTTTTGTAGTATAGTCTGAAGTCAGGGAGCCTGATTCCTCCAGCTCTGTTTTTCTTTCTTAAGATTGCTTTGGCTATTCAGGGTCTTTTGTGCTTCCATACAAATTGTGTGAAGTTTTTTGTTCTAGTTCTGTGTAAAATGCCATTGGTAGTTTGATAGGGATTACATTGAATCTGTAGATTGCTTTGGGTAGTAGAATGTGTTGTATCATGTCATCTGCAAACAGTGACAGCTTTACTTCTTCTTTTCCTATGTGGATTCATTTTATTTCTTTTTCTTCTCTGATTGCCATGGGTAAAACTTCCAAAACTATGTTGAAAAATAATGGTGAGAGTGGGCAACCTTGACTTGTTCCTGATCTTAGTTGAAATGTTTTCAGTTTTTCACCATTGAGAACGATGTTGGCTGTGGGTTTATCATATATGGCCTTTATTATGTTGAGGTAAGTTCCCTCTATGCCTACTTTCTGGAGGGTTTTTATCATAAATCGGTGTTGAATTTTGTCAAAAGCTTTTTCTGCATCTATTGAGATTATCATATGGTTTTTATCCTTCAATTTTTTAATATGGTGTATCACACTGATTGATTTGTGTATATTGAAGAATCCTTGTATTCCTGGGATAAACCCCTGTTCATCATAGTGTACTATCCTTTTAATGTGCTGTTGGATTCTGTTTGCTAGTATTTTGTTGAGGATTTTTGCATCTATCTTCATCAGTGATATGGGCCTGTAGTTTTCTCTTTTTTTTTGACATGTTTGTCTGGTTTTGGTATCAGGGTGATGGTGGCCTCATAGAATGAGTTTGGGAGTGTTCCTCCCTCTGCTATCTTTTGGAAGAGTTTGAGAAGGATAGGTGTTAGCTCTTCTCTAAATGTTTGATAGAATTCGCCTGTGAAGCCGTCTGGTCCTGGGCTTTTGTTTGTTGGAAGATTTTTAATCACAGTTTCAATTTCAGTGCTTGTGATTGGTCTGTTCATATTTTCTATTTCTTCCTGGTTCAGTCTCGGCAGCTTGTGCATTTCTAAGAATTTGTCCATTTCTTCCAGGTTGTCCATTTTATTGGCATACAGTTGTTTGTAGTAATCTCTCATAATCTTTTGTATTTCTGCAGTGTCAGTTGTTACGTCTCCTTTTTCATTTCTAATTCTATTGATTTGAGTCTTCTCCCTTTTATTCTTGATGAGTCTGGCTAATGGTTTATCAATTTTATTTATCTTCTCAAAGAACCAGCTTTTAGTTTTATTGATCTTTGCTATTGTTTCCTTCATTTCTTTTTCATTTATTTCTGATCTGATCTTTATGATTTCTTTCCTTCTGCTAAATTTGGGGTTTTTTTGTTCTTCTTTCTCTAGTTGCTTTAGGTGCAAAGTTAGGTTGTTTATACGAGATGTTTCCTGTTTCTTAAGGTGGGATTGTATTGCTATAAACTTCCCTCTTAGAACTGCTTTTGCTGCATCCCATAGGTTTTGGGTCGTCGTGTCTCCATTGTCATTTGTTTCTAAGTATTTTTTGATTTCCTCTTTGATTTCTTCAGTGATCACTTCGTTATTAAGTAGTGTATTGTTTAGCCTCCATGTGTTTTTATTTTTTACAGATCTTTTCCTGTAATTGATATCTAGTCTCATAGCGTTGTGGTCAGAAAAGATACTTGATATGATTTCAATTTTCTTAAATTTGCCAAGGCTAGATTTGTGACCCAATATATGATCTATCCTGGAGAATGTTCCATGAGCACTTGAGAAGGAAGTGTATTCTGTTGTTTTTGGATGGAATGTCCTATAAATATCAATTAAGTCCATCTTGTTTTTTTTTTTTTTTTTTACAACAGAACTGTTTTAATAGCAATAACTCTTTTTTTTTTAACATCTTTATTGGAGTATAACTGTTTTACAATAGTGTGTTAGTTTCTCCTTTACTGATCTTTGCTATTGTTTCCTTCATTTCTTTTTCATTTATTTCTGATCTGATCTTTATGATTTCTTTCCTTCTGCTAAATTTGGGGTTTTTTTGTTCTTCTTTCTCTAGTTGCTTTAGGTGCAAAGTTAGGTTGTTTATACGAGATGTTTCCTGTTTCTTAAGGTAGGATTGTATTGCTATAAACTTCCCTCTTAGAACTGCTTTTGCTGCATCCCATAGGTTTTGGGTCGTCGTGTCTCCATTGTCATTTGTTTCTAAGTATTTTTTGATTTCCTCTTTGATTTCTTCAGTGATCACTTCGTTATTAAGTAGTTTATTGTTTAGCCTCCATGTGTTTGTATTTTTTACAGATCTTTTCCTGTAATTGATATCTAGTCTCATAGCGTTGTGGTCAGAAAAGATACTTGATATGATTTCAATTTTCTTAAATTTGCCAAGGCTAGATTTGTGACCCAATATATGATCTATCCTGGAGAATGTTCCATGAGCACTTGAGAAAAATGTGTATTCTGTTGTTTTTGGATGGAATGTCCTATAAATATCAATTAAGTCCATCTTGTTTAATGTGTCATTTAAAGCTTGTGTTTCCTTATTTATTTTCATTTTGGATGATCTGTCCATTGGTGAAAGTGGGGTGTTAAAGTCCCCTACTATGATTGTGTTACTGTTGATTTCCCCTTTTATGGCTGTTAGTATTTGCCTTTTGTATTGAGGTGCTCCTATGTTGGGTGCATTTTAGCATAGTTTTAATCAAAAGACATTCCATATAGTCCCATAACACTAGGTGGTTTCTTCTATTTTTTTTTTTTTTTCTGTGGTACGTGGGCCTCTCACTGTTGTGGGCTCTCCCGTTGCAGAGCATTTTAGCATAGTTTTAATCAAAAGACATTCCATATAGTCCCATAACACTAGGTGGTTTCTTCTATTTTTTTTTTTTTTTCTGTGGTACGTGGGCCTCTCACTGTTGTGGGCTCTCCCATTGCAGAGCACAGGCTCCGGACGTGCAGGCTCAGCGGCCATGGCTCACGGGTCTAGCCGCTCCACGGCATGTGGGATCTTCCCAGACCAGGGCACGAACCCGTGTCCCCTGCATCGGCAGGCAGACTCTCAACCACTGTGCCACTAGGGAAGCCCACTAGGTGGTTTCTGTTTAAAAAACAAAACAAAAACCAAAATTATTTGTATAGACCAAAAAAACATATTTGGTAACTGGATTTAAAAATTGTTTTCAACCAGTCATGCAATGTACACTTAATAGAACTCTGAGACTCTTTGAGAACAAAATAGTAGGAATTGATGAAACATTTTACAGACTAAAAATTCCATTTAAGTCCTTGGTTTTGACCTGAGTGAATAAAGGGATAAGAATGCTGAATGGTCTACCCCCAAGAAGGGGGCCTGAAGCGGGGGAGGTCACCACCAGTGGGGTGTCATTGGCAGTTGACATGGCCTCAGCCACACTTCCTGACTCACCTGCAAGTGTCCCTTGGGCATCACTCAGGCTCTGGGCAAGCTCGCCTCCACCCTACACTCCTGCCTTGGCCGTGCCCTCAGCCCAGAAATCCTTCCTCCCTTCCCGGGAAATTAACGCATTCATGACACCTATTAGAAGAGATGGTAGATCTGGAAAAGGAAACCAAAATGTGGTACAGTGGGCAGAACACAGTTTGGGGAGTCATTGGCAAATCTAGCTTAAAGTCTGGGCTCTAATATGTTCTGGCTGTGAGCCTTTGAGTAAATCATTTAGCTTCTCGAGCCCAGTTACTTTATCTGTAAAACCGTGCTTCCATTTTTCATAATCAGATATTTATTGAGTACTTAGTAAGTGCCAGGCATTGTTCTAGGTACCCAGTGTGCCACAGAAGGGGGTTAGAGGATGTGGGTAAAGGGTGTGGGTACAGAGTCCAGTTTTAAAATAGGTCAGACAGAGGCTCACTGAGAAGGTGACTTATGAGTGAACATTGGAAGGAAATGAGGGAGTGAGCCTTGAGGGCATCTGGGGGGAGAATGTTCCACACAGAGAAGTAGCTAGTGCAAAGGCCCTGAGGTAGGGGGGAGCCTGTTGTGCTGGAAGAACAGTGGGGAGACCAGTGTGACTGAAGCTGGTGAGGAAAGCAGACAATAGTGCAGAGGGAAACAAGAGGGAGCTAAGCTGTGTGCAGTCTTGTGGGTCACGGTGAGGACTTGGATTTTCACTGTGAGAGAGGATGGGAAGTCCTTGGAGGGTCATGAGCCAAGGACTTATATTTTGAAAGGGTCACTTTGGCTGCTGTGTTGAGAATAGACTGTAGGTGGGCAGGGGTGTGAAGCAGGGACACAGGTTAGGAGGCTATTACCTCAGGCGAGAGAGGATGGTGGTTTGGACCAAGGCATAGCTGTGGAGGTGGCTGGATTCTGGACATATCTTGAAAGCAGAACAAACAGAGTTTGCTGATGGATTGGATTGAGCATGAGAGAAAGAAAATAAAGGAGACCTCTGAGGGTTTTGGTATGAACAATTGGAAGAATTGTGTTGCCATTAATGGAGATGGGAAAGCTGGGGGAGGAACAGATTTGAGGTCGGGGGGAGATGGAGAATTGAGTGATAATGATAATATCTGCCCTGCCTCCCTCGTGGGATTAAATGTGATGATTCATGGGTAATCTACCCTCCCAATTTGCCTTACAGTTCCTAGTATTCAAAGACTCTCTCCCTTCCCATTCAGAGGCCGTCTGTTCTATGGAGAGTTGCCTCTCTTCCACTCTCAGGTGGTTGCAGGTGGTGGTGGGTGAAGGGCTCCTAGCACATGAACTCTTGGCTCTGACAAGTATTATCTGAGTTATATTTAGGTGGATATTTTAGGATGGGTCTTCACAAACCTGACTCAAGTATGACTTAACAGTTGATACCTTTATTTCTCCCTAGCAGAATATTGTTTCTAATTTTTCTTTTATATAGCAACTGATGTTGCCATGCAGATCTCTTGGTTGCTATGAGATGGTAACAATACTCTGCCCCACGATTGGCGGGGGCCTCCTAAGCGGTGTGGTTCTCACTTGGGTGACTGACACTGAGCTGTTACTATGGTGAACTTTACAATTTCCTTTGATTGGTGGACTTTAGAAATAGGTCATCATTGGAATTCATTACATTTTGTAAGTAAAAATGAAAAATAAGTATCATAACTTTTCCCCGTCTCCAACATGAAGGAAATGTGACACTTAATGACATAATGAATCCCTGTTGGATGACTTAGGAATCTTTTGAGAACCGAAGAGTGATGATAATCCTGTGCTAAATTTTGGTGGGAAATATTTTCCTTCCTGCTTTGAGTTGATTATTCAGAGTTAGGGACATCAGGCTGACCAGAGTTGGGCTGGGGTTGGGGAGATGTGCGTGGATTGAAATGTAAACTCCCTTCTTTCTGTGGGAATAAAGGTGATGCTGGGAGCCTGAGTGTGGAGGGCAGGAGGGATGTGGGCTCCAGGCAGTGCTGATTAATGCTGCATCTCAGGACCAGGTATTCTCGTGGTCTCAGGAGGGTGCTAAGACTTGGGTCATCAGACTCACCTCCAGAGAGGAAAGCCACTGAGTGCTCCTGGCTGGACATGGCTTGACACAGGGGTCTGAGAGTCCAAGCAGGGCTTGTGCTATAGCTGAATCTTCCTGGCTCCCATTCCCTCCCCAGCTTCACTCAGGTGGGTAGGCAGGTCCTGAAGGGTCAGTCTTCTGTTCGTCTTTGCTCTCAACAAATGGGAAAAGAGGGTAGAGGAATGAGTTTTAACCTTTCTGATTTTTTTTTTTTTTTTTTTTTTTTTTTTGCTGTACGCGGGCCTCTCACTGTTGTGGCCTCTCCCCTTGCGGAGCACAGGCTCCGGACGCGCAGGCTCAGTGGCCATGGCTCACGGGCCTAGCCGCTCCGCGGCATCTGGGATCCTCCCGGACTGGGGCACGAACCCGCGTCCCCTGCATCGGCAGGCGGATTCTCAACCACTGCGCCACCAGGGAAGCCCACCTTTCTGATTTTGTAACCTAACTTCCTCTCTACAAGAAAAAGTGGGAGAAAGCTGGAAGAACCTGGGAGGAAGGATGAATTATTTTAAGTACATCTGATCTACCTTTTTCCAACACTTGACTAACAGGTCCTGTTTGGAGTGATGGGTGGGGGAGTAGGTGCGGAGATGGGAATGAGGCTGTGGGGGAGAGAGAGAGTCAGGGAGCCCTCAAACAGAATACATAACAGATTAGGGTGCTAGGGCTAATATGTGACACCCAGAGCTGATAATTTCTAACACCTCCTTCCTACGTGACAAAATTATTTTAGTAATAATCACACAATGAAACCAATAATAATAGTCATTAAAGAAATTTTACTTTATGAAACTTTGTGCCATATCAATTAAAAAATAAAATAAACGTCACAATCTAAAAAAGGAAGAGTTATGAAGTAATATTTTCAATTTCATTAATGTATTTTTGAAGAAAGATGAAAACTTAGACCTACCTATTGGTCTTTTACAGTAATGAATAATAATGTTACAGTGTCTATTTTTGCAATTAACTTCTGCAAACTTGTCAGTGACTTTGTCAAACTTGTTTTTCTTCCCATATTCATGATGTGTCGATCCACCTTTGATCAAAGAATACTTTTCATTAATTTTAATTTTGGAAGGTTTCTTTCACATGAAACAACAGTTTAAATAAATAGGAAGTCTTCAACATAAGGCTACATTTGGGAGAAATGCATAAAAATCCCATTTCACAATAAATCCCAGAAACTTTAAACACAATAAAAATTCCAAGTGGTCAAAGAGAATGACAGAATTGAAGGAACTCAAGTTCTGTTTGTCTTTACAATCACTGTGCTATCGTTATTTATTTTGAATCAATTGTTTGAACGTAGGAATTTGAAGGACCAGATAGGCTGGACACTTGTGCCCAAAGCAAGCTTTCTTATGTACTTACTCTCAAAATAAATGCAGAGTCAATTCTCTGAATCAACTTCCATGTAGAATATGTTTACTAAATGAAAAGCAATAAAAAAATGTGCTAAACTGAAGCTTACATTTATGTTGTTAAAACTCAAGAGCAATTGTTTGGAAACTAGACGAACAAAAGATTTTTTTTTGGTGAGGAGAGAGCAGTTTATTACTGACATTGTTTAGAATTGCTTGCCATGGTGATAATAGAAAGCAGACTGGCTTTTTAGCTGGTTTTATTGTTGTTTTTTAAGTCTTCTCCAGGCCATGAACCCCTGGATGGGCCTCTGGGGTGGACCACTCCTCCCGCCCCGGCATTGCACTGAAGTAGAATCGCTCTGATTGTGTCTTGCTGGAGCCAAAGCACAGTAAAAGGTGATGATGCAGGGAACTGAAGGAATGACAGACCCTGAGAGGCTGTTGGTCAGCAAATATCTGGTAAATTCTCTGACCCTGATACAACCAAATGGATTTTTTTTTCTCTTTTTACTCTCATAATAAAAGGAAAAAACAATCAAGCATCATAGCTTAAGTATCCTTCTTTCTCATAAAAACGTTAGTGATTCCTGCAGCTTTGCGTGTTATTCATATAGCTCTTGTGTGGCCTGACATTTTCCCCTGAACCTTTTGCTAGTTTATTCTATTCTGGGCCATTGTTTTTGATGCCTAATTTCATTGTGCACTGAACTCAGCACTGAATTTATTTTTACTAATAAAACATGTGACATGCTTTGCTGAGTCTTCAGAACTGGTTTAGTCATGGGGCAAAGGCATTGGACACATGAAGTTGCAGGAACCATATGAGGGCTAGAATGATTGGTAAGGGAAGGAGGAAGAAAAAAATAGCAGAAGTCACGACTTACCCTTCTAGGTTTGCTATGTATGACACTCCCTTTTTTTCCTGTCACCGCAACAGACATATATTTAGATCCACCCTTATATTAATAGATGGTTTCCTGGGTAGGGCAATTTAAAAGTGCTGGTGCCTGAACTTCTACCATTAGTTCTGTATATTCCTTTAGGTTAAATATTGTTTGCTCTCCACAGGCCTCTGGAAAGCAGCTACCTCTGGAGTGTAGGTACCTCTGGGAGAAGTAACACATCAAGTCTCTAACACTTTAGTATAAATGAGTGTATTTGATTGCTCCTTCTGTTACCTGATTAGCAGGATGTGGACCCTGGGTAACTAGAAAGTCATGGAGACACTTCTCAACTCAGCCCTGACAGCCTGGAATGTGTATGTTTGCTATAAGGAATTCCAAGTCCCTCTCTGAGAGTAAACAACAGAAAAAGGCCCACCCTGTTGATAAGAGGTCTGAAGGAACTTCATATGTAAAGAATAACATGTTTTAATTTCATTTCTCTCCCAAGAACCAGAACATCCTCCTAGCCTACAACACAGCCCCCCACTTTGCCCCAAGAGTGCTGGAGGCTTCGTGCCATCATTTGTGTCTCATTTTTATTCTACTCTCATATGTCTGGGGAGAGGGCCCTTTGAGATTTCTTCTTGGCTCTGCTTCAGGCTCCATAATAGCAATGGATCCGCGCTTCTTAATCCAGTGAAGGCAGGTGGCAGCAAGCCAAAATGGCCTCCATGGAGTGCGATTGTAGGAGTGGCACTTTCAGAATGCATCAAAAAATCAGGAGCCAGGCAGGACAAAAGCCCAGACTGACAGTGTACCCCTAAGAAGGGTGCCTGCACCAAGGTTTAAAAAAGAAAGAAAGAAAAGCATTTTCTTTTCTATTGAATTGAGTTAATGTTCTGTGCCAGCTTTTGTTCCTAGAAGCATCGTGTGTGTGTGTGTGTGCGTACACGCAAGCCTGTGGACATGCACGTGACTAGTTGCTCACACAGCTGCTACCTGAAAAATCACAGGCAAGTTGTAGAGATGATGCTAGAAAGTGTTAAGAAGGCAGCTGAGAGGTTGCCCATCAAGGTTACCAAGAACAAATGAGGTGGGGCTTCCCTGGTGGCACAGTGGTTAAGCATCCGCCTGCCAATGCAGGGGACACAGGTTCGAGCCCTGGTCCGGAAAGGTCCCACATGCCGCGGATCAACTAAGTCCGTGCACCACAACTACTGAGCCTGCGCTCTAGAGCCCGCAAACCACAACTACTGAGCCCACGTGGGACATAGGAAGTCTTCAACATAAGGCTACATTTGGGAGAAATGCATAAAAATCCCATTTCACAATAAATCCCAGAAACTTTAAACACAATAAAAATTCCAAGTGGTCAAAGAGAATGACAGAATTGAAGGAACTCAAGTTCTGTTTGTCTTTACAATCACTGTGCTATCGTTATTTATTTTGAATCAATTGTTTGAACGTAGGAATTTGAAGGACCAGATAGGCTGGACACTTGTGCCCAAAGCAAGCTTTCTTATGTACTTACTCTCAAAATAAATGCAGAGTCAATTCTCTGAATCAACTTCCATGTAGAATATGTTTACTAAATGAAAAGCAATAAAAAAATGTGCTAAACTGAAGCTTACATTTATGTTGTTAAAACTCAAGAGCAATTGTTTGGAAACTAGACGAACAAAAGATTTTTTTTTGGTGAGGAGAGAGCAGTTTATTACTGACATTGTTTAGAATTGCTTGCCATGGTGATAATAGAAAGCAGACTGGCTTTTTAGCTGGTTTTATTGTTGTTTTTTAAGTCTTCTCCAGGCCATGAACCCCTGGATGGGCCTCTGGGGTGGACCACTCCTCCCGCCCCGGCATTGCACTGAAGTAGAATCGCTCTGATTGTGTCTTGCTGGAGCCAAAGCACAGTAAAAGGTGATGATGCAGGGAACTGAAGGAATGACAGACCCTGAGAGGCTGTTGGTCAGCAAATATCTGGTAAATTCTCTGACCCTGATACAACCAAATGGATTTTTTTTTCTCTTTTTACTCTCATAATAAAAGGAAAAAACAATCAAGCATCATAGCTTAAGTATCCTTCTTTCTCATAAAAACGTTAGTGATTCCTGCAGCTTTGCGTGTTATTCATATAGCTCTTGTGTGGCCTGACATTTTCCCCTGAACCTTTTGCTAGTTTATTCTATTCTGGGCCATTGTTTTTGATGCCTAATTTCATTGTGCACTGAACTCAGCACTGAATTTATTTTTACTAATAAAACATGTGACATGCTTTGCTGAGTCTTCAGAACTGGTTTAGTCATGGGGCAAAGGCATTGGACACATGAAGTTGCAGGAACCATATGAGGGCTAGAATGATTGGTAAGGGAAGGAGGAAGAAAAAAATAGCAGAAGTCACGACTTACCCTTCTAGGTTTGCTATGTATGACACTCCCTTTTTTTCCTGTCACCGCAACAGACATATATTTAGATCCACCCTTATATTAATAGATGGTTTCCTGGGTAGGGCAATTTAAAAGTGCTGGTGCCTGAACTTCTACCATTAGTTCTGTATATTCCTTTAGGTTAAATATTGTTTGCTCTCCACAGGCCTCTGGAAAGCAGCTACCTCTGGAGTGTAGGTACCTCTGGGAGAAGTAACACATCAAGTCTCTAACACTTTAGTATAAATGAGTGTATTTGATTGCTCCTTCTGTTACCTGATTAGCAGGATGTGGACCCTGGGTAACTAGAAAGTCATGGAGACACTTCTCAACTCAGCCCTGACAGCCTGGAATGTGTATGTTTGCTATAAGGAATTCCAAGTCCCTCTCTGAGAGTAAACAACAGAAAAAGGCCCACCCTGTTGATAAGAGGTCTGAAGGAACTTCATATGTAAAGAATAACATGTTTTAATTTCATTTCTCTCCCAAGAACCAGAACATCCTCCTAGCCTACAACACAGCCCCCCACTTTGCCCCAAGAGTGCTGGAGGCTTCGTGCCATCATTTGTGTCTCATTTTTATTCTACTCTCATATGTCTGGGGAGAGGGCCCTTTGAGATTTCTTCTTGGCTCTGCTTCAGGCTCCATAATAGCAATGGATCCGCGCTTCTTAATCCAGTGAAGGCAGGTGGCAGCAAGCCAAAATGGCCTCCATGGAGTGCGATTGTAGGAGTGGCACTTTCAGAATGCATCAAAAAATCAGGAGCCAGGCAGGACAAAAGCCCAGACTGACAGTGTACCCCTAAGAAGGGTGCCTGCACCAAGGTTTAAAAAAGAAAGAAAGAAAAGCATTTTCTTTTCTATTGAATTGAGTTAATGTTCTGTGCCAGCTTTTGTTCCTAGAAGCATCGTGTGTGTGTGTGTGTGCGTACACGCAAGTCTGTGGACATGCACGTGACTAGTTGCTCACACAGCTGCTACCTGAAAAATCACAGGCAAGTTGTAGAGATGATGCTAGAAAGTGTTAAGAAGGCAGCTGAGAGGTTGCCCATCAAGGTTACCAAGAACAAATGAGGTGGGGCTTCCCTGGTGGCACAGTGGTTAAGCATCCGCCTGCCAATGCAGGGGACACAGGTTCGAGCCCTGGTCCGGAAAGGTCCCACATGCCGCGGATCAACTAAGTCCGTGCACCACAACTACTGAGCCTGCGCTCTAGAGCCCGCAAACCACAACTACTGAGCCCACGTGGGACATCTATTGAAGCCCGCATGCCTAGAGCCCATGCTCTGCAACAAGAGAAGCCACTGCAACAAGAAGCCCGTGCACCACAACGAAGAGTAGCCCCCGCTCACTGCAACTCGAGAAAGCCCGTGGGCAGCAATGAAGACCCAACACAGCAAACAATAAATTTAAAAAAAAAAGAACAAATGAGGTGACCTTGACTTTGTTAATACTTTGTCTCCTCTCAAGGTTTAAAAATATATTTATGTCAATATATAACCCCAAAATGTTCATTAATTGCCTATTTGGGTGGTTCTGTTCATAATATGTATTTATCCCAAACATAAGTTGTTAATAGAAAGTATGAAAACTGCTCTAGATGTGGAATAGGGTCCATTATTCTAGGGTTTAGAACCACATATATAAATGTGGTACCACACAAATTCACACTCCTTTTCATGAGCCATGGTCCTTCACTATACATAGGTATTTTCCCAGGAATGTGTGTATAAGATAAATATTTTCAAATGAAATCATATTTTGCTTGCTCTAAAAAATGAAAATTCCTGTGACAAAACTTTCCTTTCTGAAAAGTATGAGTTAGGAATGAGGTCATTGGCCTGGTCATTTTCCCTCTGTGGGCTCGATTTTCTCATCTACGAAATCAGAGGGTGAGTGCAATGAATGATTTCTATGACTCCATCACAGCTTTATCCTTCTGTGTTCCAAAACTGTTTTTAGTGTAAATAATCACCCCATAATTTGTCCATCATCTTTTTAAATCCAGAATTTTGACTCTGGGCTGCCTTACTTAAGAAGGGTTCACCTGAACTGGTACTAACAGGTTGTCTGAATTCGTTATTCCTTTCCATTATTCTTTTGGGATGAAGTGGAATGAGTCATAAGTGAGGAGGTTATAAAAGCACACACAGATCAACAGGAAGACAGAGACAGGAAGAGGTAGCAAGACACGTCAGCATTTTCCCTCAGACAGCTTGAAAGCAAAAGCGGAGGCCCCATTGTTTGCTCACAGATTTTGTACACTGACCTGTCAGAGTGGGACACCCGGCCACAGAGTATAGCCAGGAGCATTTCGTGGAAGCCGGCAGGCCTCAAAGGCAAGTAGCTGCCCTGCAGGTGTCTGCAGGAGAGAAAAGTCTGGGAACTGTATGAATTACAGGAAGTGAGTCTTAGGTAGGACTCCTCCCACCTTTACCCTATTTGACAATTTCTTGAAATTCTCCCCATACCAAAAATGCCTTGAAAGAGGTTTTTTTTTCTTAGTATTTCCATTGTGGGAAATTAAAACCCTCTTCCTTGGTGATAGTAAAAATTCCGTAATTTTGCACCATTGTTGGCTTTCTGGTGATATAAATCCATTCTTCTGGAAATGGCCTATTGGCTAAGAATATTTATTAACATATTTTGAAGGAAATTGACAGTGAAATATGATCTGCCTCTAGATCACACAAATTACTCAATTTGTAGATATATAACCACACCATTTACAGAAAAGAATAACTTGATTTACCTTAACAGCCATTCTCTGAGCACCTATTCTTTGTCCAGTATTGTGCTAGGGGTGAAGCGATCAAACCTTGCTTGCTGTATTTTAATATTCCTGAATGCCCTCCACCTATGGACCGAATGTTTATGAACCCCATAATTCATATGTTGAAATCCTACCCCCACAATGTGATAGTATTAGAAGGTTGGGCCTTTGGGGGGTAATTAGTATTAGATGAGGTCATGTGGATGGAGCCCTCAGGAATGGGATTAGTGCCTTTGTAACAGTCATGAGAGAGCTTGCCTCCTCTCTCTGCTCACCACCACATGAGGTTACAAGGAAAAGATGACAGTCTGCAATCCAGAAGAGGACCCTCACCAGGACCTGACCATGCCAGCATCCTGATGTCAGACTTCCAGGCTTCAGAACTGTGAGAAATAAATTTCTACTGTTTATAAGCATCCTAGTCTATATACTTAGTTATAGCAGCCTTAACTAAGACACTCTCTGTTAATATTTTCCAGAACCACATAGTTATCTATTTTCCTTACCTAGGATTTTGTGATGTGCAATAGCACATCAATAAATTCTAGTCTATCTTTGGTTGGTTACAAAGCAGCAACCTTGACAAAATTCTCTGTTCTGCATTTTGACCCTATGCCAGTCAGTGATTTTCTAGTAATGGTTGTTTTCTAATATAGTCTTCAATTCATAGTATGCAGCTGGATTAGTTGAACACTACTGGCTTGTCTATCGGATAGTTTTAGCACAATTATTATGGCAGCTGCTGTCATCACAGAAACGGGAGTAGAGTTTACTCTCCCATTGGTGACTCTACTCTGTTTATACATAATATCAAAAGGCTGTTTTTTGTAAAATCATTTAAAAAAACCATAACCCTCTTATAAATTGTTTTCACAAACTCTTATGTCATCAGAAAACATACTTTGGTTATATTTTACCTACATAATCTTGGCTGAATGGATGCAGGTAAATACCAGAAAGGCAATCTAACCTGGAGTAGGCTATACTCCTGAAAGCACAGTAAAATGTCAAAGTTCTCTAGATACCTCATTACTCGTCAAAAGTTGATGGTAAGGGATCCAGGGCCACTATCTGCACCATATAATATTATGTCATAAAAAAGATAACTACATCCCAAACATTATAACAAAAGAATGAAAACCCAAATCTGAATTATGAAAGAAAATAGAGATTTAAAGGGAGGGGTGTAGAATAGGTGATAGGAGTCACAGAAAGATAGACAAAATGAAAAGGCAGAGACTATGTACCAGAGGAAGGAACAAGATAAAACCCCAGAAAAACAACTAAATGAAGTGGAGATAGGCAACCTTCCAGAAAAAGAATTCAGAATAAGGATAGTGAAGACGATCCTGGACCTCGGAAAAAGAATGAAGGCAAAGATTGAGAAGATGCAAGAAAAGTTTAACAAACACCTAGAAGAATTAAAGAACAAACAAATAGAGATTAACAATACATTAACTGAAATGAAAAATACACTAGAAGGAATCAATAGCAGAATAATGGAGGCAGAAAAACGGATAAGTGACCTGGAAGACAGAATGGTGGAATTCACTGCCACAGAACAGAATAAAGAAAAAAGAATGAAAAGAAATGAAGACAGTCAAGAGACCTCTGGGACAACATTAAACACACCAACATTCACATTATAGGGGTCCCAGAAGGAGAAGAGAGAGAGAAAGGACCCGAGAAAATATTTGAAGAGATTATAGTCAAAAATTTCCTTAACATGGGAAAGGAAATAGCCACCCAAGTCCAGGAAGCGCAGAGAGTCCCAGGCAGGATAAACCCAAAGAGAAACATGCCAAGACACATAGTAATCAAACTGACAAAAATTAAAGACAAAGAAATATTATTAAAAGCAACAAGGCAAAAATGACAAATAACATACAAGAGAACTCCCATAAGGATAACAGCTGATTTCTCATCAGAAACTACAAACCAGAAGGGAGTGGCATGATACAGTTAAAGTAATGAAAGGGAAGAACCTACAACCAAGATTACTCTACCCGGCAAGGATCTCATTCAGATTTGACAGAGAAATCAAAAGCTTTAGAGACAAGCAAAAGCTAAGAGAATTCAGCACCACCAAACCAGCCCTACAACAAATGCAAAAGGAACTTCTCTAAGATTTATAGATTTTTAAGGTACTGGAAGAATGCAGGGATGAATAAAAAGTAATATCCAAGAGGTTTGTCATTCAGTGGAGGAGGTATAGAATATATGTACATTTCTATAGTCCAAGACACAATAAATAATGTAAGACCAGAGCACAAAGGAAGCAGACATTCTTAATAGCTGGAAGAATCTGATAAGATTTGTAGGACATATATACACTACCAAATGTAAAATAGATAGCTAGTGGGAAGCAGCCGCGTAGCACAGGGAGATCAGCTCAGTGCTTTGTGACCACCTAGAGGGGTGGGATAGGGAGGGTGGGAGGGAGGGAGACACAAGAGGGAAGAGATATGGGAACATATGTATATGTATAACTGATTCACTTTGTTATAAAGCAGAAACTAACACACCATTGTAAAGCAATTATACTACAATTAAGAAAATGGTAATAGGAACATACATATCAATAATCACCTTAAATGTGGATGGATTAAATGCTCCAACCAAAAGACACAGGCTCTCTGAATGGATACAAAAACAAGACCTATATATATGCTGTCTACAAGAGACCCACTTCAGACCTAGGGACACATACAGACTGAAAGTGAGGGGATGGAAAAAGATATTCCATGCAAATGGAAATCAAAAGAAAGCTGGAGTAGCAATACTCATATCAGAAAAAATAGACTTTAAAATAAA
>NC_041225.1:79250303-79271942 GCF_002837175.3 Physeter macrocephalus
GATATAACAATTATAAATATATATGCACCCAACACAGGAGCACTTCAATACATCAGGCAACTGCTAACAGCTATAAAAGAGGAAATCTACAGTACCACAATAATACTGGGGGACTTTAACACCTCACTTACACCAATGGACACATCATCCAGGCAGAAAATCAATAAGGAAACACAGCTTTAAATGACACAATAGACCAGATAGATTTAACTGATATCTACAGGACATTCCATCCAAAAACAGAAGATTACACTTTCTTCTTAAGTGCACACAGAACATTCTCCAGGATAGATCACATCTTGGGTCACAGATCAAGACTCGGTAAATTTAAGAAAACTGAAATCATATCAAGCATCTTTTCTGACCAAAACACTATGAGATTAGAAATAAAGTACAGGGTACTACTTAATAACGAAGTGATCACTGAAGAAATCAAAGAGGAAATCAAAAAATACTTAGAAACAAATGACAATGGAGACACGACGACCCAAAACCTATGGGACACAGCAAAAGCAGTTCTAAGAGGGAAGTTTATAGCAATACAAACATACCTCAAGAAACAAGAAAAATCTCAAATAAACAATCTAACCTTACACCTAAAAGAACTACAGAAAGAATAACAAACAAAACCTAAACTTAGTAGAAGGAAAGAAATCATAAAGATCAGAGCAGAAATAAATGAAATAGAAACAAAGAAAACAATAGCAAAGATCAATAAAACTAAAAGCTGGTTCTTTGAGAAGATCAACAACATTGATAAACCTTTAGCCAGATTCATCAAGAAAGAGAGGGAGAGGACTCAAATCGATAAAATTAGAAATGAAAAAGGAGAAGTTACAATGGACACCACAGAAATACAAAGCATCCTAAGAGACTACTACAAGCAACTCTATGCCAATAAAATGGACAACCTGGAAGAAATGGACCAATTCTTAGAAAGGTATAACCTTGCAAGACTGAACCAGGAAGAAAGAGAAAATATGAACAGACCAATCACAAGTAATGAAATTGATACTGTGATTAAAAATCTTCCAAAAAACTAGAGTCCAGGACCAGATGGCTGCACAGGTGAATTCTATCAAACATTTAGAGAAGAGCTAACACCCATCCTTCTCAAACTCTTCCAAAAAATTGCAGAGGAAGAAACACTCCCAAACTCATTCTATGAGGCCACCATCACCCTGATACCAAAACCAGAGAAAGATACTACAAAAAAAGCAAATTACAGACTAATATCACTGATGAAGATAGATGCAAAAGTCCTCAACAAAATACTAGCAAACGGAGTCCAACAACATATTAAAAGGATCATACTCCATGATCAAGTGGGATTTATCCCAGGGATGCAAGGATTCTTCAGTATACACAAATCAATCAAAGTGATACACCATACTAACAAACTGAAGAATAAAAACCATATGATCATCTCAATAGATGCAGAAAAAGCTTTTGACAAAATTCAACACCCATTTATGATAAAAACTCTCCAGAAAGTGGGCATAGAGGAACCTACCGCAACATAATTAAGGCCATATACGACAAACCCACAGCAAATATCATTCTCAATGGTGAAAAACTGAAACCGTTTCCTCTAAGATCAGGAACAAGACAAGGATGTCCACTCTTGCCACTGTTATTCAACATAGCTTTGAAAGTCCTAGCCACGGCAATCAGAGAAGAAAAAGAAATAAAAGGAATACAAATTGGAAAAGAAGAAGTAAAACTGTCACTATTTGCAGATGATATGATATTAGACATAGAGAATCCTAAAGATGCCACCAGAAAACTACTAGAGCTAATCATTGAATTTGGTAAAGTTGCAGGATACAAAATTAATGCACAGAAAACTTTCATTCCTATACACTAACAACGAAAGACCAGAAAGAGAAATTAAGGAAACACTACCATTTACCATTGCAACAAAAAGAATAAAAAACGTAGGAATAAACCTACCTAGGGAGACAAAAGACCTGTGTGCAGAAAACTATAAGACACTGTTGAAAGAAATTAAAGATGACACCAACAGATGGAAAGATATACCATGTTCTTGGATTGGAAGAATCAACATTGTGAAAATGACTCTACTACCCAAAGCAATCTACAGATTCAATGCAATCCCTATCAAACTACCAGTGGCATTTTTTACAGAACTAGAACAAAAAAAATCTTAAAATTTGTGAGGAAACACAAAAGACCCCGAATAGCCAAAGCAATCTTGAGGGTAAAAAACAGAGCTGGAGGAATCATAATCCCTGACTCCAGACTATACTACAAAGCTACAGTAATCAAGACAATATGGTACTGGCACAAAAACAGAAATATAGATCAATGGAACAGGACAGAAAGCCCAGAGATAAACCACGCACTTATGGTCAACTAATCTATGACAAAGGAGGCAAGGATAGCCAATGGAGAAAAGACAGCCTCTTCAATAAGTGGTGCTGGGAAACCTGGACAGCTACATGTAAAAGAATGAAATTAGAACACTCCCTAACACCATACACAAAAATAAACTCAAAATGGATTAGAGACCTAAATGTAATGCAAATCAAAACGACAATGAGGTATCACCTCACACCGGTTAGAATGGGCATCATCAGAAAATCTACAAACAACAAATGCTGGAGAGGGTGTGGAGAAAAGGGTACTTCCTTGCACTGTTGGTGGGAATGTAAATTGATACAGCCACTGTGGAGAACAGTATGGAGGTTCCTTAAAAAACTAAAAATAGAATTACCTTATACCCAGCAATCCCACTACTGGGCATATACCCAGAGAAAACCATAATTCAAACAGACACATGCACCCCAATGTTCATTGTAGCACTATTTATAATAGCCAGGTCATGGAAGCAACCTAAATGCCCATTGACAGACAAATGGATAAAGAAGATGTGGTATGTATATACAATGGAATATTACTCAGCCATAAAAAGGAACGAAATTGGGTCATTTGTAGAGATGTGGATGGACCTAGAGACTAACATACAGAGTGAAGTGACTTAGAAAGAGAAAAACAAATATCATATATTAACGCATATATGTGGAATCTAGAAAAATGGTACAGATGAACCGGTTTGCAAGGCAGAAATAGAGACACAGGTGTAGAGAACAAATGTATGGACGCCAAGGGGAGAAAGTGGGGGGGCGGGCGGTTGGTGGTGGTGGGAAAAAAGAAAAAAAGAAAGGGTGATGGCAAGTTGTTGAAACATACTCACTTGCTCAACCATTTTTATGTGGACCATGGTGGTAGTAGTTATCAGAACAAGACTGGAAATGATTTCAGCACCCCTTTTGGCACATTGTGTAAGTGCAAGGCAAGGCACCTTTAAATTTAATGTGTTCATGTGGTACATATTTATACACAATGGAATATTACTCAGCCATGAAAAGGAATGGAACTGTGCCATTTGCAGAGATGTGGATGGACCTAGAGACTGTCATACAGAGTGAAGTAAGCCAGAAAGAGGAAAACAAATATCGTATAATATCACTTATATGTGGAATCTAGAAAAATGGTAGAGATGAACTTATTTGCAAAACAGAAATACAGTCACAGATGTAGAGAACAAACGTGTGGTTACCAAGGCAGGGAAGTGGGGGTGGTGGGATGAACTGGGAGATTGGGACTGACATATATACACAACTATGTATAAAACAGATAACTAATGAGAACCTACTGTATAGCACAGGGAACTCTATTCAATGCTCTGTGGTGACCTAAATGGGAAGGAAATCGAAAAAAGAGTGGATATATGTATATATATGACTGATTTACTTTGCTGTACAGCAAGAAACTAGCAAAACATTTGCAAAGCAACTATACTCCAATAAAAATTAATTTTAAAAAATTGAATGTGTTCAGTGTAAATTGAAACTTTTAGTCTGAGGATTCATTTCTACATGAAGAAGAGTAGCTCCCAGCTCACTCTCCTCCTGCTTTCTTAGTAGCTGCACCCTGAGTTGCTTACTGGTCCTTCCCAGGTTTAGGTGGAGCTGCCTTTTTGCTCTTGGATCCATTCTTCCTTCAAATCCTATGAAAACACAATTCAATAGAGGATTGTGAGCTCTTGCTGCCTTTGATCTCTGAGCAAGGAAAGGTGACTGTATATGATTAATGAGCTCAGCTGGACTTTGCCCCATGGCCTAGAGGATGATATGGGTTCCCAAGAACATTTAGAGGAGGAACGGGAAGAGACCCAGGATGTTCTGATGGCAGCTGGTGTCTTGGAAATGTGTAGTCTTGAAGGAGATGTCCTAGCCCAGCAGGGTTGCCTGTCTTGGTGTGACAGAGACATGCTGAAGGGGGTGGCCACCCATCCACTCACAAAGAATAATTACACCCTTCTGCTAGCTGTGTGTTCCCTCCAGTTCAAGGAAGTTTCCATTCAGTGAGGCAGCACTTAAATTAATGGGAGAAATGGGCTTGAGTGGGATACAGAGAGGGGCTTAGCTAAGAGGGAGGACCAGGTAAGGGAGATGAGCTGGACTGTGGCCCGCTCTAGTTCGCCAGCTCAGAAAGACTGTCATCACTACCTAAACCGTACTAAGCTTAGACTGTAACTGGCACCTTCTTGGTAAACTGTGCAGTGTTTATGGTCCCGTATGGATTCAGTTCTTCTCAATAAGGTTATCTTTCTTTTGAGAAACATCCCCTCTTGGTGAAGGGAGCTCTCTGAACTGGGTGGGCCCAGGATAGTTGTACCAGCTGTGCCTGGACAATGATGCCTTTTCTGGGTGAAGGACTCGAGCAGGGGCTGGATCTAGCCCACTCAGCTTGCTGAGCTGAACCCTGGCCCAGGGCTGAGTCAGCTGAGGGAAGGAACACCTTTGTGTAATTGGCCTGCCATTTTCTAGTTTGCACAAATCCCCGCTGAAGCGCTAGTGCTATATGAGCACCATCCCAGGAGGGTCCAGGAGCCATGTGGGATGACATCCTGGTACTCACCTTGGGTAGCTCACAGGCACATCTGAATGACGTCTATACCTCTTTAGGCTGCCACTTACCACTCTTGTACCTGAAGAGTGACCAAACCTTGACCTTCAAGACTTCCACAAATGACTACACTAGTCTCACTGCTCTTGATGAGGCCCCAGGTTTCTTCCAGCATGAGCTCAGAGAATAAACCCCTACCCCGAGAGGACTCTGAAGACCTGACTTTTTCTTCTGAATCCACCTTCAACAGCTGTTTGATCTAAAGTGAGTCATTTAACCCTTCACATCCTTCGTTTCCTTACCTGTAAAAAGGGGATGACAATTTTCATGTCAAAGGATTGTCCTGAGGATTAAACAAGAGAATGTTTAGGAGAACATTTTGGGATGTAATATACTGAACAAACGAATGTTAGGAGGGACCATCACTCCCGTGCATCACCTTGAGGTGGGAAACCAGATGCTCTGTTTCCATTTGGTACAGCGGCCACTTCAGAGTCTCATGAAGTCTGCCTAATAATGCCAGTGAGAATGGAGCCCCTCTGTTCTGGAAGAAAGGCTGCACCATGAGCTCGCTGTTGCTGCTTTCTTGGAGGAGACTTCTTTATAGAGAAATAACACTGCTCATGGGAACTTCAGAGAGAAAATCTTCAGTGTGCCATAAAAAAGATTTATTTTTGTGAAGTTAGGTATCTGTGAAAAGTAAAAAGGCAAAAGATTAGGGGACAACCAAAGTCAGGAATCTGACTCTCTTTAACTGGACCTCAAAATGTTTTTGTTAGTCTTTAAGTGATAAGAATAAACATTTGAGTCAGGCGGAGACCAATTATAATCTCTTGGGTTGTGTGTTTTCCTCTCCAGAATGCCAGCTGCAGCAGTCCCAAACTGCTTTCAGACCGACCTCGCTTTCATGTCTTTCTCCAAACAATTGTAGCTCTTTATCAAAATCCTCAGTAGGTGGTCCCACAACTGGGTTGATGGACAGGTGGTCTAGATAGTAACTGAACTTAGGAAATGCCCCTACCCCAAGGTATCTCCTGAGTATCTCACTGCCGATGGCTCAAATCCTGCTTCTAGCCATTACTCTCTTAAATTAAGAAGTTACCTTCTATTAAAATCCAAGTAATGGATCTCTTCTCCTGGAGAAGTAACATATTAAAACTGTAATACCTTAGCGCGAGGGACTTGATTCAGGGGCTAGCAGACTTTTTCTGTAAAGGATCAAATAGTAAATATTTTAAGCTTTGTGGGCCATAAGGTCTCTGTTGGAGCTACTCAACTCTTGTCATTGTAAGGCAGCCATTGAGGTAAGGAATAAGCATGGCTGGGTTTCTATAAAATTTCATTTACAAAAACAAGAGATGGGCTCCATTTGGCCCCACGGCTGTTGTTTCCAACCCCTGACTTAATTGAATCCTTTTGAAAGGAGCAACCAGCTGAGAGCAGGGGAAGGAGCACCTGACACCTGGTGTGGGGGAAGGGAGGTGACCAGAAGGGTGGGAAACTGGGGGACAAAGAGCCAATACAACGATGTTCCAAACACATTTCTTACTCTGCAGTTCTAATAATTTTCAGCTAAAAATCTTGAAATTTTTACAATAGGCAATTATATCATCTGTAAACTAATAGCTTTATGTTCTTTTTCAAACTTTTCCCTCTTATTTATCATGTTTTATTTAGCTTATTATAGAAGTTCTTAGCTAATAATTATTAGTAATGATTGTAATATCTTTATCTTATTCCTTACATTGATGAAAGCATCTCTGGTATTTCTCCATGTTGGTTTTATCTGAAATAGATCTTCGTCACCATGTTAAAGACATGCCTTTTTACTAAGCTTTTTTGAAAAAAATAATAAATCAGGAAAAGATTAAAAAAAAAGAGCCACAGGGAGAGATGGGCCCTATAAGCCAAACTTCATAAGAGTTAGTCCTGTTTAGCCATTTAGACATTTTTTTTCTGGTCGAAATAATTTGACTCAATCAGTTTGTTTACTACATATATTTCTACAATTTTTTATTTGGTGGAAGGGTGATACTCATTTTAATTGTATTTAGTATATCATTCTTACTTAGTGTATCAATTCAATAGTCACAGGACGGGGCTTCCCTGGTGGCGCAGTGGTTGAGAATCCACCTGCCAATGCAGTGGACACGGGTTCGAGCCCTGGTCTGGGAAGATCCCACATGCTGCGGAGCAACTGGGCGCGTGAGCCACAACTACTGAGCCTGCGCGTCTGGAGCCTGTGCTCCGCAACAAGAGAGGCCGAGATAGGGAGAGGCCGGCGCACCGCGGTGAAGAGTGGCCCCCGCTCACCGCAACTAGAGAAAGCCCTTGCACAGAAACGAAGACCCAACACAGCCAAAAATAAATAATAAATGTATTTTTTAAAAAAAGTCACAGGACAAGGCAGCTCCCATTCTACCATTTAACAGCTTAGAATACTATTCACGTCATGAAAATTGCTAAACATTAAAAGGGAAACACTTTTGAATAAAAAAAAAAATTTCAGACTGTATTACGCTCCCTCTCCCCTTCCTCTGTTTGCGTTGAACACTTTTTGCGACTTGAATTACCTTATGGGTGGTCTGAGAAGTGAATGGTGTTCTGATTTTCTTGAAGCTGTGCACGAAAGAAGCTTTTTTCAAACAGTATTTTCTTTCAGGATCAGGGGAAGCTGATGCATGGTGCTTAGTCTTAGCTGTGACGTGTTCTTGAAGGAAAAAGAGAATTATTTATAAGCCTTTTCAAGTCTCATTCAGGTGTCAGTGGGCACGTGGGGGAAAGTGCACGATATTCACAGAGCTGGCACAGCTGACCCACGCCATGGAGGGTGTGAGCTTGGGTGGTATTCCAGGAGCGGGGTGGGATTTGACTAAGACGTGACTCCTCTTTGCCAGTTCCTCCTGTGTCAGACAGTGCAACATGGAAGATGACAAATTTAGAATTAGCAATGGAGCCTGCAGCTATGGACCAGGCAAGTGAGAATCATAACCACAGCCTCTGAGAAGACTACAGCTGACCACTGGGGTGGGGAGAGGAAGGGTAGTGGGTTGTTAAATTGGTGCCTGCATGTCACTCTGAGACATGCTGGCTTCTCTCCATTGTTGGGAATAGGGCCAATGCCTTGGAGACAGTCTAATTATCTTTTTATACATTCATAAAGAAGTTTATTTTTGGTAAAGTCACTCAAACTGGAATCGACTTGATTGGTTTATGTTGGAAAAGTAATTTGGGGCTTATCATCCAAATTACATTAAAAATGCTGAAATGCATTCTAGTTATTACCTAATCTAGCCTACTTCTGTCTTTATCAGGGAGATGGAATACCATCCAAATTATAGGGCTTGTGTATATTTTGTGTCCCTAAGTATGACCCAGTAAGGGAAAAACTGCTTTTAAAAGGGGACTGTTAACATTCACTAGATGGTTTATAGTGAACTGGTTTCCTCCTTCTGCAGAATATTGTCAGAGATCTGAATGCAGAAAGGACAAAAGGCCCTCATCATCTGTGCAGTGCACAGCCAGCCCTGGAGGAAAGGGTGGTACTGCACCTGCATCAGTTCGGGTGCCTCCAGAGAAACAGAACCAGTAGTGCAGACGCCCGCGTGCATGCCACCCTCCCCCGCCCACACACACAGAGTCAATTCTCGTTATTCATGGTAGTTATGTCCCATAAAGTCCCCACAAACACTGAATTAGGAAATACTGAGCCACTCTTCCTAGGGGAAATATAGGGTTAGGTTCCTGTGAGCCTCTGGTCACATTCTCCTCAACCGATCAAAATATAACCTTGCTTTATCTGTATTTCTGTTTAAAGACACCTTACTTAATATACACTGATGATTCATTAACATTGAACTCACAGCCAACAGCACTATAACTGATGCCTGAATGAAGCATATTTCCTCACAAGGCAAATCACAGCCTTCTGGCATTCAGAACACTAGACGGCACTTTAGCAAGATGCTTAGGAGCCACTGTAAACAGCAAAATCGCCAACAAAAAGCACAAAAATATGAAAATCATGGCACTACATAGACCACGTAAAGGACACTTGTTTACAGTCTGAGAGCTGAACAAGAAGTTGGAGAGGCACCTTGTTCGACCTCAGCTGGAAAAACAGCTGCATTAGGTGACAAATTTTTCACCACTCTACACGTGTCCAGGAATAACTGTGGAAGCACCATGTTAATTTGGTGTTATAATAAATTTTAGCAAGTAGGCAAGTTCACAAATAGAGAATCTGTGAATAATGAGGATCAAATGTATACAGAACAAGATTTATTTAAAGCAAATAGCTTCCATGATTGTGGGGAATGGCAAGTCTGTGGTCTGTAGGGTGGAGCGGCTGGCTGGAAACTCTCTGGCAGGAGCTGAAGCTGCACTTAACAGGTGGAATTTCTACCTCAGAGAAATCTCTTTTTTTTTTCTTTCTTTTTTTTTTTTAGTGTCAACAACTTTTATTACCCCTTACATATTTCATAGGGAAGTGAACGTAGCAATCAAGTCAGAGTTGTATAAAAACCCAGGTCGGCCCGTGTTCCTCCATTGACACCTGAGGCAGGCTCTCCGCAACATCAGGCACAGCAGCTGCACTTGTCCAAGGCCCCTTTGCAGACGCAGCCCTGGGCACACTTGGCACAGCCCACGGGGCAGCAGGAGCAGCAGCTCTTCTTGCCGGAGGTGCATCTGCAGGCTTTGCAGGTGCAGGAGCCAGCACAGCTGCAGGAGCCGCCAGTGGAGCAGGGGCAGTTGGGGGTCCATTTGGAGCCCAGGTGAGGCCGGGGGTCGAAAGCAAGCGGCCAAGAGGCACCTGAGCTGGTGGGAGGCGTGTTGAGAGAAACCTCTTTTGCTCTTAAGGCCTTTCAAGTGATTGGATGAGGAACCCAGACTGTCAAGACCTTTACTTACCATCAGCTGATTGTAGATGTCAACAGCATCTACAAAATACCTTCACAACAACACCTAAACTAGTGTTTAATTGAACAACAGGGTGCTATCGTATAGCCAAGTTCATACATTAAGCACCCAATTTAGAGCCCAGGAAAATGGCCCTGGAGGAAATCTTCCCTTTTCATTTTCCTAGAAGGTTAGTACGAGAGAGCAACAGCTCATACACACCACCCTCTGCCTGGGTAAGCATTTGTTCAATGTACATTGACGACTTCCACTCTGCAGAGGGACCTCAGTCAGAGCACTGACCACAGTGGGTAGGAGTGATGAGGATCTTTTATTTGAGGTGTTAAAAAGGGACAGAGATTTTTAAGCCTTTCCCTCTGATTCACCAAATATAACCCATCTTTGTTTCTAATTTGATAATTTTCTTATGTCCATTGATCAGGCTCTTTCTGCTCTGAGCCTCAGCCAGCAGCCAGTTGCTCAGCCCCTGCCCTGGAATTAATGAGAGGGCTCGGACTGCTCCCAGCCTCTGGGCTGCTGTGTCCTGTCAGCAGTTTTGTTGGGCAAGAGTGGTGCTATTGCCCAATCTCCAGGCTTCTCGGTTCCTCTAGGGCCCATGACAGTTAGGAGAAAAGGAGGAGGGACCCTGCCCTGTGCTGTAGCCCCTGTATTCCAAGTGTGATGCATAAACCAGCAGCATTGGCATCACCTGAGAACTCGTTAGAACTGCAGAGCCCCAGACTTACTGAATCAGAATCTTCATTTTTAGCCAGGTTCCAGGTGAC
This sequence comes from Physeter macrocephalus, assembly GCF_002837175.3. Lineage (NCBI taxonomy): Eukaryota > Metazoa > Chordata > Mammalia > Artiodactyla > Physeteridae > Physeter > Physeter macrocephalus. The sequence continues at coordinate 79,260,923 of NC_041225.1, forward strand.
TCATATGTACAGTAAAGATTGCAAGTATGCTCTAGGTAGCTATGTGGAGCCTACAGTCCTTCACCCCTCAATGTTTAGGTCTTGAATCCTGACCCATCTTTCCACCTATTTTGAATCAGATATTCCAGAACAACCCTGCTCCACCTGGCACTGGTGCATGGACACCTCCATCCTGCTTTCCACAACTGGAAGCCCTTGAATAATCCCCCTGCCAAAGCTGGCCTGCATTTTTTTCTTCCCCTGGTTGTGCATGACTCTATTCTCAGCGCCTGCCCAGGAGCGCTACTTCTGCCCCATCCTGCCCTCTGATCCTGCCAGCTCCCCGCCCCCTGAACTCCTGTCAGGTTCTACATGCAGACGTGTGGGGGGAGGAGAGACTGGAACTTCCTCTTCAGAACTGACTTGGACAGATTCAAACACTGATGAGCACAGTTCAGAGAGGAAGTAGAATCAGCTGAGAGATTCAGGAAACAGGGGGTCAGTTTCCAGATGTCTCATTTCCAGAGCAAACTGAGGTCAGCAAATGAGCTCTATTTAAGCCTCCATTGCCTAATTGTAAATTGACAAGAAAGCTACCTTTGAACCCCTTCTGTGAAACCCATTAAACCAGTTCGGAACCTCAAAGTTTCTCTATACATTTGCTTTTGAGGCCAGTTTAACAGGAGATCTGTGGCCAGCAAAGAGCTACAGTATTGACTTTATTAGAAGTCTAATGGTCCCTTTTTTTGGTAAAATTAAGCATGGAATCCTTTAACCTGTCATTATGGGATACCACCATGCCATGGAGTCAGATGATTAATTTGCCATGCACTTAATAGTATAGTCTGTAATTATAAAGGCTATTTTCCAAACCTCACATTTGATCATTCCTGAAGAGGGAGGATTTCTCACCATGAAAACCAGCTTTAGGCTTGGATAGCAATTACTCATCTTTCCTTTTCCTGGCATTATGACTATAGGAGTAGACAATGGATTGGTTCCCAAAATGACCTCAAGCTTTTCTCACTTAAACTGTGTTAATTTCTAGGCTCATCTCCCATGTCTCCAGAAGTGGAGAACATATAGTCATAAGCCGATCAATAGAGTCCAGCCTGCAATTTGCTGAGGGTCATTTTCTTGACTTGTCTGAACTACCACATGGTTAACTTGATTGCCATTGTGTCCAGATGGACTAAGTGCATGTCAGGAGATATGCAAGTCAACTTGAGCAAAGGAAATTAACTATACAAGTGAACTTACTTACATGTGCCTGAAACACTCTGAGCTGCTGCACTGCACAACTCTCAGGGGTGCCACTGTTGTCCATGTAAATGGAGTGCATGGGCAGTGCACAACCTGTGGGACTGCGTGTAGTAGCCCTGGGAACATTCTTTTCTTGGATCTGCCTGTAGTTGGTGCCTTGCCAACCATCTGTTTCAGCCTAAGTATCACCTCCTCAGAAAAGCTTCCTTGACCATTTAATCTAAAGGAGCTGCATCCTGACTCCCCATTCTATTTATTTCCTTCATTGTACTTACCACAGTCTGAAAGGATCTGGTTTAGTCTCTGCCTCTCTCTATTAGACTGGAAGTTTCTGGAGGGCAGGGGTGTTGTCTGTTTGATACACAGTAGGTGCTTAATATGTATTTGTGGGATGGGTGAATGAGATACTCAATATGTGCATTTAAAGCAATAACTACAAGAAGGGAGATTACCTCAGGAATCTTTTATCCTATCACCAAAATGCTAAAGTAAGCTTTCTTCCATGGTTACTCTTTCTGGAATTTTTTGTTTTGTATAACTTCTTCTGTCCTCTTTTACTTTGTCTTGTCTTTTATCCTCTGCTATCTTAAGGTACAAATAATAACCTTAAACCTCTCTAAAATGAAAGAACCACCTGGTATATGAGTGCCCACTGAATACCAGGCATGGTTACAAATGGAAAGCAGTCAAAACCATGGTCCTTATATCAATGATGGCGCAAGACATAAACATGAAATGTTGATGCTTTTTAATTATTCAAGCTATGCCTATGTTCTTAAGGACTGATAGAGAAGGGGAATATCTTTGCTCAGTATCCTCAGAATCAGAAAGATATTCCTTTAAAATATATTTTTTCTAGTACAATAAAAATTTTAACACCAATTTGAGGAAAGAACAAAAGAGTTGTCACAAGCAAAAACATGATTATCAAATTAGTTGTACAACCATGATTGCTACAGAGGCTTATAAGTTTATTTAGCCTGAGACAGTCAGAGAAGATTTGATAAAGGTTGGTGCTAAGTCTGAGGGTCTTAAAGGGAATGTAGTGGGATTCCTGGTTTGAATCTAAACTCTTCCTACCAGCAAGACGAGAATATATCCAAGTACCTCTGAGTACATCCAAGTACAGCCAGACATACATCTCTCAGATGTGCACTTGCATGAGTAAACTGTCAAGGATGCCCTGTGGGGGGTCAGGGACAGGAGACTGGGAAGGACTATGGTCTGAGCCTGTTGAAAGAGTGCAGATGACCAAGGAGCTGCTATCAGGAAGGATCTGAGTCATAGAGCTATGAGTAGTGTCCCCTGGAGTCCAGGGGGTACAAGCTGGCCTACCAACTGTGCCTTAAGGACTCCAGGGGACACAGTGCTGGCACCTTGAGGGTTGAGTCTTGGGCTCATCGAGAGAAAAGACATTACAGTATTTGTGGAGGGTACATACAGGAGTGGTGGCCTTGGCCAAAAGCATAAACGTGGGGCATAAGGGTGGCTGGCACGGGAAAGGAAGAACACGGCAGGGGCCATGTGTTTGTGGCATGTTGTGAGTACATGTCAAACAATGCATGGGGTGAAATTTCCGGGTGTGACTCTGAGAGGCCTCAGAGATCTCGCAGCACTCAGTTGGGGCAATGGAGGAAGCTGCTTATTGCTGTGACGAATAGGCCAATAAAGCTGGACAAACTCAGGTTTTGAATGAAAATGTTTGCAAATGAATGCAAATATTTGAATAGAAGAGCTGTGCCCAGGGTGCAAAATAGACGGTGGCCAGAAGCAGAGGCCCCAAATGACCAAGCTAAGGAGGTTGCCTTTGGAGGCTGATCAGGACAGTGATGCAAAGGAATCAGGATTCAGGAAGGCTTATCTGACCCTGGTGTTTAGCAGTAGTTTTCAAACTTGCTTTAGCATTGAAAACATTTTGTGAAATGAAATCTAATGAGGATGCTTTGTAGGTGTGAAGTAGATCAGAATGATAGAAAGGGAGGGGAAGGGTGGAAAAAGATGGGGCCTGGGCTGCAGGGTGATGCCCAACAGTTACTTCTTGGTGGTGAGGTAGTTGGGAGTTTAAACTTTTTTTTTCTAACCTGTATTTCCTAATATAAACAGTTAGTTTTATAATTAAAAATTCCAAAGCTGGGATTTCTCTGGCGGTCCAGTGGGTAAGACTCCGCACTCTCAATGAAGGGGGCCTGGGTTCGATCCCTGGTTGGGGAACTAGATCCCACATGCATGTCGTGACTAGGAGTCCGCATGCTGCAACTAAGAAGTCTGCATGTCGCAGCTAAGACCTGGAGCAGCCTAAATAAATATATTTTTAAAAAATTCCAAAGTTATTTTAAAAACTAAAACAATTCATTGCTTTGTATTTAGAATCAGTTCATAGCTCACCTCCTCAAGAAACTTTCCTTCTTTCTCTGAACCTCACACGTTTCCTTCTATATATATCTTCTCTATATGTCTATATATATCTTCGTTTTGGTCTGTTCAGGCCACTGTAACAGGATACCATAGACTGGGTGGCTTATAAGCAACAGAAACTTATTTCTCACTGTTTTGGAGGCTGGAAAGTCCATGATCAAGGCACCAGCACATTTGGTGTCTGGTGAAAGCCCGCTTCCCATATATATATATATATATATATATATATATATATATATATATAAACGAATGAAATGATGAAGTACAAGGAACACTGCCCAGATGCCAAATTCATTAGCCAGTAGACCTGAGATTGGTAAAAAGTCCTGCTGGTCTCTCCTGTATATTCTTATCCCGATAGATGACTCACTCAGATTCACACTGGGCCCAATCACAGAGGAGGCAATCAGTGGCTAAAAGTGACTATGCACTTTAGGAAATTAGCATTCTGGTTTCTCGAATATTGGGTCTGATTATATTTTCACATCTTGGGACCTACCTCACTATGGCACAGCCTCATCCAGAGAGGCTGTGGGGCAGACACAAGAGCCTCCGGGGCTTGAAAAGAACTTTGAGAGACTAATTGTCTATGGAGATGAATGGTTATAGTCACTGGGCTCTTCAAACTGGAATGTAGCTTATGAAGTTGAGCATTATTATTCCAAAACCCACTCTCTGCAGAGGAAGTGGAACTTCTCCAGCCGGTTGGTGAGCTTCTCAGTTGTTTATCTCTGGACTTCACTTCCAAGGGGAGCATTTTTCCTAGGCCTCACCAGCCACAGGGAAAGAAATCAAGGGTCTGAGTTACAAAGAGGTATTTGATTTCGAGCACCACCTGGTTTCCCAGGATGTCAACATTTGCCAGAGCTCAGAGAAGCTGCTTGGGCTGTTCCTGCCACAGGTCTGAGGTTGTGGCCCCGTAGAGAGGCAGGCCTCCCCATGGGCCTCAGAAAGCATAGGCCTGCTAGTATCAGATGTCTGTCTGATGAACCAGAGACCAGTCCCAACCAGACCAGTTGGAAAGGGGCCAGGGTTGATTCTCTCACCTTTTTTGGGACCCTGAGCCCAATCCCTCCCACTCAGGGCAACTCCTCATAAAGGAGTTTAGGGATCCTCTTCTTTCTTCTTCTCCTTTACATGAGGGTCCTAATCCCAAAGTCCAGGACTTGGAGAAAAGTCTTCCTTTTCCTTCAGATCCTCTTTGGAGCAAAACGCTGGTGGTCGCTTGGACGTTCCAGGTCCCTGAACCAGGCAGGCAGGTGAGTTCCGGCCGCTGCCCTCCCTGTAAACAGGTACTTAGGTACCCTTTTTGTGACAATACTTGCAGTTAAATACAGGCATCTTATTCAAACAGGAAATTCAAATTTTTCACATTCTTTAGCCAGAGTTAAAGAGGATACTACAGAAGCAGCAGTGCAGATTAGGAATTTGTGGAATGTGAATGTTCTTCATACTTCTCCTTCTGTTGGAAACAGCGGTACCTTCTCCATCCTCTTTATCCTCTGGTGTGACAATGCTCACTCTTCATATGGTGTGAGCTCCTAAAGGACTAGAGCATGGCATGATGCTTACAGGATCAGCCTTTGGTGTTAGAACAGACCAACTTTCAAATCTCCAGGTTACCCCATCATTTAAAGTGTAGGGCTTGAGTAGGAAAAATCAAGGGAGAAGAGGAAGGTCTGGTATCTGGAAAGCCGACAAAAGTGACAGAGTCTGCCATAAGCTGGACAGGTAAGCCAGGTATGTGAATGGGGTCATGAAGGAATAGACTTTTCCAGGAACTTGGCTGTGAGGGAGAGGGACAGCGGCAAGCAGGTTGGGGAGAGAAGTTTTAAGAAGGGAGAGATCTGATCATGTTTCTAGGCTCCAAGGGAGGGACCAGAAGTGGGGAGAAGAAGTAAAAAGTAGAGAGCAAAGGCCCAGGAGAGATTGGATCCAGAGCCCCAGAGGAGGCTCTCGGCAGGAGAGAATCCAGCTTTTCCTTTGCAAAAGCTGGAAGGTGAGTGTGACTGCAGAAGTGCCTGAAGTTTCAAGGGTGGGTGTTGAAGGAGTTCATGAAATAAAAGTTGTTATGGACTAAATGTTTATGTCCACCAAATTCATATGTTGCAGTCCTAATCCCTAATGTGATGATATGTTGGAGGTGGGGCCTTTAGGAGGTAATTAGGTTTAGATGAGGTCATGAGGGTAGCATCCCTATGATGGAATTAGTGTCCTTATTAGAAGAGGAAGAGACCAGAGCCTTTTCTCACCCTGCCACATGAGAGAACAGCAAGAAGGCAGCCATCTGCAAACCAGGAAGAGGGCTCTCACCAGACACCAAATCTGCAAGCAACTTGATGTTGGAATTGCCAGCCTCCATAACCGTGAGAAATAAATGTCTATTTTTAAGCCACCCATAAGTCTATGGTATTTTGTTATAACAGCCCAAACTGCCTAAAACAGAAGCCTTGGTCATCTGCTGAGAGAAAGGTGGCCATGGTTGGGGTGTAGTGTTGAAGGTTTAAGATGGCAGCTGGGAGAATCAGGGGAGGAAAGGATGCTGATCAAGGGCCTGTGAAAGGGTGGCTGTGCTGAGAACCCAGCTGAGGTCAGAGGACATGGTTGTCAAACCCAAACCACAAGACTGTGAATTCTTATGCCACCCTCAGGGGCCCTCACATAGGGAGAAAGTAGGAAAATGGTTGGGGTGATCCACAGAAAAGGGTTTGTGGGACTGACCCAGCAAAAGGAAGGGGGCAATGAGGCTGAGGCTGGTCACAAGAGAGTGACAGAAGAGTTGTGTCCTGGGGTCCAGCCATGTTGTCAGTGATGGGCTAGGAGAAAAGAGTAGAGATAAGCAGCAGCTGAATTGGGAGAAAGGGGAGATGGAGCTGAAAGGATAAGGGATGGGTGTGATGAGAGAGAGAGAGGAGACAGAGAGATAGAAAGAGATGATAAATATTGAACAGATGTGATAAAGATAGATAGATGATAGAGAGATCGATAGATGATAGGTAGAACAGGTCTGAGTTGCTAAAGTGGAGTAGGGTTGAAGTTTTCTGATAAGATGTCGTCAAATAATCTTTTAGAAAGTTAACCTTTTCCTGAAAGAAAACAGAGGTAAGCATTCCCCTTAGAAGGCTAACGCAACGGCGTAGATCAGAGGGCATGCTGCAGTTTCCCTCCTGGGCCCATGGCGATCACCATTAACGGTCAACCACACTCTTTCCTGCTAAACACAAAATCCTTTTCAACATAGGGCTCTAGTAGCCACTACCAATTCATCGGTATTGGCCTGTGAGATGGAAACTACTTTCAGTTCTGGTCCAGATGAAAGGTAATAAGCCTGGGCCAGGTTTTTAGCAGCAAGGATGAAGCGATAGCAACATGTAAATAAAGGTCTATAAACTGACCAAGGTCAGCTTGTCATAATCCATGTATCCTTCCTATTCATCAATAGGTGCTCAATTAATGCTTATTAGCTAAGGAAAATCCTTCTGCTAGACTGGGAGGAAGCAGGACCCAAAGCTCGCCTGTAGCCATTAAAGCCCTATTTGGAATGTGGCCTACAGCTTTAGGGACTTTTGCATATATCTTGAATGTTGACTTGTTTTTAAATTAATTACTGAATTCCTACTGCTATCCGTAAATGTTATATATTTGGTCCTAGCCAAAAGAGACTGCACCTGAAGAGATTCTGCCACTTACTCAGGAGAACTTAATCTTTTACTAATTAGGTTAGGAGAGGACACAGGAAGAAGTGTGGGAGGCTGGATGCTAATTGAGGAAATACCAGGAGATCGGTAACAAGAAGCATGTGTGTTACTCTCAGGCTTCAAATCTGCCAGGTGTGTGTCTGGTCACAGGTATTTCACGTCACACCTCCTCCTGCCCACACAAGGCCATTTTGCTCTCTCATCCTCTCTCCTTTTGCCCTTGTGATACACACCACACACACACACACACACACACACACACAATCTCAGTGTTGTGCTTTCCTTTGTAACTCTTTCAATAAGCCTTTGGTTCTATTAAATCCTAGTCCCTTTTGGATCATTGAACTCACTGAGGTTTTCCTCTCTCTCTAGTTCTTGGCTCTTCTGGTAAGTGCCAAAGGGGAAACAAACATGAACAAAGAGATAAAGGACAAAAACCAGTCCCAGAAGGCTTCACATTGAAGTCACCTCATTATGTAACAATAATTTATAAAGTCCTAAATAAGTGGAGACCAGAATGGTATACAGAAGAATTATTCTTTTCAATATTAATAATAGTCTAAAGGAAGTTGTGGTGCCAAGTCAGGGATTAACTCTTTACATGGATATCTGATCTATTACCACCACTGGGCTTAATGGGATTCAATAGTCTCAGTCATGTTGTGCAGTCAGAGATCAGTTTTGCAACAGCTTAAGACAAAGGCCTAAAATCAAGGAGTTCCAGCAGAGAGGAAATAAATGAGGCTTCCCGCCAGCTGAAGCTGCTCACCCAAAGGGAAAATGGATTAGATAAGGTGAAATGTGTTTCTCAGAGATGGGCCCAAAGCTGCCTCTGTTTTCTTGTAGCCTCAGGCTGGATCTATCTTTTAGGAAATTATGACCCAGAGTGATTAAAGGGAATTAACTGCATCCTCCCCTGGGCTCCTGCCAAGCCAGGGCCAGAAACACTCATCTATCCCCGACGTGGAAGATCATTGAGTCATGAGATTTGTGGTTTGCCTCATTCTCCAGCTCTGGAAGCCAGCCATGGCTCACTGACCTGGGTTTTCCATCTGGGTCAGCGAGGGGCAGTCCAGGTGAGCTCTTGGGCTTCAGTACAAACTGGCCTTAGGGTGTCCCCAGAATTGAGTTCTGGGGACATCCCGAGAGCCAAGGGTGGCTCTCTCAGGGTTCTGTGAACCAGTGAGGCTGGGCTGTGAGATGTCCTTTCCTCCTTAAAGAAGCATTAATTGAGTACCTACTGATGAATAGGAAGGATACATGTATTATGACAAGCTGACCTTAGTAAGCTTACAGACCTTAGCTTACTGGTTAGGAAGAAACATTAACACACCCTGAGCAGTAGGTGCTGCCTGCCATATATATGGACTGACTGTTTGTGTCCCTGCAAAATTCACGTGTTGAAACCAAATTTACAATGTGATGGTATTTGGAGGTGATGGCCTTTGGGAGGTGATTAGGTCATGAGAGTGGAGCCGTCATGAATGGGATTATATGCTTATAAAAAGAGACCTGAAAGAGCTCCCCAGCCCCTTCTGCCATGTGAGGATACAGTGAGTAGATGGCATATATATATATATATATGAATATCTATGTATGAATATATATATTCATTCATATATATATTTAAGAGAAATAGCCTTGGGAAATAACACTTTAAGTGTTTTGCTAGAAGATCAGCAGTAGTAGTTCACCTCGTACGTAGTTTCCTCAGCATGAATACTGAGGGGTTTCCTTTTTCTAACTTGGTGGTACAGATTATTCCAGTGTTTAGCCTATGGGTGGAATCCATACTTACTTTCCAGCTCCCAGTGTAGTTATGGAATGCCAAAGGAGATGGCAGGAATGCAGTTGGGAGAGCCACCCAACAAAAATGAACCCAACCCAATTCCAGATGACTTGGCTCCATTTTGAATGGGACTTTCTTATTGTTCTTTTTCCCTTTGAAATTGTTTTTCATTTTACATGTTTCCCTAAGTGGATGAAAACTGAAGACTGTGGGTATTACATTTTAATTAGGGCTGGTACTATTCTAACAATTAGAAATTTAACTGATATTTTTTAGAAAACTGAACTTGCTGGCATGAAAAAGATACTTTTGCCTCAATTTTTCATATGTTGATGCAGGAGTGTAGGGAAAGCCATCAATGTCCCAAATAAGATAAAATATTTTCAAATAGTAAACTATCACTCAGTTCTACATTTCTTTTATTGCCTAAGAGATTATGGGAAACCTTGTAGGTGTCACAACCAATGGGTACCTGTTATGACAAATATCACCCCATAGCACTCTTACTTTCCTCATTAACTCTTTTTTTTGAGGGGGGGGGGATTAGCTGACAAAGATTTTATTTTTTCTGAATTTTTGAATTTTATTTTATTTATTTTATTATACAGCAGGTTCTTATTAGTCATCAGTTTTATACACATCAGTGTATACATGTCAATTCCAATCTCTCAATTCATCACACCACCACCACCATCCCCCTGCCGCTTTCCCCCTGTGGAGTCGGTAAGTCTGTTCTCAATATCTGTGTCTCAATTTCTGCCCTGCAAACCAGTTCATCTGTACCATTTTTCTAGGTTCCACATATATGCGTTAATATACAATATTTGTTTTTCTCTTTCTGACTTCACTCTGTATGACAGTCTCTAGATCCATCCACATCTTAACAAATGACCCAATTTCATTCCTTTTTATGGCTGAGTAATATTCCATTGTATATATGTACCACATCTTCTTTATCCATTCATCTGTCAATGGGCATTTAGGTTGCTTTCATGACCTGGCTATTGTAATGGTGTTGCAATGAACATTGGGGTGCATATCTCTTTTTGAATTATGGTTTTCTCTGGGTATATGCCCAGTAGTGGGATTACTGGATCATACAGTAATTCTATTTTTAGTTTTTTAAGGAACCTCCATACTGTCCTCCATAGTAGCTGTATAAATTTACATTCCCACTAATAGTGCAAGAGGGTTCCCTTTTCTCCATATCCTCTCCAGCATTTGTTGTTTGTAGACTTTCTGATGATGCCCATTCTAACTGGTGTGAAGTAATACCTCATTGTAGTTTTGATTTGCATTTCTCTAATAATTAGTGATGTTGAGCAGCTTTTCATGTGCTTCTTGGCCATCTGTATGTCTTCTTTGGAGATGTCTATTTAGGTCTTCTGCCCATTATTGAGCTGCATGAGCTGTTTATATATTTTAGAGATTAATCCTTTGTCCATTGATTCATTTGCAAGTGCAAAAGCTTTGAAGTTTCATTAGGTCCCATGTGTTTATTTTTGTTTTTATTTCCATTACTCTAGGAAGTGGATCAAAAAAGATCTTGCTGTGATTTATGTCAAAGAGTGTTCTTCCTATGTTTTCCTCTAAGAGTTTTATACTGTCCAGTCTTACATTTAGGTCTCTAATCCATTTTGAGTTTATTTTTGTGTATGGTGTTAGGGAGTGTTCTATTTTCATTCTTTTACATGTCCAGTTTTCCCAGCACCACTTACTGAAGAGACTGTCTTTTCACTATTGGCTATCCTTGCCTCCTTTGTCATAGATTAGTTGACCATAGGTGCGTGGGTTTATCTCTGGGCTCTCTATCTCTGGGTGTATCACATTGATTGATTTGTGTATATTGAAGAATCCTTGCATCCCTGGGATAAAT
>NC_041225.1:79272009-79274321 GCF_002837175.3 Physeter macrocephalus
GTTTGCTAGTATTTTGTTGAGGATTTTTGCATCTATCTTCATCAGAGATATTGGTCTGTAATTTTTTCTTTTTGTAGTATCTTTGTCTGGTTTTGATATCAGTGTGATGGTGGTCTCATAGAATGAGTTTGGGAGTGTTCCTTCTTCTGCAATTTTTTGGAAGAGTTTGAGAAGGATGGATGTTAGCTCTTTTCTAAATGTTTGATAGAATGCACCTGTTCAGCCATCAGGTCCTGGACTCTAGTTTGTTGGAAGATTTTTAATCACAGTTTCAATTTCATTACTTGTGATTGGTCTGTTCATATTTTCTCTTTCTTCCTGGTTCAGTCTTGCAAGGTTATACCTTTCTAAGAATTGGTCCATTTCTCCAGGTTGTCCATTTTATTGGCATAGAGTTGCCTGTAGTAGTCTCTTAGGATGCTTTGTATTTCTGCAGTGTCTGTTGTAACTTCCCCTTTTTCATTGTTAATTTTATTGATTTGAGTCCTATCCCTCTTTTTCTTGATGAGTCTGGCTAAGGTTTATCAATTTTGTTTATCTTCTCAAAGAACCAGCTTTTAGTTTTATTGATCTTTGCTATTGTTTTCTTTGTTTCTATTTCATTTATTTCTGCTCTGATCTTTATGATTTCTTTCCTTCTGCTAACTTTGGGTTTTGTTTGTTTGTCTTTCTCTAGTTCCTTTAGGTGTAAGGTTAGATTGTTTGAGATTTTTCTTATTTCTTGAGGTAGGTTTGTCTAGCTATAAACTTCCCTCTTAGAACTGCTTTTGTTGCACCCCATAGGTTTTGGATCATCATGTTTTCATTGTCATTTGTCTCTAGGTATTTTTTGATTTCCTCTTTGATTTCTTTTTTTAAAAATATTTATTTATTTATTTTTGGCTGTGTTGGGTCTTCGTTTCTGTGCGAGGGCTTTCTCTAGTTGCGGCAAGTGGGGCCACTCTTCATCGTGGTGTGCGGGCCTCTCACTATCGCGGCCTCTCTTGTTGCGGAGCACAGGCTCCAGACGCACAGGCTCAGTAGTTGTGGCTCACAGGCCTAGTTGCTCCGCGGCATGTGGGATCTTCCCAGACAAGGGCTCGAACCCATGTCCCCTGCATTGGCAGCAGATTCTCAACCACTGCACCACCAGGGAAGCCCTCCTCTTTGATTTCCTTAGTGATCTCTTGGTTATTTAGTAACGTACTGTTTAGCCTCCGTGTGTTTGTGTTATTTACGTTTTTTTTCCCTGTAATTCATTTCTAATCTCATAGCATTGTGGTCAGAAAAGATGGTTGATATGATTTCAATTTTCTTAAATTTACTGAGGCTTGATTTGTGACCCAAGATGTGATCTATCCTGGAGAATGTTCTGTGCACACTTGAGAAGAAAGTGTAATCTGCTGTTTTTGGATAGACTGTCCTATTAATATCAATTAAATCTATCTGTCTATTGTGTCATTTAAAGCTTGTGTTTCCTTATTAATTTTCTGTTTGGATGATCTGTCGATTGGTGGCATTGGCAGGCGGATTCTTAACCACTGCACCACCAGTGAAGTCCCAAGCTATCTTTAAGAAACACTCCACTAGTTTTTTTTTTTTTATGCTGAATTAAATAAGGGAAAAAACTTAAAATGCATTGAAGAGTTAGCAAGCAAGAAAGGACTTCTCAGAGTCAAAAAGCTAAGTAAAACTAAAAATAAGAGAAGTATGCAAAGAACTAAAACTGGTTTTCACCTTGAGGATTTTAACTTAACCCAGCTGAGCATGAGTTTCCATTCTTAGTGGTTTCTAAGGATGCAGGAGACAGTGCCCCAAGCCCAGGATCCACACAAGGCAGGGAGCATAATGAGAGATTTCTAGTTTCCCACATTTATGCTGGGTTTGTTTTTGCAGGTCCTTTTCTTCTCTTGTGTTTCCCACTTAGAGAAGTTCCTTTAGCATGTGTTGTAGAGCTGGTTTGGTGGTGCTGAATTCTCTTAGTTTTTGCTTGTCTCTAAAGCTTTTGATTTCTCTGTCAAATCTGAATGAGATCCATGCCGGGTAGAGTAATCTTGGTTGTAGGTTCTTCACTTTCATCACTTTAAGTATATCATGCCACTCCCTTCTGGCTTGTAGAGTTTCTGCTGACAAATCAGCTGTTAACCTTATGGGAGTTCCCTTGTATGTTATTTGTCCTTTTTCCCTTGCTGCTTCAATAATTTTTCTTTGTCTTTAATTTTTGCCAATTTGATTACTATGTATCTCGGCATGTTTCTCCTTGGGTTTATCCTGTATGGGACTCTCTGCACTTCCTGGACTTGGGTGGCTATTTCCTTTCCCATGTTAGGGAA
>NC_041225.1:79274346-79280010 GCF_002837175.3 Physeter macrocephalus
AGGTCCTGGATCATCTTCACTATCATTATTCTGAATTCTTTTTCTGGAAGGTTGCCTATCTCCACTTCATTTAGTTGTTTTTCTGGGGTTTTATCTTGTTCCTTCATCTGGTACACAGCCCTCTGCCTTTTCATCTTGTCTATATTTCTGTGAATGTGGTTTTTGTTCCACAAGCTGCAGGATTGTAGTTCTTCTTGCTTCTGCTGTCTGCCCTCTGGTGGATGAGGCTATCTAAGAGGCTTGTGCAAGTTTCCTGATGGGAGGGACTGGTGGTGGGTAGAGCTGGCCGTTGCTCTGGTGGGCAGAGCTCAGTAAAACTTTAATCCACTTGACTGCTGATGGGTGGGGCTGGGTTCCCTCCCTGTTGGTTGTTTGCCCTGAGGCAACCCAACACTGGAGCCTACCTGGACTCTTTGTTGGGGCTAATGGCGGACTCTGGGAGGGCTCACGCCAAGGAGAGCAAAGAAATTCTTCCCAGAATTTCTGCTGCCACTGTCCTTGTCCTCACGGTGAGACACAGCCACTCCCCGCCTCTGCAGGAGACCCTCCCGCAGAAGCAGGTAGGTCTGGTCCAGTCTCCTATGGGGTCACTACTCCTTCCCCTGGGTCCCAATGCACACACTACTTTGTGTGTGCCCTCCAAGAGTGGAGTCTCTGTTTCCCTCAGTCCTGTCAGAGTCCTGCAAACAAATCCCACTATCCTTCAAAGTCTGAGTCTCTGGGAATGCCTCCTCCCGTTGCCGGATCCCCAGGTTTGGAAGCCTGACGTGGGGCTCAGACCCTTCACTCCAGTGGGTGGACTTCTGTGGTATAAGTGTTCTCCAGTTTGTGAGTCACCCACCCAGCAGTTATGGGATTTGATTTTATTGTGATTGTGCCCCTCCTGCCATCTCATCGTGGCTTCTCCTTTGTCTTTGGATGTGGGGTATCTTTTTTGGTGAGTTCCAGTGTCTTCCTGTCGATGATTGTTCAGCAGTTAGTTGTGATTCTGGTGTTCTTGCAAGAGGGAGTGAGAGTACATCCCTCTACTCCACCATATTGGTTCAGGGCCTCCTCATTAACTCTTGTTAAGTGGTTTGAGACAGAAAACAATTCTTTCCAACTCTAGAACTTCCAAAAAGAATGGTTTTAAAGAATTAATCATACCCATTATTAAAAGCAGACCCAGAATATACGTGATGTGATGTATTATCATACATACTCCATTTGTGAATATAAAGACATCAAAGAGGAATTAATCTGTTTGCTACAAACTTAGGGAAACAAATTGAAATCCCCATTCTATATTAAAGATCTAATTAATTTATCAGTGATTTGCCTCATCACTTGAACAAGTAAAAAAAATGCCATTTATAGAAATTATATAGTTTTGTCATATTTTATTTTCTAGACTAGTTTTATAATTATCTTAGCCAATAGATTTCAGCTATTTTATGTCTTTTTTTATTTATTATTGTTGTTCTTGTAACTTGGAATGTACATTGATGATTAAAATGTTCTTTATATCATACAAACCATTTACCTTAAAAACTGGACCATTCAGTAGTTCAGCATCTAACCTACGCCGAGGGAATAAAAATTGACTAAATTTGAATCTCAATATTAGACCTACACTACACTAAATCTAGAACCTAGATTTAGTCTTCAGAATTTTGGAGGGAGAAAGTGGAAGGGGAAAAATGACTTAGTTTTTAGTTGGACAGAACACAAATATACCTGCTGCCCCTAAATGGTCAAAGGTGAAACCACATTGATGCATCAACCTGTGAATGTTTAAAATCTGTCTAGTTCAATTCTTTCCAATGTCTGGAACATTTAGGAATGTAAAATTAATAAAATTAATAAAAAACACGCTTTAAAAAATGTTTCAACTCACTTCCTTGGAGGAGGAGTAAAAGAGCTGATAATCATCTGATCAGACCCGCTGTTTCCTCAAGAACTCACAGAATACTTATGATCTTTCCATTCCTACCATACTTGCTTGTGTTATAGACATCAGGGTGTTAGACTAGTCTTGTTTGTACATTTCACTATCAGCTGAGCAGGGTAGGGGAGACTGAGTGAAATCTGAAACCAGGATTGCCTGATTCTTGTTATTTGGTTACATAATATGTAACATAAACAGAATGAGTATTGCCCCTTAGGATTTAAGTTAAAGCACTCAAAGCAGAGTGGACCTTGAAGAGAGTCATGTGGTTGTAAACGAATCCCAGTAGCTATTGACTTTGCTCTCATTAATTACTTCAATTCCCATTTTTGCTTCCAGAGATTATTAAAGTACTGGCCCCCAGATCCTACTTGAATCTCTTGACTGTATACTGACTGTTATACAAATAATACTCCTCTGCCTAGAAGGTATCTGAGGATGTGAGTTACACTTACACAGCTATGGCTCAAAAAACATAGCTAGAAGATGCAGGCTGTATCCCTGTGCAGTTGGACATCTAGGAGGTTCAGGACCATGGCTGGGACAAGGCCACTGACTAGTCCAGGAATTCCACAGCTATGATAGCTATCATAATCAGGTGGGCTAGGGGTCTGCCTGATTTTCCATTAACTCCACACCACCATGGAGTGAGGCATATAGGATCACCTACAAAGCAGAATAAGCCTGTGCTTCGGCCACCGGCAAAGCAAATGCCAATCCCTCCTTCTCCCTGCCCATCTATCTGATCAGTTGAAGGCCTTAAAAGATTGATACCCCCTAAGAAGGAAGAAATTCTGCCTTTGGACTCAAGACTGCAACATCACCTCTTCCCTGGGTCTCCAGTCTACCATGCAGATTTTGGACATGCTAGCCCCCACAGTTGTGTGAGCCAATTCCTGAAACTAACTCTGTCTCTCTTTCTGTCTCTCTCTCTCTCTCTCTTTCTCTCCATCTATCAGCTACCACCTATCCATTCACTACCGGTGCTGTTTCTAACTAATACAGTGACAGAGGTGGACACTGAAGAAATGGGGCAGAATAATATTCCTGAAATTTCACTGGTGTTTTATGTTCCTATTACTTCTCCCTTTTGCCCATCCCTCAAGCCAAGGTGCTCAGTACTCACTGCTTTACAGCAGATGTAACAGAAAGAAATGAGTCTTTCTTGCTTTGGTTTCCAATAGCCCTATGGCCCTTAGGGGACTGTACAGACTCCATTCAGAGCCAAAATATTTGGGAGATGTGGGGTTTCAGAAGAGCAGTGTTTCCTCTGGACTAGAAAAGTTACCCCAGGCCTTGGAAGGGGAAGTGGAAGGGACATGAAGAGGCCAGAAATGTTGTCAGTCCTGAAGATCTGGTGGGAGGTGGGGGTGTGGGTCAAGAGGAAGCAAGACCCTAGCTAAGGAATGGCTGTGCAATGAGTCTGGACAAACAGTTCTTACACAGCTAGGCAGAGTCCCGGCTCCCAAATGAGACATGAAAGCCACAGGAGAGCCCGGACCACTCGTGAAGAGGCAAAGAGACCAGGAACGCATCTCAGTGATGACCAACAGGTTTCCATGGCCTACAATTAGGAGAACAAAGGATGTCTCAGTGGACACCCTCATGGTCAGGGGACTCAAGACCAATGGACCTTCACCAACCCAGTGACCTGATACAACTTAAACGTCAAGGAAGTTAGACACTGCCAGAGAAACTCCAACTTGCCTTAGATAAGTTTCTATGATTCTGGAGAATGGGAACTCACTGGTTTAGAGAATAAATACGTCTTAGTCACCGGAATTGTGACAAGATATGAGAGTGGAATGGCTTTGGGGAACTGAAAGATGGCCATGATGGTGCAGTGCAGTGAGTGAGGGGAAGGTAGCCCAAGCTGCAGTTGGAAAGATAAGCAGGGGCCAGATCACACATGCCTGCATAGAGCATGTATTGCAGGTGACATGGGAAGCTGTTGAAGGATTTCAAGCACTTCCCAACTCTTAAAGGTCACATTGGCTGTTGCACGGAGAATGGATGGGGCGTGGCCTGCATGCAGGTTAGGAGAGCAGTTTGAGAGGCTACTGCAGTCATCCAGGTGACAGAAGATGGTGGCTCAAACCAGGTTGGTGGCAGTGGAGCTAGGGGATGGATTATTGATATGTTTTAGTGTAGAAGTAACAGGTCTTGTCATTGGGGTGTATCTGGGGAAGGAGGGAAAGTGAGTGGTAAGAACTGTCAGGTTTCTGTTTAAGCAACGAGTGGAAAATGAAGCCATTTACTGAAGGAGGGGAAGTCTGAAAGAAAACAAGTACATGTGAGGAAATCCAAATTTCTGTTGTGGATGTAATAATTTTGAGACACCTGAGAGACAACCCCCTGGAAATGTCCAGAAGGTATAAACAGAGCACAGAGAAGTCTGGGCTGGAGGTAGGAATGTGGATGTCATCAGTTTTAGCCTTTGCTGTTTTTTATTTTGTTTTATTTTGCACCTGCCTAACTCCCATTCATCCTTCAGGTGTCAGCTTAAATGCTGCTTTCTTGGCAAGGCCTCCCCTCCCCCTCCCCCTCCCCCAGTAGACATCAGTATGAATTAGGTGCTCTACTAGGCTCTCTCTCTTTAAATTTTTCCTTCAAAGTACTTATCGCGGTTAGAAATTGAGATTTATGTTTGCTTGTTCTTCAGGGATGAATCTCAGCCCACATTGAGCTGCTCTAGAAAAAAAACTGACTTTATTTTTCTATAATGAAATAATTTAGGCCCTAAATTTTAGAAAAAAGAAGGCAGGGAGAAAAGAAAAGAGGGGCCAGAGCTGAGTGCAGATAGACTGACACATTTATGTGTCGAATAGAAGAGGAAGCTGACAAAAGGAGCCCAGAAGGAGCTAGGAAGAAAACAGTCTGGGATGCAAGGGGAGACAAGGACTGAGGGTGTGACGCTATATCAAATTCTGCTGCGAAGACTGAAGTGATGATTGGATTTACACCATGGTGGGCATGGGATGCTTTGTAAGAGCAGTTTGGGTGGAGCCATGTGGAGAGAAGGGAAGTTGCCCTGAGTAAAGGAACAAATGGAAAGGAGGAATGACAAATAATACATGAAGACTACTGTTCCGAGAAGTTTTACTGTCTGGGGAGAGAAAACTAGGGCAGTGTCTAGAAGGCTATGTGGGGTTAAAAGAGGGTAGCTTTGGGGGTAGTGAAGTGTATGCATGTGTAGATGGGGACAGTGGATTGCGGGGGTTTGGGGAGAAATAACGACAGAAGGAATTAGAGATGAATAAAAAGAGAAGAGGAAGGGAGAGAGCAGGTAGGAAAGTGGTGACACAGAGAATGGAGCCAAGAAGCCTTTGAAGGCCATGCCGGAGAAGTCTCAGCCACGCCCACGGGGCGGCGAGGCGATGCCAGCTGCTGCTGGTGGAGGGGGAAGCCATTGCTGGCTAGGCGGTTAGTCAGTCTGTCAGCAGCCAGACCCTGGCCCCTGGCCAGCCACATATTGGAAGCAGAGTAAAGAGTCTTCTGGCAGGCGTCGTTGAAGAGGAAGGACGGTGTGGCTGAGCGCTGAGCAGCCGGGACCGGTTTCAGAAGGAGCAAACTCTGCGGGAGCCTGCAGGGGAAGGGCTAAGAGATGCCACCCCTGCACCCCCTTTGTTTCTCTCGCCTACACAGCTGCAGCCAAAGGGGTGCGGTGCAGTTCCACTCATTGCTCGTACCGCCTCGCAGTTCGACCACTACGGCGGGGGGGGGGGGGGGCGCGGCCC
>NC_041225.1:79280177-79292482 GCF_002837175.3 Physeter macrocephalus
CAGGCAGGTGGGCCGGGGCGGGGGGGGGGGGGGGGGGGCGCGGCCCTGCAGCCACAGGAGCAGATGGGCACTGCTCCAGGCTGCCTGGGAAGGGGAACCAGGGAGAGGCGGCAGCAGCCCCTTACTGACCTCACCTTCCCGGTGTAGGGTCCGAAGCCGGGGACGGGGATGGTCCTGGCTGCCCGGTGGGAGGCCCAGGCTGGCTGAGCCCCAGAACCACACAGAAGAGCAGACCCGGGCTCCTGGCAGAGCCCCGAGAGGGCGTCTGCTACAACACACAAAATCATTCAGTGTCCCCGCTCACCTTAGGCCGGTGCTTTTCAAACTTTAATGTGCAAGAGAATTACCAGAGGATTGTGTTAAAATGCAAATTGAGTCCATAGAGCTGGGGTGGGGCCTGAGAGTCAGCATTTATAACAAGTTCCAGGGTGATGCTGACACTGATGCTGCTCTGACCACACTCTAAATAGCAAGGCTGGAGAGGCCTGATGGGGCGAGGACCTCCTCTTCCACTGAAATCATATCAGCTCATACGCACAGACCCTTCCCACCAGGTGAGAGTCACATGGACAATGGAGGCTATTCCTTGTGGTTTGACCCCCAGGATAGTGACCCCTGCACCACATGGTTATTGTTAAGTTGTTGCCCTTCCCCTAACTCCACCCCAGAAGGTTTCAGAATTGAGAGGACATCAGAATCACCTGGGACACCTGTTAAACATACAGACAACCTGCCCCCTTTCACATTCCCAGAGGACCAGATTCAATAGGCCTGGGGCAGGGTGCAGGAATACACATTTTTATCAAGTTCCCCAGCTGTTTCTGATCCAGGTATTTTCACTGAACCACCTGGAAACACCAAACACTTACATGGTTCATGGTCTCCCAGAAATACGTGTACTGATGTTTGAAAATCTGAAGACTTGAAGGAATAAAGATACGACTGAGGAAGGTTAGGGGCTGAGGTTGGTATTTTTGCTCAGGGGACCCTCCCAAGCATTCTCTCAAATCACCCTAGAGTGATTACCGTGACTGCACACTAGATTGAGCCTACCTTTCAGCGGACAAGTTGCTGCCCACCCCCCCCACCCAGGAAGGTTAGAGCTATTTTTCAAGCATTTGTGATGGATTTGAAGTGGCAGATGAGGTTCCCCAGGGGACTAGGGACACCTCCTTACCAGGTGCTCTGTTCTCTCCTTTGTGGGAGGGTTCCGGGGTCTTTCAGAGACTTTCAAGTCGTAGGACAAATCTTTCTCCTGCTAATGGAGCAGGCAGGAATCTTATTCCATTATCCAGGGACCTGAGAAATGTCACATTTATTTGCTTTACTTCCATCTGATTCTAAGTTTCTGGTCCACTGGCCTCGCAGGAAATTTGAGCTCAGTCATTGAGATCTTAATACCTCTAGGGTGGTGTGAAGATCCCAAAAGACCCTCAGATGTTTAGCTCACGTTGGTCCCTTTTCAAGGCCCCTTCAATCCAGTGACTTTAATCAGAACTGTTGCTCTGTACTTGGATCTTTGTGGAGGCTGGGAATGTCATGCTTAGGCTCTAGCCTCCTAGTGGCCCTGTTCAGCATTTCCCTCTGGAAATCCTGCTTCTTTTCTGGGACTCTGTGAGAGAGTAGGCCCGAGGTCAACATAACCTTTAGGGTCTGTGGGACCATCACCTTCCCAGCCTTGGGGAATCTCCCAACTCTGTCTCCCCACTTCTGCCTTCTTTTCCTCCCCACTTTGCATAAACTCAGAAGCAGCTCAGGGTTTTAAAAAACAAAAGCCAGAAAAAGAGGTTGTCTGTAATATAAACCATTTTTGAAGGAGTGAAAACTTTTCAAAAGATTGAAAAGCATGAGTCTCATGTAAATATGACATGAACACACGTCAAAGATTACATTCAACTCCAATTCATGAGGGAACTGGTAAGACATTAAAACTAGTCTAAAGAGCATTTGAGAACCCCGTATCTATACACAACTTATTAGATTGCTGGGTTAGACACAAAACTGGTTAATGTCCAGCAAGGCCATAAACCATGACTTTGGGGATTATCCGTTCTGCTGGACAGAAATTATTTGTGTCTCTACCCAATAAAAATATATAAGTTAACCTCACCCCTACAGAGTTGTAAAATTGCCTTAGGAAGCAGAAAGTCAAGTCAAGCACTGCATTTAACACCTAGTACTACTCTCTCTTGCCTATTTCCAAGTTTTGGAAAATTCTTCTGGCAGAAGGAACCTCAAAGGGCCCAGCTACCTTCTTGGAATGTGGGAGGAAAAAAAAATAGCAAGAACAAACCTCAGAATAATATCTCAATTATCCCATCACAGAAATATATGACCCTCATTAATATGACCCCATTCTTATGCTAACAAAGTATCTATATCTTTACTCTGTCTCACCAAGCCTCCACTTCCTACAAGGGGAGGAGGATGATGTACCATATTAAACACTCTTCCTGTACCATATTAAACACTCCAGTGGAGACTCAGCCCTCTATCCTGTCCCTGAAGCACATTTACAGATCCTTCTGAACACTGCTTGAAAATCCACAAAAACAGAGAACAGAGGGAAAGTCCACCCTTGATCTCATTAGTGTGAGACGTTAGCCCCCTGTTCCACTGTCAAAATCTGCACTCTTACTACAGCTTGCTGTCTGCCCAAAGCCTGGCTAAGTCACAAGAAAAGAGTTGGATACTTTGTGACAAATCACACCTGTGGCTGCACATTGTTACACAGAGGGGAGCAGCCAGAGAAATGCACCTGTAGGGAGAACTCTCCTTCCTTAAGTCAACTGCAATGGTCTCTCCCGCTTCCCCAGGTCTCACTTTGTGCATCTGGGCCACAGAGAAGACCCACTTCCTGTGAGCAGGCAAGTGTTTGCTTCCTTAGTTCTTGGGTTGCACCTTTGAGTCTCCATGCTGTGCTGTTCCCCTTCCCTGCTTGGTCTGCCCCATCGTTTCCTTGTTTCATATGAAACTCATCAGCAAGTCAGTCTTGGGGCAGGAGTCAGTGTAGCCTGTGGCAGGGATCCTGAGTGGGAGATCAGAGAGACTGTGAGAAAAATGTCAATCCCTGCTCTGACCGGAAATGTCCCAAGATGGGAGGAAGGTGGGTCTCACAGAAGACAAACTGTTATTCATCTCAGTCTTTTGGATTTGGAAGCCAAAGTTACACACAGAGTTTAGGGAACTGAGTTAACCTGTAAGCCTCTAAAATATTCAGCTGGCTAGATTCCCCAGTGGACTATCAGTCTGAAACATTGCTTTATACCTCTAGATTTATAGTTCTGAAATGTTAGCATGCACCAGATCACCTGGATGGCTTGTTAAAACAGAATCCTGAACCCCACCGCTCAGAGTTTCTCATTCAGTGACCAAGGAATTTGCACTTTTAACAAATTCTCAAATGTGCTGCTGCTTCTGCTTCCAGGAACACACTTTCAGAATCACTTCTCTAGACCAATGCTTCTCAGACTTTAATATATACAAGAATCCCCCAGAAAACCTCCTTCAAAGGCAGATTCTTTTTTTTTTTTTTTTTTGCGGTACACGGGCCTCTCACTGTTGTGGCCTCTCCCGTTGCGGAGCACAGGTCCTAGACGCGCAGGCTCAGCGGCCATGGCTTATGGGCCCAGCCGCTGCGCGGCATGGGGGATCTTCCCGGACCGGGGCACGAACCCGTGTTCCCTGCATCGGCAGGAGGACTCTCAACCACTGAGCCACCAGCGAAGCCCCAAAGGCAGATTCTGAGTCAGTAGGTCTGGGATGAGATTCTGCCTTTCTCGCAAGTTCCCAGATGATATCCGTACTCTGATCTTCAGACCACACCTTGAGAGGCAAGTCTCTAAAGCAGTGGTTCTCAACCCTGGCTGCATATTAGAAACAGCTGGAGGGGTCTTGAAAAATCCCCATGCACAGGCAACACTCAGCCAGTGAAATCAGAATTTCTAGGAGGGAGGTCCAGGCATCAACAGTTTTAAAACCTCCCCAGATGAATGCAATGTGCAGCCAAGATTAAAGACTATTGTGGGACTTCCCTGGTGGTCCAGTGGTAAAGAATCCACCTTCCAATGCAGGGGAGGCAGGTTCGATCCCTGGTCAGGGAACAAAGATCCCACAGGGCAACTGAGCCCGCGTGTCACAAACTACAGAGCCCATGCGCCACAACTAGAGAAGCTCACGCGCCGCAATGAAAGATCCCACCTGCCTCAAAGAAGATCCCGCGTGCGCCCCTAAGACCCAACGAAGCCAAAAAAAAAAGACTATTGTTTTAGAACAGTGGTTCCCAGCCCTACTGCATATTTTAAACGTATGGGATGCTTTTGCAAAATACCTATTCTTGATTCATCTGCCTAATAACTTTCTAACTGGTCTCCCCAGTCTGTTATCCAAATAAACATCAACACACAAACACACACACACACACACACACACACACATTTAAAATCTTCAATAGCTTCTCCTTCCCTTTAGGATAAAAACAAACGTCAGAATTTCTGGACATGGACCTGGGGTCTTTATATTAAAAAATACCCCCAGTGATTGAAATGTGCAGCCAGGATTGGGAACTGCTCTAGACAGTCTCTAATAACATTCTACCTGCTCTTTAACCATTGCCCATTAAATGTGGTCTGCCCACCCAGGCATGTAGAAACCTGCCCTGGGCAGCAGCCTGCAGCAGCCTCTGCTTACTGAGCCCTCCCACTTGCCTGCTTAGCCTGCTATTCCCCACTTTGATAGCTGTCAGTTTGACCCTCTGCATTTGTACTTTGCCTCCCCAGAGGCTGCCTTGGGGCTCCTCCATGTTTTACTAAACATAGGCTCTCCTCTCTGGGTCTGACCTTGCTCCACAGTCTCCCACACCCTGACTTGGATTTTGGCTCTGCACACTCCCCTCCTGGCATCAGCTTCCCCACCATCCCCCAATACCGGCTGCCTGCTTAAGCCTCCCAGCCTCCACGTCAAGTATGTGGACTCTGCAAATATTTACCATGGGCCTCCAAGGTGCCAGGCACTGTGCTGGGCAGGAGCTGCCTTGTGAACCAAAACAGACCCAATCACTGCCCTTGGGGAACTTCACATTCTGGTGTGGGAGACAGTGATCAGACAAATGTAAAATTGCTACAGTGTTATGTGCTGGGGTGGAGAGGGCACAGTGCCATGGATGTCTATCAGAGGGAAGCCTTGCCTGAGGAGCAATATTCAAGTTAAAATCTAAGAGAGCAGTGGGAATTGCCTAGGTGAAGAGGAGAGGAGAATGGAGGAGGAAGGGGTGTCATGTGCAAAGTCTGGGCTGTGGGAAGGGACGTGGCATACTGGGGGACGAAAGGTCTGGGTGGCTGTGGCAGAGGGAGAGGAGGGTGTGAAGTGGCGTTAGACATTCTATAACCTATATGACACCCACTCTCTGGCCAAGGTTCAGCACACAGAAGTCACCAACCCTGATGTGGCAGTCATTTGGTAATCGGCTCTGGTGGGCCACATGCTGCACAGCTGTGCACGTTGTATGCCCTGGTTATGTGCTTAGCAAAGTAGAATGTTTCTCTTCCTTCTTCCTGTCCCCTTTCCCCAGGCTTCCTCCTTTTTTCTAGGGAAACGGGACAAATCTACTGACTATAACAGGAAGAGATGAGTACCATGGTTTATTTCAGTTGGCCGGGCACAGGCTCGACATCCAGAAGAATGTTCAAAACAGTCCTTTATTTTAGATTCAAGCTGTGCATCTTCTACCTCATATGCTGTCCACAGGGGTTGGATGTCTGGGAGGCACTCCTCTATCCCATTCAGTTGTCCCCCACATCCTCAGCAGTTGGAATGTTTCCTTACATCTTAGCTTCTGGAGGCCAGCCCCATCTCCTGTAACCCCTGGATAACAACAACAGCAGTAGCAACAACAACAAATTTCCCCTTGGACCCTCATTTCCAATAGAGTGTTCTAGGAAGAGGGACTGTCCCAAAGGACTCCATGATTCAGCAGGGAACGCCAGAGCTTCTTACCTATGGGGTATACTCCCAAAGAACGTAAGCAGGTCCTTGAGTGCCAAGAATAGATAGGAACCAGCCCTTGTGCTAGACCCAATGAGAACAGCTCAAGTCAAGGGAGGCAAGATGCTAACAGAAATAACTGTAATCAAAGGTAGAAAAAAATTGATGTGTTAGAAAAAGCTGTAACTTCCTCAACTTGATAAAGACAATTTACAAAAACCCTACAGCTAACGTCATGCTTAATGGTGAGAAATAGACACTTTCCACTAAGATCAGGTACAAGGCAAGAATGTCCCCTCTTACCACTGCTTTTCGACATCATACTTGAAATCCTTGCAAACGTAATATGCAAGAAAAGGAAATTAAAGGTATACAGATTGGGAAGGAAGATATAAAACTGTCTTTGTTCACAGATGACATAAGCATCTATGTAGAAAATCCAAAGAATGGACCAAAAAACTCCTGGAACTAATCAGTGATTATAGCAAGTTTGCAGGATACAAAGTTAATATACAAAAGTCAATTGTTTTCCTATATACAATCAACGAACAAGTAGAATTTGAAATAAAAAAGAATACCATTTACATTAGCATCCCCCAAAAGATATATTTAGGTATAAACCTCATAAAATATGTACAAGATCTATACACAAAACTCTGATGAATGAAATCAAAGAAGAACTAAATAAATGGAGAGATATTCTACGTTCATGGATAGGAAGACTCAGTATTGTCACTATGTCAGTCCTTCCCAGTTTGATCTATAGATTCAATGTAATCCTAACAAGAGCCTTGCAGAGAAAGGCAGCCTACAAAGAGAATGGAGAAGACAAACAGAGCAAAGAAGAGATGAGACGCATCATGGTTTCAGAGAGAGAGGAGAGAGGAGAGAGGGGAGAGAGAGAGAGAGAGAGAGAGAGAGAGAGAGAGAGAGAATCATTATACCTACTTTCTAAACTGACACTCCTAGGAGATTTCCCCTTTTCTTAATTACAAATATTGTAGTTCCTTTGTGTTTCAGTATATTGTAACCAAAGAGTCTTCAACCAAAACAAGTAGAAATCAGAGCTTCAGAGATGACCAGAATGACATAAGCCAGAGGAAAACCTAAAGAAGGCTATGAAGACTAAAGGTGAAAGAAATCACACAGCACCTGCAGCAGATTCTGCCCGTCCTTATTGAAGGACTATTTAAATTACTTTGTTTCCAGAAATGTACATTTAGTCAAAAAATTTCAGAGAGTAACAAACAAGGTCTGGTGAGGAGATAATGCATGCCTGGGATTGTAAACTCTGTGTACCACTCCAGTTTACAGCTGACCTGCAGAGAGATTTGATCATCTCAGATTACAATGAAAGTTTAATAACCAAGGTGAGAAAATTGACCAGTAGTAATGGCTCTCAATCCTCACAACCTCTGATTAATGATGTACTTTTCAATGATTCTTATGCTATACAATCATTCTTTCTTTCCTGTAGTCATCCAGCCATCCACTGATTCTACAACTATTCATTTAGCACCTACTAAGTAAAAAGTATTGGAAATACCAAGACAAATAAGACATACTCTCTGTCCTCAAGGGCAGTGAGTACTGTTCATTCATAGAATTTTTACGGCTTGTAATTATATGCATTTGTAGGATTCTTTGTTTAATCTCTCTCTCCCTGACTATGTCAGTTTTATAAGGGCAGGAATCATGTCTTTTTTGGTTCACTCTTGTATGCTAGCACCTGGCAGAGTTCCTGGCACACAATGGGCACTTGATACACATTTGGTGAACAAAGAATGAATAAAGGGCTTTCAGTCTATTCAAGACTTAGAATTGTCTTTCTTCTGTTTTTATTTAACCCTTATTATATCCTACTCCAGAAAAAGAGATTTTACAGGAGAATCAGGCAATAATACATTTTGAAAGCTAGGTGACTAATGTCCCACAGTGTTTGAGAATTGCAAGCTCTGTGACAGGTGCCTGAGCTAACAACCTGGTAACAAGAATCCTCCCTTGTAATGTGGATCCTTGGCGTCTAGGGACCCTTCCTTTCTTGGTAGCTCTCCGATTAAAACTGCTCAGGAGAGGGGGGTTCATAGGATGCAGCTGATTCTCTGACCCTGAGGAAATGGACTGTGGAAAGAAGAAGTGGATGTGTGTGAAATGCCCATCTTTAGACTGGCAGGAGGAGGTGGGCAGAGAGGACAAGAGATTCCTTGTATGGCTGTGCAGGTCGCATCCTCCACAAGGCACCCAGACAAGGGGGAAGTAGGGGCTGAAATCTAGCCGAGCTCTTCTCGCTGACAATGAACTCTGGAAAGAGGCTGTGTCAAAGGGGCCCCAAGGAGGAGGTAGCCCAGTGAGGAATCCTCCCATTCTGAAGAAGACTGACAAAGTCATGAAGGAGGTGTGGAAAGAACCTGTCTTTAACATTCAGTCAGAAAGCAGAGAGGTGGAGTGTTGCCCACTCTGAGGGCCTCATTCTCTGCGAACCATTGTTTGCCCGCACCCACCCCTCATACCCACTCCAGCACACCCGGTTCTCAGAGTGATAAGGGTTGTCTCCTAGTAAGAGCAGGGAGATTTGTAAGAGGACGTCTAAAACCAAAACCGTCAGCAAGGGGAAAAGAGTCACCCCGTTTCCCTGAAGACAAAGGGGGATGGAATGGTCGACAACAGGGCTATGAGGCTGCTGGCCCAGGTCTGTGTCCTGGCTGGCAGCATAAGGCTTCCTTTCCCCAAATGTGCAGAGGCTCTATCAACGCAGCAAAGAAGTCATGTACACAGCCTAAAAGAAAAACTGTTTAGTATCAAATAGCTTTAAAAAAAAAACAAAACACAATTACCCACATCCACCCCTACTCTGCTCCTTATGATACATGGAAACACCAGGGCTATTTCTAGCTCGAGATGCAGGGGTGCTGATGAGCAGTGAGGTTTCTGCAGCCGATTACTGACAGGCCCGAGCTGTTGCCACGCTGCTGAGGTGTTAGGGACAGGCAGCTTAACTGCACATGGCCAGCACATGGTAGGTGGGCGGGAGGACGTCTGGCTGGCTCTGGGTGGAGGAGCGGGGGACGGAAGTGGCTCTGAAACTGCATTTTGGGAGCAGTAAGCTGAAGACATTGTAGTTCTGTGTGCTTCCAACACCACCTTCCTTCCAGAAAGAAAGAATGAAAACTCTAGGGATATCAGTGCAGCTTCTGCAACTGTTTCTCTTGCTTCCAACCTGGAATGTCATTGCAGGGGGCCAAGATGCAATTCTTTTTCCTGACAGAGAATGAATAATCTTGAAAGAAGGTGATCAGATCTTAAGGAAGGTCATCAAAACATCATGGGGAGGTAGGGAAAGGGAAGGATTGACTTCAACTCTAAAATTTCATAGACTTTGAAATCATATGAATTTGAGTTCAATCCCTGTCTCTTTCATTATCAGCGGTGTGACCTTAAGCAGGTGCTTAACCTCTCTGCAACTCATTTCCCTCATTTGTAAAGTGGGAAGAATCCACGACTGGAGGGTTTTATTTTGGTGGGGGGCAGCCCGTGCATAGTCATGGTTCTAAATGCTCATTTTTTTGAGTGGGTTAGTCATTCCAAAATCCAGGATCCTGCTGAATCTTGTTCATCCTCTCCCAGGAGAGTACTCATTGTTTTTCTTCATTTTTATATTTTATCTTAATGGAAAGCTGGCAATTTTTGCACAAAGAACAGGTAGAAATGTGATTTATGTCACATATGTTACGTTACTTACATAACAAAATCCACACACTGCCTTGTTTTCAACAGTTTAAATATTTTGCCCTCTAGGATGTAGGGTGTCAGACATTGCTCTCCCTCAAAGCCATGTCTAAATTGATAGTCATATGTACATTGAAATGATTTTTGTAAGAATTAAGCATGTGTGGGGCTTCCCTGGTGGCACGGTGGTTGAGAATCCGCCTGCCAATGCAGGGGACACTGGTTTGAGCCCTGGTCCGGGAAGATCCCACATGCCGCGGAGCAACTGAGCCTGTGCTCCACAACTACTGAAGCCCACACGCAGCAACAACTGAGGCCTGCATGCCTGGAGCCCGTGCTCCGCACGGGAGGGGCCGCCGCAGTGAGAAGCCCGTGCACCGCAACGCTCACCGCAACTAGAGAAAGCCTGTGCAGAGAAGGAGGACCCGACACAACCAAATAAATAAATTTATAAAAAAAAAAAAAAAGAATTAAGCATGCCTGGTGGCACGGTGGTTGAGAATCCGCCTGCCAATGCAGGGGACACTGGTTTGAGCCCTGGTCCGGGAGGATCCCACATGCCGCGGAGCAACTGAGCCTGTGCTCCACAACTACTGAAGCCCACACGCAGCAACAACTGAGGCCTGCATGCCTGGAGCCCGTGCTCCGCACGGGAGGGGCCGCCGCAGTGAGAAGCCCGTGCACCGCAACGCTCACCGCAACTAGAGAAAGCCTGTGCAGAGAAGCAGGACCCGACACAGCCAAATAAATAAATTTATAAAAAAAAAAAAGAATTAAGCATGTGAATATTTAGCTCCATGCCTCACATATAAGTGCGAAGAAAAAAAAGTGGCTTTTGGTGGTAGGTATATGTTTTCAAACACCACACTTGTGTACAGAATTACCCGATTACTTCCTAAATCAAATTACGTCTTATCCTGAGCCTCTGCTTTCTACATCTTATTCATTATTGGGGCTAGCATACTCTCCTCAAGTCACGAGAAGGTCTGAGGACCCTCACACAGAGCAGAACTAACCAGGAGGCTCTCTGGCCTTTAGCCCACGCTGGTCACTTGCTGATGTGTTCGCTGTCCGAGCACTCAGAGGGGTGCTGCATTGCTGCCCCCACTCCTTGCTTAGGTTCACAGTGTTTGCAGGGGCTGGAAGCCCCAGCCCCTAGCACCCCAGTCCCCCCACCTCTCCAGCCCTCCAGCTTACCTCCTAGCTATTCTCCTCTGAGACTGAGATATCTCTCTGGGTGACTGCAAAGAAGCAGGGACTCTATTAACCTGAACGTCCCAAAGACTCCTGGAGCCCAAACCATCATTCCCTTCTCAGGTTCAGCGACTATCTTCTTTTCCTGGAAGGGAGGAGGGGGCCAGGCAGGGCTGCTTCAGCTTCTACTCCTCCAAACACCAGGTAATCTCCCTCCAATGGAGCCATTTCCCTCTTAATTCACTTTTTTACTCCATTATCATTATTATTTTTGAATAGGATTTATCATCTTACCACGGGAATTTAGGACTCTTTTGTCACATTTTTATTTTGAGAGTTATGAACACTCTCAGAATCCCATTCATTCTGATACCAAATGAAGATCTAGCCCCATAGAGCAGAAATTCACTTGGGTCCATTGAGAAACAGAAATCTGTCTTCTAATTCTTTGTTTCCTGTTCCCTTCAAGATAGCACTGTGCTTTAAATTCTCTGTGAAATATCCTCTGCTTACCCTTCTCTGTTAGAGAACTTTCCCAACTCATCTATGAGATATTTCACTTGACTGTACTGTGTACTGGGGAGAGAGTGTGGGTCTGTAGAGTGTGACCATCTCAAGAAAGGAAGTATGTTTGCCTGTGATTTTTCTGCAGAAGGCAGCCAGCAACACAACTCCGTGGCCTGTAACTGAAACATCTGACTTTCTTACCAACGTGGTTAAATCTGTTTTCTTACTCAGCCAAGAGCTTGCTGAAAACTGACATTGTAATTGCTGGCTGGGATCACAGCTCTGCAAATTATTTTAATGGTATGCATCGTTTCTAAAAGGAGTCAAGCAAGGTCAGCACGATGGGTATTTGTCTGATAGCCTCTGGGGTTAATGAGCATTTTTGTTTACTTCAAGAAGAGAATGAAGACCTGTGATCTGCAGTCCAGAAAAGTTCTGCTATTGGCTATTACCATAGATGTTTCTAAATTTTTCCATTCATGAGGAAGTGACTAATAAAATATGCGCAACCTTAACAGTCAGCTCTTAATAGGTTCATTTTTACTATAATTAAATGCTTCTTAAAAGTCACCAGAATGTTGAAGAATTAGATGTGCCCTTGTTGGTAATTCATACAAGTAAGGAAGCCCCAAAGGAGATGGATGAGAATTAGCCCAGACAGACATGGCCACTCTTAGAAAGTCATAACATCTCATCAGAGAATTTCCAAAACTCTGGTTCATTTGTGAAACTGACAGGGAGTTCGGGAGGACTTCAGCTAAAGATGATAAACACACAAGTGGAAGCCCTTGACTCACTCCAAACACTTAAGAACTTCTGGATAAAATATTGCGCTTCCCTGGTGGCACAGTGGTTGAGAGTCCGCCTGCCGATGCAGGGGACACGGGTTCGTGCCC
>NC_041225.1:79292594-79297086 GCF_002837175.3 Physeter macrocephalus
CTCCGCAACGGGAGAGGCCACAACAGTGAGAGGCCCAAGTACCGCAAAAAAAAAAAAAAAAAAAAAAACTTGTCTTGACCTCGATGTAAAAATATGAGTTCATTAAAAGATAGGTTTAAAAGGCGTCAAGATGAAAAATAAATCAGGTTCAAGGATAGAAGATTCACTAATATGAAAATCAATTTGCCCAAGTTTATCTGCAGTTTCAATCAAAATTTTAATGGGAATATTTTGTGGATATTCTGCAGAAAAATCCCAGCTGCTTATAAAATGTATATGGAAGGGCAAAGGGCCAGAAAAAGGAGAGGTAATCCTGAAGAGGGAGAAGTAGAAGGAGGGAGAGGACTTGCCTTACCAGATGGCAAGAATGGACTGTAAAACTCTAGCAATGAAGACTTGGGGGAGGGGAGAAATGATGGGGATGGGATAGGCAAAGAGACCATTCCAATGGAAAGGAAGAGAACTTAGAAATAAACTCACTGTACGAGAACAAGTTGATTCATAACAGAGCAGGCATTACAGATAAGTAAAGAAAGGAATGGGATGATCCGAAAAGGAGCTGGGACAAATAAATTCAAAATGGATTAAAGACTTAAATGTAAGACCTGAAACCATAAAACTTCTAGAAGAAAACATAGACAGTTTGCTCTTTAACACTGGTCTTAGCAATACTTTTTTGGCTCTCTCTCCTCAGGCAAGGGAAACAAAAGTAGAAAGAAACCAATGGGACTACATCAAATTAAAAAGCCTTTGCACAGCAAAGGAAACTCTCAACAGAATGAAAAGACAGGCTACTGAATGGGAGAAAATATTTGCAAACAATACATCCAACAAGGGGTTAATATCCAAAATATACTAAGAACTCATACAACTCAACATCAATTAAAAAACCCAATTAAAAAATGGGCAGAGGACCTGAATAGACATTTTTCTAAAGAAGACACACAGATGGCCAATAGGCACATGAGAAGATGCTCAATAACACTAATCATAAGGGAAATGCAAATCAAAACCACAATGAGATATCACCTAACACCTGTCAGAATGGTTATTGTCAAAAAGACAACAAATAACAAGTGTTGGTGAGGATGTGGAGAAAAGGGAACCCTCATGCACTGTTGGTGGGAATGTAATTTGGTGCAGCCACTATGGAAAACAGTGTGGAGATTCCTCAAAAAATTAAAAATAGAACTACTATATGACCCAGCAATTCCACTCCTGGGTGTTTATCCAAAGAAAATAAAAACACTAATTAGAAAAGATATATGCACCCCTATGTTCATTGCTGCATTATTTACAATAGCCAAGATATGGAAGCAACCTAAGTGTCCATCAATAGACGAATGGATAAAGAAGATGTGATATATACAATGGAATATTACTCATCCAGAGAAAAGAATGAAATTTTGCCATTTGCGACAGTATGGATGGACCTAGAGGGTATTATGTAAGTGACATAAGTTAGACAGAAAAAGACAAATGCTGTATGATTTCAGTTATATGTGGAATCTAAAAAATAAAACAAATGAACAGACATAACAAAACATAAACAGAATCACAGATACAGAAAATAAACAGTTGGTTGCCAAAAGAGAAAGAGGTAGGGAAAGGAGAGAAATAAGTGAGGAAGATTAAGAGATACAAACTTCCAGTTGCAAAATAAATGAGTCACAGGTATGAAATATACAATGTGGAGAATATAGTCAATAGTTATATAATATCTCTGTATGGTGACATATGGTAACTAGACTTGTGGTGATCATTTTGAAATGTATAGGAATATTGAATCAGTATGTTGTACACCAGGAACTAACACAGCATTGTAGGTCAATTATACTTCTGAAACAAACAAACAAACTCATAGGGGAAGAGATCAGATTTTTGGTTACCAGAGGCAGGGAGTGGGAGGGAGGGGGAATTAGATGAAGGCGTCAAAAGGCACAAACTTCCAGATATAAGATAAATAAGAACTAGGGACATGATGTACAACATGATAAATATAATTAACACAGATGTATGTTATATATGTAAATCCTAAGAGTTCTCATCACGAGGAAAAGTTTATTTTTTCTATTTCCTTAATTTTGTCTTTATATGAAATGATAGATGTTCACTAAACTTACTGTGGTAATCATCTCATGATGTATGTAAGTCAAATTATTATGCTGTACACCTTAACTTATACAGTGCTGTATGACAATTATATCTCAATAATACTAGAAGAAAAACATCGGAGCCTGTGCTCCGCAACGGGAGAGGCCACAACAGTGAGAGGCCCACGTACCGCAAAAAAAAAAAAAAAAAAAAAAAAAAAAAAAACTTGTCTTGACCTCGATGTAAAAATATGAGTTCATTAAAAGATAGGTTTAAAAGGCGTCAAGATGAAAAATAAATCAGGTTCAAGGATAGAAGATTCACTAATATGAAAATCAATTTGCCCAAGTTTATCTGCAGTTTCAATCAAAATTTTAATGGGAATATTTTGTGGATATTCTGCAGAAAAATCCCAGCTGCTTATAAAATGTATATGGAAGGGCAAAGGGCCAGAAAAAGGAGAGGTAATCCTGAAGAGGGAGAAGTAGAAGGAGGGAGAGGACTTGCCTTACCAGATGGCAAGAATGGACTGTAAAACTCTAGCAATGAAGACTTGGGGGAGGGGAGAAATGATGGGGATGGGATAGGCAAAGAGACCATTCCAATGGAAAGGAAGAGAACTTAGAAATAAACTCACTGTACGAGAACAAGTTGATTCATAACAGAGCAGGCATTACAGATAAGTAAAGAAAGGAATGGGATGATCCGAAAAGGAGCTGGGACAAATAAATTCAAAATGGATTAAAGACTTAAATGTAAGACCTGAAACCATAAAACTTCTAGAAGAAAACATAGACAGTTTGCTCTTTAACACTGGTCTTAGCAATACTTTTTTGGCTCTCTCTCCTCAGGCAAGGGAAACAAAAGTAGAAAGAAACCAATGGGACTACATCAAATTAAAAAGCCTTTGCACAGCAAAGGAAACTCTCAACAGAATGAAAAGACAGGCTACTGAATGGGAGAAAATATTTGCAAACAATACATCCAACAAGGGGTTAATATCCAAAATATACTAAGAACTCATACAAC
The DNA here is from genome assembly GCF_002837175.3 of Physeter macrocephalus. NCBI lineage: Eukaryota > Metazoa > Chordata > Mammalia > Artiodactyla > Physeteridae > Physeter > Physeter macrocephalus. Next base: position 79,295,718 of record NC_041225.1, read on the forward strand.
TCAACATCAATTAAAAAACCCAATTAAAAAATGGGCAGAGGACCTGAATAGACATTTTTCTAAAGAAGACACACAGATGGCCAATAGGCACATGAGAAGATGCTCTAATATCCAAAATATACTAAGAACTCATACAACTCAACATCAATTAAAAAACCCAATTAAAAAATGGGCAGAGGACCTGAATAGACATTTTTCTAAAGAAGACACACAGATGGCCAATAGGCACATGAGAAGATGCTCAATAACACTAATCATAAGGGAAATGCAAATCAAAACCACAATGAGATATCACCTAACACCTGTCAGAATGGTTATTGTCCGAATGGATAAAGAAGATGTGATATATACAATGGAATATTACTCATCCAGAGAAAAGAATGAAATTTTGCCATTTGCGACAGTATGGATGGACCTAGAGGGTATTATGTAAGTGACATAAGTTAGACAGAAAAAGACAAATGCTGTATGATTTCAGTTATATGTGGAATCTAAAAAATAAAACAAATGAACAGACATAACAAAACATAAACAGAATCACAGATACAGAAAATAAACAGTTGGTTGCCAAAAGAGAAAGAGGTAGGGAAAGGAGAGAAATAAGTGAGGAAGATTAAGAGATACAAACTTCCAGTTGCAAAATAAATGAGTCACAGGTATGAAATATACAATGTGGAGAATATAGTCAATAGTTATATAATATCTCTGTATGGTGACATATGGTAACTAGACTTGTGGTGATCATTTTGAAATGTATAGGAATATTGAATCAGTATGTTGTACACCAGGAACTAACACAGCATTGTAGGTCAATTATACTTCTGAAACAAACAAACAAACTCATAGGGGAAGAGATCAGATTTTTGGTTACCAGAGGCAGGGAGTGGGAGGGAGGGGGAATTAGATGAAGGCGTCAAAAGGCACAAACTTCCAGATATAAGATAAATAAGAACTAGGGACATGATGTACAACATGATAAATATAATTAACACAGATGTATGTTATATATGTAAATCCTAAGAGTTCTCATCACGAGGAAAAGTTTATTTTTTCTATTTCCTTAATTTTGTCTTTATATGAAATGATAGATGTTCACTAAACTTACTGTGGTAATCATCTCATGATGTATGTAAGTCAAATTATTATGCTGTACACCTTAACTTATACAGTGCTGTATGACAATTATATCTCAATAATACTAGAAGAAAAACATTTTTTAATGGGGCTAGGACAATTGTTCAACATACCAAAAAAAAAAAAAAAAAGGAGAAATAGAGTTCCTACATCATGACACACATAGAAATCAATTCTGCTTCCCTGGTGGCGCAGTGGTTGAGAGTCCACCTGCCGATGCAGGGGACACGGGTTC
>NC_041225.1:79297347-79335053 GCF_002837175.3 Physeter macrocephalus
GAGAGAGCACACAACAGTGAGAGACCCACGTACCGAAAAAAAAAAAAAAAGAAAAAAAAGAAAAAAAAGAAACCAATTCTAAGTAGACTGAAAAGGCAAAACAAACATTTTATTTAAAATGTGGAATGTTCTTATGAACAATGAGTAAGGAAAATTTCCATAAATCACAAAATGTGTAAAAATAGAAAACATTCATAATTTGAATACATAAAAATGTATTTATCATAACGTGTCACGAAAAGAGTAAAAAACAAGATATAAAATGAGAGAAGATATTTGAAAGAAACATAAGTAGCAAAAGATTAGTATTTTGAATATGTAAAGAACCTCTCTGAATTAATAAGAAGAAGACAAGGTTGATGGGATACCTGATATGTTTGAACAGGCTAAGAGGAGGTTGAAACAACTGTTTAGAGGGTTAGGGTTAAATGAGAGAGAAATTCATAGAAAACTATGCAATTGAGAAAGGTAGTTACTAATGCCATGGAAATCAAAAACTGTTACAGGAAAGGAAAAGCATTCTTAGTACATTACACAGCCCAGCAATCAAAGGTGTTTACATAACCACAGTAATCTAAACAATGAATCAATCTAATTAAATAAGAAGAAAACTTGGAAGGATGGAATATGGAGCAGGATGGGTGGCTGGTGGGGCAGGAGGATGAAAGAGAACTAAACCCTTATTTTCTACAGTGGGATTGCAACATGATGCCGCCCACCAAAACAAACTAATAAGCAGACAAGAAACAACAACACAAATGTGTTTATTTAGAGATGGAGGAGTAAACCCCAAACAATCAGCTGAAAGAGCTGAAAGTGACTTCTCTGGGGAGGAGAACACAGGATCCCCTTACAGGACTATTTGCCTCTTTTAACAATGAGCACATATAACTTTATAACAATAAAAACTGACTCTGTGACTGATAATAACAAAGAACCAAATTGAAAGTCTTAGAATAAAAAATGAAACCATTGGAATTAAAAGCTCAAGAGATGGATTAAACTGAGGAATAGACACAGCTCCCTCTGGAGTGTTTTGGTCCAGCCAATAAAACAGGGAAATTAGGAGAAGAGTGTGCAGAGCAAGGAAACTGAGGCCTGCTGAGCAGAGTCGGGTGATCTCTAAGCAATTTACCACTGCCCAGCCCTCTCCTACTTCTCTACACTTTGGCTAAGGTCCCAGGAGGAAAGACCTAGATTTTTGGCATCACCTCCCTACCTGCCCCACGTTAACAATAATCATTAACATTAACTGAGCACCTGTTCTAAGCACTTTACGTGTATTAATGTATTAGCATTTCATCCTCACAATCACATTATGAGGTGAATATTACTACTCTCATAATTAAAACTGAGGGGCACAGAGTGAAGGAACTCGCTTAACACCACTCAGCTGGTAAGTGGTATATTTGGGATTTGAACCCAGGCAGTTTGTCTTCAAAGCTCACATTCTCAACCGTTATGCTATACTGTGTCTTGTTAGACATATGCACACACACACACACACACACGCGCGCACACACACACACACACCTGCCTGAAGTCTTCAGTGAAATTGCAAGTTTATCGCTGAAAACAGGTTAAGGATCCCTCCTATATCACAAATGAGTGTAAGCTGAAAGTAGAATGAATTCACAAAACAAAGGGATGCATAATCGTTTATTGATTTTTATTCTCTACCTCATTTTCAAAAAAGATATAAAGCAGCTTCCAAAAGTGTCACATCTAGGAACTAAATAAAATATGAGCAAAGTAAAAAAAGAGCCAAAGAAAGTGGACAAGGGATTATGCCAACTGAAAAAGTCAAGAAAGTTGCTATATCTGAAAATAAAACCAAAATATGATCCTCCTAGCAGCCAAGAAAAAGAAAGAAATGCAAGTAATTGAAAAAATCTCATTATAAAATAGGAGTTGATTGAATGTTGATATGATGTACAAGTTAAGTGCATGATAGAATAGGAAGGGGAGGTGAAATGTCATGTCATTACATATGGAGTCACTGTGATTTTGGAGAAAGTCACCGCCTTTCTTTCATCAATTTGGAGAGTAAATTTGGAAGAGCTTTGCACGGGCCTTCTGTCTGCCTTGAAGATATCTGGCTCTTTTCTTAGGCTCACAACATTAAAACCACAAGGCAGACTGCTTCCCTAGGTCAATGGAGCCATCCTTAAGATGAATCAAGCTAGTGCAGGGTAAATAAAGAAAGCAACCAGCACAGAGCCAGGTGGGACTTGAACCCAGGGCTGCAATAGTGCAATAATATTTCCTGTGCTCCTGGGGCTTGTTGGCACCCCTCTCCCTCTGCTGTGTGGAGGAGTTGATTGTGCAGATTTTGGAAGCCTGGGATGGAGGCCAGCTGTGGACAGGCAGCCAAGTGCACCAGACGTTGGAGTCAGGAATAGAGTCCTTAGATGCTCCTGGGATCTTGGGTACTCAGGGAAGATACTAGTCACAGCCACCATGATATTTAAGAGAAGACAGCCAACCAGCTAGCAGTTCAAGTGCCTGCACCCTTCCTTGTCTCTTGACCTGATAACCCAAGCATCCTGGCACCCTCTATTTTCTGAGAAATTGGTATTGACCCTAAGCACAAGAAGACTTGGAGCTCAACAGAAATTCAAATAATCATTGAAGGTATCAAGATGGTCTTCCCTGTTGGGGCTGAGTCCACTCTGAGCACAGCCATCACAGCCTCCTCCAGCAACCACCCTATCTCTCTCTGCCACAGCCAAACTTCTTGAAGGAATCGTCTACACTTGCTGTCTCTACTTCTTTATCGCCCATCCAATATTCCAGTGAAACTGCTCTGGACAGAGTAGCTAATGACCTTGTTTCTGAGCGGGCACAGGTCTTGTCCTTGGTCTCTTTGTAGCAGGCTTATCCTTTCTTTGGAAATGCACTTCCCTTGGCTTCCATAACTCCATCCATAATTCCATCGTCTCCTGACTTTCCTTCTCAGGTTCTTGACCCCGGGCCCTGAGTTTCTAGCGCCCCTCCCCCTGCATGCAAACCTGCTGCCTTGTGAGCTCTATGAGGGGAGGGAAGATCTGCTTGCTCTCCATTGTTTCTCTCTCTACAGTTTGGCTATAGTTCCAAGAGCAGAGAGGGCAGCTGGTGGTGCCATCTCCTCTCCACCTCTGGGGAAAGACTTGAAAAATGCTGAGCATGTAGAAGGTGATCTATCTATCTATCTATCTATCTATCTATCTATCTATCTATAACATTTTGTTTATTTATTTTATTCTTTTTTTTGGCTGTGTTGGGTCTTCACTGCTGCGCGCAGATTTTCTCTAGTTGTGGAGAGCAGGGGCTACTCTTCGTTGAGGTGCGCGGGGTTCTCCTTGCAATGGCTTCTCTTGTTGTGGAGTACGGGCTCTAGGCATGCGGGCTTCAGTAGTTGTGGCACGTGGGCTCAGTAGTTGTGGCTCGTGGGCTCTAGAGCACAGGCTCAGTAGTTGCGGCGCACGGGCTTAGTTGCTCCATGGCATGTGGGATCTTCCTGGACCCGGGCTCAAACCCGTGTCCCCTGCATTGGCAGGCAGATTCTTAACCACTGCGCCACCAGGGAAGTACCTCAATAAATATGTTTGAAGGAATGAACAAATATAAGTTTTGTTCATGTTTATTTAGGATTTGTATCCTGATGACCTCAAGAAAAGGACTGAAGGTGGTTTATAATGTTAAAATATATAGAAAAATATAACAAAACATTTAAAGAGAGAAAGAAATGATGGAAACCAAATGAAAGCGGAATGAGATGGACATACCAGCTTCCTGGAATGAATTAGTTACTGCAATGGAACATTCAATTTAGTTCTGAGCTTCCTGGTAGGCAAAGCAAAATGAGAAATACATCAGGTTATATATTTCCTCACTGGCAAATAAAAGGAAGCTTACAAGTATGAGTAAGAATAGAGTATGGATAGAAATATTTTCTGGTACTGAATTTTAGTAGGTGTTCTATCATACAGTTACCTTTATAAGAAAGGGACATTAGTAATATACTGGGCACTGTCTTTGACCATCATTTTTCAAAATGTCTAGATGCTTCTCCAAATTGTTCTTTTAGACACCTAGAGGATACTAATAGAAGGGGTAGGTATTCCAAGACATACCAGAGCTATCTTAATTAGGGAAGTGAATTGAGACTGAATGGGATAAACTCCTTCTGGGTATCAGGCATTCACAAGATACATTCGTAAAATGGACTCAAATACCATGGGTCTCTTGCCCTTGTTGGAAAGCCTAAGTACATTTTGGTGGAGGCCAAGGAGGACCAGCTATACTGATTTTCACAAGGAAACACATACAGAAACCCTACTTCCATTTTCCTCAGAGATTTAACACCATGGGTTCATAAAAGCTCCAACTTGGAAATGCTCTAGGGACCGTGTGATGTTAAAATCCGAAACGGAGGCCAGGTAGGATTTCTGCTCATTCATCCCTCTCCTACCAGACTTGGGCTACATCCAAAAAAACCACAATTCGACATGAGGTACAAAGTTCAAAGTTCAAAAATTAGGTACAAAGGTGTAGAAAGAAACCCAGTTAGATTATTCTTTTTTTTTTTTGTGGTACGCGGGCCTCACTGCTGTGGCCTCTCCCGTTGCGGAGCACAGGCTCCGGACGCGCAGGCTCAGCGGCCATGGCTCACGGGCCTAGCCGCTCCGCGGCATATGGGATCCTCCTGGACCAGGGCACGAACCCATGTCCCCTGCATCGGCAGGCGGGCCCTCAACCACTGCGCCACCAGGGAAGCCCTAGATTATTCTTAATGTCCTCTCAACATCCAACTTAAAAGTAGACTTAAGAAAGTGAGTTAAGAGCCAAGATTTTCACTGAGAATTTTAGAGAAAGCTGATGGTATGCTGAGGACCTCCATCATCCTTGCACACAAATGGAAGAGATGCACATGCTTCCCCTCACAATAGAGGAGCTTATGGAGAACTTAATGTGTGTCACCTTCAGTTTGGGGGACACAGTAGATTGGACCAGCCTGGGAAACCTACCTGGACTGGCTAGCGGCCTTGATGGCAGACTGAGGAGACAGGATTGGGTGAATGGGTGTGGGTCAAAGAAGGCAGGCAGCAGACCATGTATGCTGAGAAAACCAGCATGGGGGCTTGGATGCTGCCCCCCGAGTCATCTAGGGGTGGGGTAAAGGGACCTCAGCTGAGAGAAGCAGAGACATCACTGAACTTCCAGGGAGTATAAGCAACTGCTGGGATCTAGATCTTGTTGTCCAGGGGTCCACAGGTGAGAGAACCCAGGGATGCTGACGGGGGGAGGTCTCTGAAGAAGACTGAACTGTAATACTGGCCAAGTCTTGAAAAGGCCCGTCCTAGAACTTTCCTGCTCCCTTCTCCAGATCTCCCTTTTCCTCCAGCTGTGTGTGTGTGTGTGTGTGTGTGTGTGTGTGTGTGTGTTTGTCTGTGTGTGTTTGAGAGGGTGGGGGTCAGAAAATGCAGTCAGCAGTTTAAGGGAAGAGAAGAAGTAGGGAAGGAAAGTGAACCACAGCTGCCCTCCTTCCCATGGTTGGCCTGACCTAGAAGCCAGGAGAGACCTCAACTTTAAATCTGGTTCAGAGTTTTTATTATTACATAGGACTGGACATTTTTATTTCTGGATTGAGACTCTATTTTATGACTTAAATGACCCCAGGCCTCTTTTTTTTTAGCTAAGAGGGACCAGAAAAGTCAGAGGGCCTGCCTGAGTTTCCTTCCAGGGCCAGGGGAAGAACCCACAATACAAGTTTTAAGGGATCCCAGAAGACAAAACCAAGCTTCTGGGTGACACTTGCCTCCAGTCACACTGGCACAAAGTAGCAGGGACATGAGCAGGCCCAAGCCCATCCCTGCCTTGGAGCTGGGACAAGGAGGGTGCAGAGTCCACTGAGGGCAGGCTTAGGATTCCAGCCTGTTCAAAGGAGAGGCCTGTCCCTGGAGGCAGAGGCAGGAAGCCGAGCTCACTCTGGCACCGGGGAGTCTGGGAAATGAGGGCGCCAGTGGAGAGGCTCCCAGATCCTGGCAGGAAGGGACAGGACAGAGTCACACCGCTTCTGAACCCTACCCCCTGCAAGGTCAGGTTCAGCCACCAGGTGAAAAGCTCCTCCATCTGATAACAGGGTGGAGGGCAGGCCAAACACCCAGGAAAGTTAGCCCGGATGATGCAAACCTTGTGCCCCAGGCTCTGGGAAGGAAAATTAGTTTGGAACCAGAATCCAAAGAAGGTGTAATTAGAGTCTGCAAGTAGACACAAACGGACTCTCGCAGCTGAGAGTGCTTGGAGCACTTTGGAAGAAAGGCACAGTGAAAATACAAAGTAATATTATTATCGCCTTAATTATAATTAGAACCTACAAGTCAAGTCTTGAAAGACATTTCTAGCACATCCTTACTTGTTTAGGTCAGCTTCCCAGAAAGAGGGGGAAAGACAGACTTGGACTTTTAAAATTTAGGCAAGAAACAGATCAGTCTACAGGTCAGGGCTACTATCTGGAGTTCCCCTATTTTAAGGATGCCCTTTGGGGCTCAGGTATATTAACTGCTAGAGCCTAAAAGCTCAACATGGTAGAAAATAGGCTTGTTTTTTTAGCCTCGGAGGGCTACAGGCCAGTTGGAAGCTTCCACCCACTGTGAAGTAATGCAACTGGTAAAATAGCTGGTAAATTATCCATGACTCAGGGCCTGATGAGTGATGCATCTGCGAAGCAGAGCATGAAGGGAGGATGCTGAACAAATATCTAGGGGAACCCCAAAGGTTCCTGATTATTACAGGCCTTATTGTCCTGGTTGAGGATAATTCAGACTCACTGACATTTTTCCTCTCACCTCCTGCCCCTATTAGAGGGCAGGAGGTGGTGGAGTGGGGCTGGAGGGGGAAACATAACCTGCTTATTTAGGTATTAAGGGCAGCTCTGGTAGGAAAATCCATGTGAGCAGGTCAGGGCTGGTGGTTGCAATGAGTCTCAACCTCTTTTGATTTCAGGCACCCCCGCTGCCCCTGTGCTCAGAGCACTTTGGAAGTGAACAATCCAGAATGTCTGTGATCAGCAGAGACACTGAAACCAGAACTGCGTAGACATGACGGAAAGAGTCACACCACTGTGTGGTGCAGCGAGTTTTGAGGCTTTGTGACTGATGAGGACAAGTGTTGCATAACAACAGCTTATGAAAAGCTGGTTTTAAAGTATCTGTATACCTGTGTCGTAGTCAATGAGGACTCAGTGGAGATGCAGCCAGGGATGATCTGCTTCTATTCACCTCCTATTCCCAAAACATAGGCACCCAGGCTTCCTGGGCTACCCAGGTCCTCCTTCATGCCTGGCACTGCCCATCTCATGCTCTGAACCCATTACTGAGTTCAGTAATGGGTTCAGTAACCTTTCCCTTCTCCACTCAGTACCACATTCCAAACGTACCCAACCTTAGTCTCTCCCTTAGGGACTCTGAGAGTCTGAAAATCAGCAATGTTGGATTAACACATCCCTTCTTCCAGATAACATTTTACTTAACTTTGTGGAGATGAGCCTTCACCTAAAAGGAGACTGGTGTGAGCCTCTGAGGCATCGTGTAGCCCAACAAAGTGTGGGTAGTTGGGTGCGGGGTATCCCAACATCATCAGACACACACGTCTGAAAAGGATCTTTTGTCCAACGCTGCTCTGAGTTTTTTGGCTACTATCCTCACTCAGATAAGTTTTCCCCTTCCTAAGTTTCTAATCCCTAGGTTTGTCATGACTCACACTGAAAACAAACAAATTTTACTTTTTTCCCCCTAAGTGCTGTAGCAGTTTTTCCCTGGGTGGGAAGAAACTTAAGAGTCCGCTCCAAAAACTTTAGAGAAAGGAAACTCCAATCTCTCCAATGATCACTGTGTATTTTTCACTCACAGGGGGTTTTACTGAAGTAAGGAGCATTTTGCATGCCTTCCGGGTAATTCTGTGCAAAAATCCACAGTGTCAAGAGAACATGGTTATTAGCAGCAAACTGTACAACCCCTTATCTGTTTCTTCACAGGTTCTAGCCACAGGGGTCAGAGCTAAGTGCCAGCTCTTCATGCTAAAAATGTTCACAATTTGGTCTGGGCCAGCAGTGAGGACTGCAGTGTGAATGTGCGAATTCTTGCTCCAAACTGGCTAGACACACACTTTGTAAATGTCATTTCTTGGGATCTTGTTTTTTCTGAGAAACCAGATTTCACCAGTGGCACTGACATTAGCTGATGATAACCGTACAAGTTCTGAATCCTGCAGGGAGAAGCTCTTTTGAGGCCCTTTTCAATACAACTGACATGCTTCTCACTTAGAGCCTTTTTAGGATGAGGTTAAATCCTCAAATCACTCTACAAATCTGACAAAATGAAAATCAAATGCATTACTTTTACAAGCTGCTCAAGTCTATCTTCTCCTTTACAACATCTGATGTAACTGCTAATATAACAGAAAAATTTAAAACCTTCTCCTTGCTTTCTACCAATGGAGTTATATGGGTTCAATATATGCCAAAATACAGAACTGAAGATGCATTACAAATTTAAAATACAGATTTTATATAACAGAATGACCATCCTGGACCTCCCTCTTTAAAAATTAATGTCATCATCTGCAAAGTATTTTTTGACCATGCAAAGTCAGTATCAGATAAACCTCAAATTCTAATTCTAGGGTTAGAGATGCTATCTCAAAATAGAAGAAATTATCTTCTTCCAGAATCATTAGGCACTTGGATAGGTATGCAATAAGAGTCAAGCTGACAGTTAAGCTGTTCTCTAGGTATTTATTAACCTAAAAAAGGACATAGAGAAATATACCATGTATACAAGCTTCAGTCAGATACTCTGCTATGCTTCAAAATGAGCTTCATTAAGGTTTGTATTCAATAGAACTACTATCCATGTATATTGAAATGAAATATTTTCCCACTAAACGGAAAAGTTAATAAAAATGGGTGTCGTTATTTTGGCAGGCAACAAATAACAAGATGAGGGAGCTGCATGTTCAGTAAAGTTAAAATTGAGGTTGAAAAATGACCCTTTATTGTTCGAATTATAGTAAATTCTTGTTTGCCTGGTATCCAAACTGCTTGAAACATCAAATAACAGAAGTGCTTTGGAAACACTGTTTTTATGGTTTTTATGATGTGACTAGTAACTAAGCTGATAAACAGATGTGTGTAACTAACAAAAACAAAACCTTCTAAGCTGCACCTTAATAGCCATGTGGTTTCATCCCAGGATATTTGCCATCTGAGGTTATGGTCCTCTGCTCTAGGTTCTGTGCTCGTGGGAGGGCTCTGAATGGTTCTGAAGCGTTGTGTGCACCCAAGGCCCAAGTACAACACCCACAGAGCAAAGAGGCAGAAAATGGTAGTGGCTAAGTGTGAGGACTCTGATGGCAGTTGGCCTGGGTTCAGATCCCTGCTAGACCACTTACTAGCTGTGTGACTTTGCCCCAGTTTTTAATCTGCTTTAGCCTCAGTTTCCTTATCTGTTAAAATGCATCATAGACTTGTTGTGAAGAATATATAGACTATACAGTGTTTAGAATAATATTGGCACATAGAAGGCAATAAACCTCAATGATTATTATCCCCAAATGTTTTTCTCCCAATTGATCCCAACCTTCAGTCTATGCCTTGACCTGACTAAAGATAATGATAGGACCGTATTCAGGAGGGTTACCATAGAAAACTGTCGCCTTTCTATTGTCCCAGGTACAGCTCCTAAAATTCCATCACTTGAGCAAGTGTCAACAGAGTACATTTGGATGTTGAACACAAGTGTTACTATTAGCAGTAACAACGGCAAACACTTTTCTGCAAGTGTTACATGCTCTGCCTCAGGAGCCAGTTGAGACGTAGGGCTCTGGCCCATCTCAAATCCAGAATTCCCAAGCTCCTGCTCCCTATGTCTCCAAACACCAGGCTCACCATTCCATCTTGGCCTTCTGACCAATTACAGATTTTCTCACTCTTCCTAATGACTGTGTGCTCTAGATATAAGAGGAGTAGATCTCCTTTCATCCAGGCCAATGCAGAGCAAGCATGAAGAAACATTTGTTTCTCTTCTCTGCTTGGCTGTCAGGTCTTTGGGAGCTGGCCAGGAGGAAAGATAGTGCCACAAGGAACCGCAAAACCAGTGTCAGCTGCCTGGATATCACAGGTTATACAGACTTCTGGGGTGACACTTTTCTCCAGCATCAAGCAGAGTGGCAAGGACCCCATCCCACATGTGGTGGAAGCCAGCGTGCCCCTCCCCACAAGGAGCTTACTTGTCTCCTAGTCACCTCTTTTTTCAGATTTCTTGCTTCCACTGCACTCTTGAGCTACCGTGTGTCTTGCCTCCTAGAACTGCTCCATTCTCCCCACTGTTTTGTCCCAGGCTGGACACTGCCCTAAATCCTTCATTTTCTCCAAAGCACAACATGAAGCAGTGGTGTATAACAGTGTTTGGAGCAATGGAGAGGTTATAGGAACAACAGGAGCCCTCACTGACATGAAAGCCCATCACTTACTGCCACCTGGGGAAATTTCCTGCTGGCCATTCCATCCCTTGGGCCCATCTTGATGCTGTTTCTCAGGTCCATCCTTCTCCTCTCTCCAGGCCTTTCTTCCCTTTGTAGGGGCCAGTCTTATCTGGATTTTAATTTCTTTCTCATGCATAGCATCTAGCTCTCCATCCCTTGCTCCCAACTAAGCTCACGTCTACCTTTGCAGATCTACCAGCTCACCAAGGTGCTTTGCTAAGTAGAGGTCTCTGACTTCGGGGTTCTGCCCTTAAGCTGCATGAAGACCTGACAGAAGCTTTGCAATCGCATGATCAAAGTTATAACTAGGACATTTGTTCCCCACAATCTCTGTAAGAGAGAGGAGGACAGTATACTGTTTAGGATAGGACAGCAGTGCAGCTCAATGTCAGAGACCCACAATAACAGTGGCTAAAAGAATGGACTCTTAGCTTCCCCACACGTAGACGTCTGAGCTGGACTTGGGACTCTGCTACCTGAAGTCATCCTCAGGGATGCAGGTTCCTTCTATCTGATATCTCTGCTGTCCCTAAGGTGTTGTCTTCATCACCTGGTTCCAGATGGCGCATGGCTACCTTCCACTCCACCCAGCAAGAAGGAGTAGAAAGCCAGGGGAAGCCGTTTTCTTCTAGGGCATAATGTGGACGTCACTTACACCACGTGCCCTCACATCTATTGGCCAAAACATTATCACATGCCTGCAAGAGAGGCTGTGAAACAGTCTTTATTTCAAGTGACCGTGTGCCCAGCTGAAAATTGCGGCTACTCCAGAACTTCACTGTTCAATACTGGTAGCCACTAGCCCCATGTGGCTATTCAAATCTAAAAGAATCAAATAAAATTTCAAATTCAGTTCTTCAGTCAGCCTAGCCACGCTTCAAGTGCTCAACAGCCACATGTAGCTCATGGTGATGGCATTACACAGGGTGGATATAGAACATTTTCATCATCGCAGAAGGTTCTACTGGACAGTGCTGCTAGAGGAGAAAGGGACACGATTGGCAGTCACTGTCACCAGCAGTATAAAGATTTACTCTGCCCCTTTCAAGAGTAAGTCCCTTGGGATTGGGGACTTTGTCCAGTACGGCTCTGTGCTGGGGTTGCTCCCTCGTTTGAGCATGCCCTGCAGCTAGCTGTTCACCCTGCAGTATCCTTGGATCTAACACAGGCCTGGCTCAAGTAGACAGTCACAGGATGTCAGTTCCCTATGTGCCCCCACCCGCCATGCCCTCATCCACACTCACGGTTCCCCTCCCCTCTATGGAACTTAGCTACAAAGTCCTGTTCCACCTCCCTGATGGGGAGACATCATTAATCACTTCCCCATAACAGAGGAGATGAGACTTGGCCAAGGTGAGGGAGTGAAGTGTCTGCCAGGGTGAGGGCTCCAGCTCTCTCTCCCTCCACTCATTAGCGTCTGCTTTGATGCAGGGGAAAGCCTGACAGTGACAGATGACCACATTCTCAAGCCTTTTTAAGAATTCATGGAAAGAAAATAACCACACTTACTTGCAGGAGAGAGGGAAGTTATTCTGACTAACTCGGTCCTCAGCCTTCAGGTACATCTGTCTTGGACAATATTTGCTGGGAACCTCGTGGGCCACCTGAGAATCTATGCCAGGTCTTTATGCTGAAGGACTGCTGGACCCTCAGAGCCAGGTCACTTTGTCCCTTGACCCTTTGCTTCTAGGTGCTCTGTGACATTATATCCCCTTTCTCTAGACCAGGAATTTACATGCTATGACATTCCAGAGCCCCTGGATGGTAAAGGGGTGAGGGAGGAGGCCAAGGATATTTGAAAGTTTCAGCATTAGTCCCTCAGGTCAAACATCTGTGTTTCGGCTCTTGGGAAAGAGGGAGGAAGCATGAAATCGCTAATTCTTAAACTTTGTGGGGGTCACATTACCCGTATGAAAATTCGAGACTGTCTCCTCAGAAAAATGCATGTACACACCAAAATCCACAAACATCTTGGAAAGTTCACGGACCAACTTAATTAAATTGTGTTATCATTTGGCTTGGAGTCCCAAATGGTCACTGTGGTTTCTTAACGTTTTATGAGAGAGCAGAGCATTATCAAGCTTAAACAAGTTCTCCAAGGCCCTAAGCTCATTAAGGGCTAGGCTTAATAGAGGCCAGTCGTAGACTGATGTCACAGCTTGTAGGCTCCATTTTCTTTCTTTCTTTCTTTTTTTTTTTTTTTTTTTTTTGGATTTCTTTGTTTCTGGGAATATGAGGAACTCCTACTCTAGAATGACGCCCCAGGGATAAAAGCAGCCACATCCACCAGGGCTGAGAAAATACCAGAAGGTTCAGCCAGGAGCACAAATTACCCAGATTGGAAGATAGGGAAATGAAAATGCATGAGAAATGAAAATGCATGAGGCTCAACTGCACAAACTTTCAAACGAGAAAATAAAATTCCTGATTTGAAATCTCCTTGGGGAGCAGAGTTCTTTGCTCTCTGATGGGAACAAAAGGTTACTGCCTTGCATAGTGGATATTTTCTCCTTCGAGCGTGGGCGGCTTGTTGAGAGGATTCCTGAGGCCTCTTGGCTCAAGTGCAGGGAGCGAAGCGTAAGTGGAAGGTGGAGTGAAGCGTGGAGGGGCCACACATTGCAGAGAGTGGATTATTAGGATGTGTGCTGTCACGTGAGGCTGCCATCTGTGACACTCTTAACCCTTTCTGCTTTGCCCAGAGCTGCAGCTCCTGGGGCAGCTGGTGTTCATTGCCTCAGAAGCTCTGCCCCTTAAATCAGTGGTTCTCAGCCCTAGCTGTGCATTAGGACCCCCTGGAGAACTTTAAAACTACTGTTGCCCGGACACCACCATTTGACTGGTCTGGAGTGGGTCCTAAGAGTCCCTGGAAATAAAAGCTCCCCGGGTGATTCCAATGCACACCTAGGGCAGAGAATCATCACTTTAAAGTGTTGCTTGAAACTATCAAAAGTTTTCTGAGGAGCTGTAGAGAATTTAGAAACTTAATAATCAGAGAAAAGCTAAAAGGACTGTTTCTTTAACAAACATGACTGCCTTAGAGATGGGAAAACCATGTCATCAGAGAAGGTTGACCAGGAAAATGGGCTTGTGGGTCTGACATTCGTCCTCTTTTCAGTCCTTAAATAACAGATTCTGATCAGCTTCAGTAATGAAACTGAAGTTCTGTTAAATACTTAATAAGATGAGAGTTTCCAGAGAGAATTAATTAAGAATGAGTTTAATACTATTCCAGTTAGGTGTGGGCTAAATAATGCACTGCATGAAAATTCAAACCAGAGATCAAGTAGGCTATGGGAGTCCCTCTGGTCAGGGAGGGGGTTACTGACAGCTCAAAGGTGGGGAAGTTTGGCTGTGCACATTACTTGGCAATGAAATCTAGTGAATTTACACTTTGACAGGGTTTAATACTATTCCAACGAGGCTAAATGTCACTGTTCTTCCAACTAGATTATTCTTGTTTTCAGGAAGCAGATAGAAGATTAAGGGTGACCCCGGGGACTGTTCAGTCATATGTCAGAGCAATCAGTAAGTTGGAGGTTTTAGTTTGGGTTCCCACAGACTCGTGCTCCAAAACAAGGATTCCAGGACAAGTAGTTCATTTGGCAGGTGATCCCAGGAAACATTGGAAGGGCAATGGAGAAGGGAGACAGGGAAGGAAAGAAAGGCTATAAAGGATATGTAATTAAGTAGTTACCACTGAGGGCAACTGGGTTGCCATGCAACCATGCAGCCATGCCTCGGTCACCTCAACTGAGATGCAAGGAAGCTGGGTTTGTTATCCACCAAGTCCCCATCTACCATGGGTTAAGGGCTACTTCTAGAACATTAACTCTCCTCTTCTGGCTCCCAGGCCTAATGTGCTCCCTTGGCCAGGCAAAGGCTCTCAGAGACAGAGTGGCAGGTATGTGAAATAAGCAGCCTTTGGTGTGTAGAGATAATATGGGCAAGGCACTGACAGTGTCTGCTGCAGTGGATGAATACGGAGAGTAAAGCTGTTATTCATCCATCCATCCATCAACCCATCCAATAGAATCATAATCAAGTGGTAGACATATACAATTCAGAATAAGGGCTGGTCACATAAACTCTTACAGATTTCTGTACAGTGGTTTTGCAGAGAAGAACCAGGAGGGTACACCAGTCCACTGCATTTCTTTTCAACTGCATGCCAGTCTCCCAGCCCACCTGATCATTAAATCCAGGAAGAATTGTTTCCTCTGACTCTCCAAAAATCTGGTGTGCTTAAAACTTCTTCCTTCCATCACCCACTCCCATTCCAATGCTCAAAACTCAATGACAGGTTAGCAGGTGGGATACCATTGGATCTGGCCCATCAGAGATAAAGGGAGAAAAGTCACTTGGTAAGAGCCACCGACACTAAAGGAGATGAGAATTGCCTGACTGAGCTGGGGCTGGGTCCCCTGACCTTCTTGCCATTATTAACTGCTCTGCTCCTGTCAAAGCAGCCTTTTGCTGTGACCTCCAGACCCAACTAAAAGCATTAATTCTTTAACAGCTATCTGATATTTCTTTCTACTAACCGAGTAGTCAGAGAGATTCTTACCAGTAAGAAGCCAGAAGTGAGCCAGAATCCAGGGTCATTGCAGGCAGAGGGGAGGAACCATCTCGGGTGAGTGAAATTCAAATGCAGTCATTTTATCCTTTAACAGAGCCAAACAGAAACACCTACTAAATCTTCAGGCTTTAAAAAGTAACAAATGCTGTGCAAAATCAAATAATCTGACTCCATCCGTGGCCTTCCTTTCTGCAGGGCAGGGTTTGGGGTGAGGCAGGGGATTGGAAGGATGCAGTGGAGCAAAGTGAGGGCCAAGAAAGGGGGAGCTTAAAGGGGGAAGGGCTGGCACTGAGAACCAGGCTCCTCTGTTTGCTCTCCTCATCTCAGGAGGTGCCATCAGTCAGACAGACAGCAGTTGCCCCTTCTCTGAGAGTTCGCTCATATCTTAATGGTCCGCCTCTCAAATTCTCTGCTCCATCCCTTAAAGGTAACAACACACTGTTGTGTGGGGGACAATGAGGACCTTTGAACCATAACATTATCTCTTTTTCTTACTTCAGAATGCCCAGAAGAACGTCAATTAAATTTCTAGGGCTTTAAAAAATAGCCTCTATTAAAGACATACATTAAATACATTACGCTTCCTCCCAACTTATGATTTTTAGAGACAAAACTAATGTAGCCCTAGAGTCTTACCCAGTGCTGGCAGACTTTAAAAATTCTCTTTATGGCCTTTTCTGGTTATAAAAATAATTCACCTCATAAACATTCAAAACAAACAGAGATCAAGAAGACTGTGGCAGTCCCTCAGGGTCAGGGCTGGGGGTTATGAGCAGCACACAAAGCCGGAGTTGTCTGCTGTGCGTGTTACTTGGCAATAAAACCTCGAGACTTTGCACTTTGACGGGGCACTAACGTCAAAATGGCTTCATCACACAGGCCTCTTTCAAATTCCCACCTCCTGGGGATGGTGAGGTGGAGGCAGCAGGCTCCTGACCCGTCCTAGTATACAAATCATGTAACACGGTTCCACATGTGTTCACTGAGTCCCCAGCAATGAGAAGGCGTTGATGAGCAGGGCAGACAGGAGACAGATTTCTCCAAGATCTCGCCTCTCCACGGCCAGTGGTGAAGGGAGACAGACCTAAATAAAATAGCCACACTCTTCATGCACAATTGTAATCAGTGACAAGAAGTGCTGAGGAAAGGAACTTGGTTCTAAGAGAACATGTAACAGAGGACTCTGCCCTAGATGGGGGTTAAGGAAGACTCCCCTGACGAAATAATGCTGAGATTAGAAGGAGGCGGCGTTAACTGGAGGAAGGGGTGGAGCAGTAGGATGGGGAGCCCTAGGCATTGCAGATGGCAGCAGTGCAAAAGCCCTGTGGTAGAAGGGGATCTCTGCATTTCTAGGGACTGAAGGAAGGCTTGTGAGGAAGAGAGTGGTGGATAATGCAGTGGAATCAGGCAGTGTTTGTCAGTCAGGCTAGGGGTCTGGGAAAACTCAGGAGGGTTTAAAGCAGGATTTGCGAGCATGTGGGTCAGTGGGGGATAGAGGCATGCTCACGCTAGTTGCTGTTGGAAAGTGGATGGGGCAGGGCAAGAGAAGTGGCAGAGTTGTTGATGGGTGTAACCCCAGCTGATGGGCTACTGCAGTTGTTCTGGCCAAAGCAGCCGGAGGCTTGCCTGGGGCTGGCATGTGCCTCCAAACCCTCTTACAGCCACAAACACAGCATTATTGCTTCTGCGACTGGCTTTAAGACACCAGTCCGCCCCGCCAGCCCAACTGCATCAGCTCCCCCGAGGGAGCTTCCTGAGCTCCCGTAACATATCGATTCTTATTTAGTAGGTCTCAGGAAGGCCTGGGAATCTGGAGTTTTAAAACTTCTCCAGGTGACTCAGATGTGCGTACACATTTTTTCAGTTTTCTCTGCAAAGATTTGCTTGGGAAGGTGGTGTTGAACCCTGAACTGAGCACTGGGTGTTAGCTCAATTCCACCACTCCTAACAGTGTGACCTCAAACAAATGGCTTCACCTCATGAATCTCAATTTCACCATCTATAAAATGGGGGTGGTCATTTTCTTCTTGCGTGCTTGGTGGGTGGGGGGTGTTTTGAGGATCTAATGAGATGATGAATTTGAAAGCATCACACAAATACCTGATACTCTCTACCTGCAAACAAACAATAGTTTTCAGTGTGGAAAAGGCATTCAGATTTTATTACTTGGTGCTTTGGCCCTTTTTTCTCTGGCTGCCTTGTGTAAGTGAGGGCTGTCTAATGGTGCTGATGCTTCGTTCCAAATGCCTCCTCCCAATTCACTGAGGAGGGGGTGCGTCTCCCTCCCCCTTCCTTAAGGATCTGCCCTCTTTCTAGGCAATGGCCACTGTGTCCCCTTTCACATGCTCATACACTTGTCCCCGCAGCAGCCAGTATTGCTGTTCCCACTACCTTTGGCTGTACGTCAGCTAACGTTTGCTACATGCCAGGCACTGAACTAAACTCTGTACACATATTATTAAAAATTGCCCCACCACCCCCTTTAAAAGACGAGGAAACTGAGCTGTAAAGAGGTCAAGTAATTTACCGAAGGTCATGTGGCCAGGAAAGCAAGGAGCTATTTGAACCGATTAAACAATCTGTTGTACCATCATTTGTAGGAGGGGTCTGACCATTAGGCTCAAACTTCACCTTTGCCTTTCTTCCAGAGGAATAGGATGCTGTCAGGCAATGGTGACTCTTGGGGTGAGTGTAGATCCAACCTTGAGCCTCATTAAGCAATGGAAATGCTCATAAGGTTGTGAGCCCCCTGAGGGCAAGGACACCCTCATTCATCTTTGTGTGAATGGCACAAAGCAGGTGTTTGGTAAAGTTTGTTGATGAATGAAGCATTGGCAAGATGACTATGGGGGAAAAAAAGCATTTATCAGTGTACTGCTGGCTTCCAACACTTCGTGTTGAATTTGGAACAATAACAATAGTAACTTAAAAGGTAAGTGGTGCTTTACAGTTTATACAATGTAGCAACATAATATTTATCCCGTGAGATGATTTTTATCCCCGTTAGAAAGAAGACAAAAGTGAGGCTCGGGAGGTTAAATGACTTGCAAGGCTACAGTGTGAATTGCTGCAGAGAACACCAGCACGGAAGTCAGACAGACGGATTATAGCCTCGATTGCCCTAGTTACCATGTGGCTATGTGGCACTGAACTATGTATTCATGCCCTAGAATCCCCACATTACTCATAGGTAAAATGGAGATGTTTATAGCATCATTTACATAGTATTTTCTGGAAGATTAAATGCGATCATACATTAAAGCACCAGGCACATAGTACGTGT
The DNA here is from genome assembly GCF_002837175.3 of Physeter macrocephalus. NCBI lineage: Eukaryota > Metazoa > Chordata > Mammalia > Artiodactyla > Physeteridae > Physeter > Physeter macrocephalus. Next base: position 79,315,731 of record NC_041225.1, read on the forward strand.
TCAGTAAAATTAGCTCTTGCTAGTGGAGATAGAACTGGTGAACTCTGGTCGTCTGACTTCAGTTGAATGTTCTTTGCCCCAGATTTGAAGTTTGTGACCAGTATGTTTATATTGAACAAATACATGGCAGAATATTATAGAGAATTTATGAAAATATTTACCAAAAGAGTTGGCATTTGCATTGATGAAAACCAAATTAGTAGGACCCTCAGGACTGACCAGTGGTGGGTGACTTTGACAAACTTGGGTCCTTATTTTGAAACTAAGAACGATGGTCCCCTATGCTTATAACTACAGTGGCCAGCACATTGACCCTGGCTCATCATTACCAACTAATTTCAGTAGTTACATGAGGCATCACTTGAGAATGGAATATCATTCATTCATTCAACAAACATTTATTGGGCACCTATTGTGTGCCAGCCACTGTGCTGGGAGTCAGGATGTGATGGTGAACATAAGAGGCCAAGTCTGCAACTGCATGAAGTTCATAGTCTAGAACACTGGAGAGGTTGCTCTTAGCCCTGGAGAATCTTGGGACACAAAGAGCCACACCCCTGGTGGAAAATGGGACCTCTCGAGTAGGCGGTGACCAGGGTATGTTATGATCCATTTTCTCTTAGTGGTAAAGCCGTGAGCAAGTCTCAAAGCCCATTTCTTCTTGGAGGAAGCACAGGTTAAGAACTGGTTATAGAAATAAAGCAGAGAGGAGAGAGCCTTCTTTGAGTGGGGTCCCAGGAACCATGAAAACCTCTCCTGATGGCAGATATCCTCTGGCTGGAGAGAGAATCCCATGCCTTATCCTGATCTAACCTGTCCTTTTAAATGTTATCCCAAAGGATGTGTATTCTTGACTGGATGGGACAGGGAAAGAAGCCCCTTTGTTCTTCCATGATGAGACTTACTTCCCTTCAATGTAGATTCACAGAGAGCTGGTAGCTTAGTAGAGAGATTTAAGTTATCCAGAATTAACAAGTGGAAACATAAACAACATTTATGGTCTTAGCCTCTTAGCTACTGACATAGAGACAACCAGAGTTAAAACACTGGTTTACAGGTCCTCTTCCTAAGCAATGTGTTTATTTCCAAAGAAAATGTGTTCTCATTTCCAGACCATATTTTCTGAGTGTCCCAAGACCGGCACTGGAGCTGGCAGAAAGGACCTAGCTACAATTTGTGTTGTGCCTTTTCATTTGTATGAAAGGCAAGGACTTCCCTGGTGGCGCATGGTTAAGACTCCACGCTCCCAATGCAGGGGGCCCAGATTCAATCCCAGGTCAGGGAACTAGATCCCACATGCATGCCTCAACTAAGAGTTTGCATGCCACAACTAAGGAGTGGGCGAGCCGCAACTAAGGAGCCAGACTGCCACAACTAAGACCCAGCACAACCAAATAAATAAATATTTAAAAAAAGAAAAAAGAAAAAAGAAAGGCAAATGTCTTACATAGGACCTGCCTCATAGAATCAACTTGGGAATCAAATGAGATCATGTATGTAAAACACTTAACTCAGTGCCTGGAATGTTATAAGACATAACTGTTTGTAGTGGATCTCTGATGTTGGTGTGCCTGACACCCATCTCTCCTTTGGGGAACAGTCCCCCTCCCATTTCACATGGCCTTGGTAGGCGTGGAACCCAGACTGGGCTGATTGTGGTACCCCTTCTCCCACCTGTGGCAGGAGAGAGTTAGGCCAACATGCAAAAAATGTGCAGAAATGAAAGCTGGGTGGACAGAGAGAGGGTCCTGGCATAGTTGGGACCAGCTTTGGTCCCTAAATCCGGGTTCCTATGCAATAGCTCCTTATTCAATTCCATGAGCTTCCCTGAGTTAAGACACAAAGGTGAGCAAAAAGTTCCCCTTTTGCTTAAGTTGGGTTTCTATACCAAACTGTTAGGAGGATCATGAGGCTCTGAGGGCGTGAAGCTGTAAGCCCGAACGGCAGGAGGATGGGGTGAGGCACTGCCCTTTCAGGTGCCCACAACTGAGAACTGAGAATGTTCTTGGTACATTCCCTGGGTCTTAGTCACTGATGTTTCAGCAGGCTGCAGAAAGTCTCCTTTCATCTGCCTCTCACCTGTCCTGGATGAGTCACATCACTTGACTCACCACCGAAAGTCAGCCTTCCCTTCGGAGTCTCAGAGACAAGTAAGCTGAGAACTTGAACTGTGTCTTAGTAATGGGGACCCCCTCACCTGTTTAGATGAGGAAGGACATCCAGTGGTCTCTGTAGGTCAGTCACAGCCCAGGCCAGGGGCTGGAAGGAAAGCAAAGTGGGCATAATGAGCAGTGACATTAAAAATGGAAAACAGATATTAATACCAGGGCACTTTCTCTGTTTTAGTCACCTTTGGATCCCCGGTGTGAGTGCAGTATCAGGTACTTTCTTAAGTTCCCTATTAAGGTCTCAGTGAGCGGATGGAATCTGAGCAGGCAAGGAACATGTCTTCAGTTCACTCCGGTTATAAGGCCACACTGCACAAGGCCCTTAAGGGGTGAGTTGAAAAGGCTTGAGACCTGCCTCCTGCCTTTAAGGAGCTCCATCGGAGTGAGGGAGGTGAGGAAATCGATGCACTGGGGGAAGTCAGTGTATCATGGAAGATAAGGTTCCAAGTCCACGGGGTGGCGCTCTCTACTGAGAGGTTGGAAAGGCCGGGAGAGTGGGGTTTCTGCTGGCGTCAGAGGGTGAGTGGGATTCCAAAACGTGGAGAGTGAAGGAGAAGATGGGGCAGCTGTGGCTCAAGGGAAGCAGGAGCTGTAGACCTGCAAGGTCAGGGAGATACAGCTGAACAGATAAAATAAGAAGTGTCCTGGAGGGCGCAGGGGTCTGTAGCATTAGGAGGTGTGGAGGAGTCAAGGAGCAGTTTCTGCTCGCCTATTCAATTTTGTTGACGAGGTAGCATTTGACCTTGACCAACTGGAGGGATGCAGGGGGGAGGGGTGCCCTTGGTGGCAATGGAGAGGTGTGGGCAAAGAGTGGTTCCTGACAAGCAGCATCAGAGGCATCCAGGAACTTGTTAGTAAGGCAAATCCTCCACCCCACCCCAGATCTGCTGATTCAAAAACCCCAGGGGTGCGCCCCTGCTGGGTGTGTTTTAACAAGCCCTCCAGGTGATTCTGATGTCTGGCCTAGTGCGGTCAGCATGCAGAGAGTGTCTGAGGGGGCCAGGCAGGCAAGGTGGGCTGGCGTCTGATTGCAGGATCCTAAATACCAGATTATAGAATTAGGGCATTTTCCCTGTACCATTGAGAAGCTACTAAAAGCTTGTGAACATGAGTCATTTATTCACTCATTCATCCAGCCAATATTTATTGTGCACCTTCCATGTGCCAGGCCCCATACTGGGCACTGGGACCCAACAGAAAACACGCCCATGTTAGTTCAGGCCAGTGTTTTAAGCGCGAGCTTATCTGTAGACGAGATTGCTATTGCCTGTCTTTTTTTAAAAATCTGATTTACTAACGGAACAAACACCTATTACGCTCTCCAGAAACAACTCTGCTGCTTGTCTCTGCCAACAGAAGTTGTTTGGCTAAATGTTTACTAAAGTTTCAAACACTAGTGATGGGAACTGATGGAGAGAAAACAGCTTTCAGATATAAAATAAATAAGTCCTGGGGATGTCATGCACGGTGCGGTGACCATAGTTAGTAATGCTGTGTTGTATATTTGAAAGTTGCTAAGAGAATAGATCTTAAAAGTTCTCATCACAAGAAAAAAATCATAACTATGTGAGGTGAAGGAAGTTACCTAGACTTATTGTAGTGATCATTTCACAATATATACACATATCGAATCACTGTTGCACACTTAAAACTAATACACTATTATATATCAATTATATCTCATTTAAAAATTTTTTTAAAATAAAGGGGTGGGGTCAGTGGGAGTAAGCATTTTCCTTCAGTCTGTGCTTCCTGCCAGAGAGCTGCATTTTACTGAGTTCTCAGATGGACCTGCAGCCTTGGACTTTGGACCGTGAGGGCCAGTTAGCTCCAGGTGTTTCAGGAAGCTGTGTGCCCAGAGGGTGGGGCGGCGAGGGGAGGGGAGGAGAACGAAGGAGGCAGCTGTGGGGGACTCGCTCCTGTTCTCCCACATCAATTCTGCTGGTTGCTCTTGAGGAAACTGGAGCTCGATTTCAAAGGCAAACAGGTGTTTTCATGTGAGTTCAGTGAAACAGCTAATGTGCTCTTCTGGAAGGTCAGACATCCTCCCGACAACTTTCAGTCCTCTTTACTCTTTGGACAAGGGCCAAAGTGGGGGTGAGGATGGGGAGGTTGGAGCGCCTCCGGGGTCCCAGTCTCAGGCCACAAGGCTCCTCTTGCTTCCCACCTGGCTGACTGAGCTTGGCGGGCATGGCCCTCCGCTTGGGAGAAACCAGCTAAGGCGAGTGGTGGTCGCATCAGGTGGCAGAGGACAGGATTTGGAGGTGTCCCAGGGCTATTCCAGTTTGAGCTTGGGCTCTCTGGCCTCTAAGAAAACAGAGACGGCTTTCTGATCTTCTGACCTCCGTCTCCCGAGTCAGCACCCTTGTCAGGACCTCGGAAAGATTGCAATTCCTCTCCTACCCCAATAGAGCAATAATCGTTCACTTCTTCCACTGAGCGGTCCTCAGTTCGCTCCAGATCAGAGGAAAGGACCAGGAGAGAGAAGCTGAGAAATCTGTGTCCAGCATTGCCAATGCCACCAGCCCTACATCCAGTTTCCTTGTCCCATGTGTGATAATACAACAGCAGCTTGATGCAAGGCCCCCTCCTCATTTGCTTCCTGGGGATTGTTTATTGGAGACCAGCATTTCAGAGAGCGAGCGCCAACTTTAACATATCCGTAGGCAGTGCACTGTCAACCCCACGGTAGATCTTATTTTTAAGTAATTACATTACAGAGGGGTGGGTGGCAGGGAGGAGAGTGGGTATTATAACTGGGGGAATTTTTTTTTAAAGACCCAGTTTAAAAAAATCTCAGACTTAATTTAGTAAATTTCAATTACAAGGAGAGTTACTAAGCTGAAAATCATTTGCATCGTATCCTTAATTACCACTTCTTTTGTACCTGAGATCATCAATCGAGATTCTTGGGAATGCGTAGTCAGAATAAGTGGTGGATTCTAATGAGGTCTTTGTTCTTCCTGAGTCTCGCTTAGGAAGCTCTTTCCTCCCTCTGTGCAGAGACACAGCGTTTTTCCAAACTGGGTGGAGACGCCTTAAATTAGAAGTGGAGCGCGTGAAGAAATCAAGAGGTTTTCAAGCTGGCTTCACCAGGGGGAGGGAGGATGCCACACCCCACCTCCGGCTCTCTAACAGCTCCTCCTCAGGGTTTTATTCCTCTCCCCTTGAATGCATTAGCTCTGCTGGGCTGCTGTGGACGCATCTGCTCCTGTGCTGGCCACAAACGTCCATCTTTATTAGCCGGCAGCAGAGTAAATAGCCTTTCTAGGCCTTCCTCTTGCAAATAATGGATGTGCTGCCATAGATCTTCCTGCTTCTGCTTTTCCTGCTTCCTCTAAAGAAAGCGCATCCAGCAGTCCCTGGCCACTGGGTCTTTATTGGAAAAGCTGTTTTCCAAGATCAGTTAGCTCTAAAAAAGTGATGAGCCCTCAGGGACTGCGAGAATGTGTGTGTGTGTGTGTGTGTGTGTGTGTGTGTGTGTGTGTGTGTGTGTGTGTGTGTGAAGATACACTTTGTAAGAGACGTCTCTCTTTTTGGATGGTGGGGTAGGGGGGCAGTAAGGAAAGGGCAAAGTGAATAAAAATCTCTTAACTAAATCCTGCTAATGCCCACTGTTCATTCCTTCATATGCTACCCCCGACCCTGCAGCCTTTACAAAGCACGTGTTCCTCTATTACCTTGTAGGTAGTTAAAAAATTGCCCTCATTCTACAAATGAGGAAACTGAGGCTCAGAGAGGTTAAGCAACTTGCCCAAAGTCACTCAGCTGGGGTTGACAGACTGAGGATTTAAGTCCAGCTCTCTTAATCCTGTGCTCCTTCCAATACCCCAAACCACCTCTCACGGGCTGCCGGCAGCCTGGACATTTACCCCATTTGTGGAGGTCGGCGTTTGTATCTTACTACAGTGTGTTACCCATTTAAACTTTATTTCTGAATCTGTATATTTAAGCAACTATTTTGTTTCAGAGGACTCCAGAGAGCGGCCTTACTTAACCTTCCTCTGGTGGTGTGTGTATTTGGTGAAGAGTGGTGAAGGGGGTGGGGGAGGAGGGGAAGGGAGGATCCAGCAGGGAATTTTCTCAGTTTTCCACTGGATGAGGCCAAGACCCAGGGAGTCAGACAAATCCACGATTCTCCTGGCATTCTGAACGTTTGCCAAATCCCTGTTCTTTGCTCTCATTATTCCTCTGGGCTGGTTCCAAGTGTGGAGGAGTGTAGTCTGCGCAAGTGTTTGTGTTGGGGTTGGAGGCAGCAGGACTGAAGCTGTGAGGAAGGAGGGTGTTAACACCAAGAGTCCAGCCAAGCCTTGGGGTCACAGGGACTGGTCCAAAGTAGGAAGTGTCCTGTGAGCTGGAGGGGTGTTTGTCTCCTGCAGAACCTCCTGGATACGGTAGCTTCCTCTGCACTAGCTGGCTACCCCCTCATGGTGCAGATGGAATACACTGGTGAAATGAACAAAAGATTTGAAGCTAAATAACTGGGTTCAAATCCCACCTCTGCTTATTAGCTGACGCATCCTGGGTAAGTCACTTAACCTGCACAAGGATCAGTTTTCTTACATATAGAATGAGAATACTAACATCCACTCTCTGGGCTGTGCTGAGGTTTAAATGAACGATGTAAAGCAAAGAGCAAATGGTGGCTTTGATTAGTAGATGGTTCGAAGCAGCCAGGAAGTGGGAGGATAATAAAAGGAGACTGCTTGTCCCACAAAGATATTAGCAAGGGGTAGGAGTGGGTTCAGTGATGAGACAGCTTGCAAGGACTTGTGTAAATAGCCCATATGCTGGCTCTGGGGGAACACTGAGAACCTAGTTTGAAAAGCATGAAAGTCATAAAATAGCACCGGTATTTTTTTTCCTTGGTGTGAGCAAAAATATTCAAGCAGACAAACCCAAGCCGATCTTCTGGGAATAAGACTCTAAATATTACTTGAGAGTCACCTCAGCTTCCTTCCAAGAGAAAGGCACCCCCATTCCTTCACCCCACACCCTCATCTATGACGCATTAGAACTGTAACTTCTCAGCTTCTCCCACCAAAATCATAGACCCTCGTCGTGGGCTTGAGGACAACCCTGTGCTCTGTACTGTGTTTCCTCAGTTCTTTCCCTCTAGTGGTTACAGTCAGTTTCCAAAACACCCTATCAAAGGAGCGGGACGCATGTCAAGCCCCACAGTAGACACTAGGTGGCGATGGACCCCATGTTATTCAGGAAACTAACACCACATCCCTTTCTGGAAAATTGTTTCTGTAGTGAGGTCCTCTCCTTCCCAGAGACATGGGGCGCTATTTCAGTTGATGCCACAAGCATAAAGGGCCACCAGAAGATCGCCCCTGGCTTTTCTGCTAACTGGGACAACTGTCCAGGGTGGCTGCGAAAGGCAGTTCCCAGCCCTGAGGCTGGAGACCCAGCAGTCATTTGCTGAGCTATATATAACTTGTTAGGAACAAGAAGGTCTTTTCAATTTCGGCTCTGCCCAGAGAGGCAGGAAGGAAAAGAACTTTCTCCCATAGGAGGAGGTGGGGTGGGGGGGAAAGAGGCAGATCCATGATGCTCCTTTGTGAGCTGCCCGGCATCTGCCCTTCCCTCTGGGAAGGGAGCTGAGGGACTTCCGACCCTGACCCCAGGCCATTACATTCCAGGCTCCGCCCCCTCTCAGGGTGAGACCATCCATCCTCAGTGGCCCCAGGAGCCGAGTTATGGGTTTATTTTCTGTCCAGGGATCTGAGCTGAGGTTGACATTTAGTACCCGCTTAATTTCATTGCACTGACCCTCATGTATCAAGAGCATACTGGCATCCTGATTGTTGTGATCACAACGCTCTTATGAACAATAGCAATAAGTGGCAGTTATAAAGTAATTTCCAGTTTTCTAAGCATTATAAGCACTCTTTATACCTACGGAGGCAGGTGAGTTTCATTTTCTGTTTGCAGATAAAGTGACTGACACCCCGGGGTCTCACTGGAACTGCTGGCACTGATGTTGTCTCTTTGAAACAGTGATGATCCTTGTTGCTTATTATCATTTTCACTGTTATGTTCCCTTCCATGTGCAAGAGGCCAAACAGAACACTTGCTTAAAGACAGCTTTTGGTTACTGGGTTTCTGTTTGGGTGGTACTACCTGGGCAAAGGAGGGCTGAATGTGGAGAACCAACGAAGGGGGGTGAACACTGAGCAGACCCTTGACTTCTTGGACGAGTGAGAGTTTCCTTCGGTGGAGGTTGGGCTCTACAGAGTTGGAGGGCAAATGTGTTGGGAGGGCGGGTATGTTGGCAGTGCTGTTAAGAAGACAACTGGGGAGTCCCCATCAACCAGACAAACAGCACCTTCGTGGGTACCTACCATACAGAAAAGAAACAGTGTGCCTCTGTGAGGTCACAAAGACCTTTAAGTCTTTGCCTCCAAAGAGCCTGTGGTGCACTGTCATTGGGGCATATATAGCATGTACAGATAAAAAGAAAATTAATGACTCACAGAAGTCCTAGAGAATATCCTAGCTTGGTTGTGCAGGGCTTCCCTTTGGAGCTATGAGAAGGGAAGGGGTTGGCAGGCCTGGAAGGAGATGGGAGGAAGGGACCAGCTGGGATTCCTGGTGGCCTGGGCTGGACCTTATCATCTGCATAACATGGGGCTTGCCCCCAGGTCATGTCCAGGCTATAAATATCCTGCCGGGGTCAAAGTGGAAACAAAGGCCCAGAGTGCATGGGTGATGTTTTGTACCTTCGCGATGCCTGTGTTGTGACCCCAGGAAGTCAGAGGGAGGTCAACTGGGGCAGGTGAACTTTCTACCTTCCAGCCCTCCTCCCTACAGGGTTCTGTTCCCCAGGTCCTCGAAGGTGTGGGTGCAGTTCCAGGCCCACCACCCCCACTTCTAGTCAGTCCTGGCAACTCTGCTCCTGACTTTCCCCTTCCTCCCTGCTACCCCCCGCCTCCACCCCCAACACCACTGACACAGTTCAGGCCTCATCACACCTGGTCTGAAGGGCTTTTCTTTTAAAAATAAACAAAATGATTTCTATAGGAAATACATGCACATGGAAAGGAATGCACATGCATAAGTCTGACAAAAACATTTACAGTAAAAGTAAGCCTCCCTTGCACCCCTGGTCCCCAGCCTCCCAGGTCCTCCCCCAGAAGCAGCCACTGATCCCCTACCTCCAGTCCACCCCCTTCTCTCCCTACCGGCCCAAGCCTTGTCCAACCACCCTTTTCTGCTTTCCAGAATCTTGTTTTCTAAAGCATAAATTGATCCTGTTTTTCTTTGTCCTTGGATATGTGAAAATGCAAACTCCTTGGCCCAAGCTACAAGCCCTTTCCTATCAGGCCCCACAGACTTCTCCAACCTTCTCCTCACCCCCCGCCCCACTCACAAGCTCTGTTCCAGCCAGGCCCAAGCACTTGCAGTGGCCTAAATCCATGGTCTCATCTGGCACAGTGTATATTTAAAAATAATTTTTAATTTACTTTTTTGAGTAGGTAATAACTAATACACACACATACAATATCCTACTTCCCTAAGTACCACTATTTACTAATTTCTTGTATTTCCTTCCAGATAATTTTTATGCATATTCCTCTCCCTCTTTTTACTCAAATGATAACATATAATTGACACTTTCTACATCTGTGTTTTAAAAATTTAGTAATAATATCCTAGAAACCTTTCCATAGCAATTCATAAAGAGCTTTCTCGTTGTTTTTCATAGCTCTGTGGTAATCAATTGCTTGGATATACTCTAATCTGGCAAACATTTTTGGACCAGATAGTCAAGGATAGTCAGGACCAGATAGTCAATATTTGAGGGTTTGTGGGCCATCCAGTCTCTGTGAAAGCCACTCCCCTCTCTGCTCTAGTGTAAAGGAAGCCCTGGACGGTACGTAGACAAAGGGGCCCGGCTGTATTCCATATACCTGTACTTACAGATGCTAATGTTAGAATTTTATATGATGTTCATGAGTTATGAAATAGAATTCTTCTGATTTTTTTCAACCATTAAAAAATGTAAAACGATTCATAGCTGCAGGATCTACAAAAGCAGGCAGAGGGCCAGTTTAATGAGAGTTTGCTGACCCCTAACTCAGTTAATGAGTTCTCAATTAATGAGCATTTAAATTGCTTCTAATCTTCTAATCTAATCATGTACATATGTCACTTTATATGCATCCAAATACTTCTCCCTATAGGGTCAGCTCTAAGAAGTAGGGTTGCTGGGTCAGAAGGTGTATGCGTTTATTTTGATGAGGATTGCTAAATTACCCTTTTAGGGCTGTATTAGTGGACACGCTCACCAGCAATGGATGGGAATGTCATGTCCTCACAGCCAAACTTGCGTTTTTGCCAAGCTAATAGGTTAAAAAAAATAAGAGGCATCTCAGCACACAGCCATTTGTATTTTTTTTTTCTGAGTGTTCTTTTCATATCCTTTGCTCATATTTTTATAAATCTTTTCTTTAGAGGTTTGTTATATTTTCATAATTTAAGGAGATTAGCCCTCTGTCTGCTGAGTTGTATATATTCTTTGCAGATTTTCACTTGTTTGTTACTTTGCTTATACAGGTTTGCTTGTTTGTTTGGTGTGCACAAGCTCTATTTTTTTTTAACTTTTATCAGCTGAATTTATCAGCTTGTTATTTTACAGCTTGTGGTTTTTGAGTCATAATTAGGAATAATTTTCCCACCCTAAGATTACAAAAGAATTCTCCCACGTTTTCTCTTGGTACTCGTGTGGTTTTCTTGTCAACATTCAAATGCTGAATCCATTTGGAATTTATTCTGGTATATGGTGTGAAGTATGGCTTCAACTTAATTTTTTTCTAGATGGCTACCCAGGAATCTCAACACCATTTATTGAAGAGTCACTGGATTTGGAATGCCACATTTATCATATACTAAATGTATTTATAGTCTTCATAAAATATATATATTCATTGGTCTGTCTATTGATGTGCTTTGAAGATTTTTTGTTTTGTTTTACAGATTTCCTTTTTTCTTTTTTTTGGGTCACTCTGCGTGGCTTGTGGGATCTTAGTTCCCTGACTAGGGATCGATCCTGGGCCCTAGGCAGTGAGAGTACAGAGCCCTAACCACTGGACCCCCAGGGAATTCCCTATGATGTTTTTAATTATCAAAGTGCTACAGTATGTTTTTATGTTTGTTGATCTAGTCCAGGATGTCTCAGTCTCAGCACTATTGGCATCTTGGGCCAGATATCCTTCTTTGTTGTGGAGGGCTGTCCTACACGTTTTAAGATATTGAGCTGCATCCCTGGCCTCTGCCCGCTAGATGCCAGTAGCAGGCGTGCACACACACACACACACACAGAGTGATAAGCAAAAAAAAAAAAAGAAAGAAAGAAAAGAAAAAAGTTTCCAGATGTTGCTAAGTGTCCCCTGGGGGACAAAACCACCTCAGTTGAGAACCACTGGTTTAGCCATTCCTTGTTGTTTTTTTTTTCTTTTCCATAGATTCCCATTTCTTCTTGTTTATTTCATCACAGTGATCTCTCTACTTGGAATGTCCTTCACTTACTCACTTTCCTCTCAGCATTCAGCTCAGGCCCTCAGGAAGCCTTCCTGGACCACCCTGCTCCGTCCTGTCCCCACCCAACCCGGTGTGACCCCCATGAGGATTTCCATGAAATTTGCTTGTCTCTCGCCCCTGACCAGGCTGTCAGCTCCTAGAAGAGAGGGGTTTTGTTCCTGCCTTTATCTCCTCTGGCACATAGCCTCTGGCACAGAGCTTGGCACAGGGTAGGTGTTCTATCACTATTGTTGGATGAATGGGTAAGTGGATACTTCTTTTACCCACCTCTCACCAATAGCCACAAGTTCAGTCAAAGGAAATGGGTGAAGGATGGGATCTGTTACGCAGAATGCATCCCTGGTGCTGAGAACCGGCGTGGGGAAAGCTTGTGTGTGTCCAGGCACACTAGTCGATGAGATGTGTGCAATCTCCTGTTTAATACCCTGCAGTCCCCAGCTACTAAGATGCACTCAGCTGCTTAGGAACAGGAAAAGGAGAGCTGGGGACAGCTAGCCTTGGTGGTTTCCTGGAAAAGCTGGATAAATAGTGTTGACAACATGAGCCCTGGAGTCTGACAGCTTATGTCAGATTCCGACTCTATTCACTTACCAGGTACTTAACCTCTTTCAGCCTCAGTTTCTTCATTAGTGAAATGGGGGTAATAATAGTACTCACCTCAGAGGCGAGCAATGCCCCCTTTGGCTGGCTGTTTATAGTCTGATGAGTTCTCCCAGTTCTCTTGCCCTGAGCACCCTGGTGAGAGGAGAGAGAGAAACGAAATGATTACTCCGAGGTACAGGCCAGACCATGTGGGAGAGAATGATGGTGTTTGGGGGCCCCTGTCTGACTTTTCTCTAAGGCAAGGAGACCCTAGCACTGATGTGGGCCTCAGGAGCCAGGAAAGAACCAGATACTAGGTAAGAAGTCTCCCCCTCAAAAAGTTGACACCACAAGCATTTACCCAAGATCTTTTTTTTTTTTAACTTTTTATTTTATATTGGAGTATAGTTGATCAACAGTGGTGTGATAGTTTCAGGTGTACAGTGAAGCCCAAGATCTTAAATGAAGTGAAATGATTCAGTTCTATGCATAGGAGAAGATAATGGTAAGTAGAACCTATCAAGCTAAATAGATTAAACTCCAGACACTGTGCTCACTGGTTTACATACAGTTACATAACAAACCCCTATACACCTTCCTCTCTCAGAGCAGGTCTTCATCTGGTGACAGGATGGGGTGGAATTGCTATACACAGCCCTCCTCCCCCATCATCAACTTCCTTATTTATTCTAGCCCCGTTTATCTCCAACCTAAAAGCTCTCTCCTGGCTGCCACACCCGGCTCTGTGTAGGCTAAGCTGGAGCTAGAAGCACACTGAAAGAATCAGATGTGAGTACAGGCTCTAGTCTTGATTTTAGAGGCTTTTAACTCCCAGCCGCTCATGACTGTGCAGCATGGCCCTGCCTGCACCCTCATACCTGCTGCCTACAGTACTGTAAACAGCATGCCTGCTCCTGGCGAAAACAGGAGCTCCAAGAGAGAAAACAGATATTACCCAAAGAACACATGCTTCTCTTTTGCATTTCTTCTGATGCCTGCTCAGAACCCGTGGGTGCTGAGACGATATTGCTGATGGGTCTACCCTGGCCTTAGTTGCATTTCTATGGATGTGGCCCATAGAGGCAGTGGGGTACATAGGTCTTCTCCTTTCAGAGGTTCTTCTAAGAAGGGAAATGGTGTGCCCCATTTATTTTGTTTCCACCACAATCTTTATCCAGGCCGTCTGTAACCTTTTCCCCCAGAATCTACAGCCCTTTCAAGGATGTCTCTGACTCTAACCTCTACCTGCCTGTGACATTGTGATTTATAATAAGAAATATATATTTGGTCTTTGACCTTCCATCTTTACTTAGTGAAACTTTACCTGGTGAATGCATCAGACAGCATGTAAATGTCACTTCCTCAAGAAGGCCTGCCCCCAGTTGGTCATTACCAGCTCTCATGGCTCCAAGTACCACCACTCATCACAGTTGCAATTTTATATTGTTTGTGTAATAATTAATTAATGTTTTCTCTCCCAGTCCATGAGGGCAAGTGGTTTCTTTTTTTTCTTACCACTTATCCTCAGAGCTTAGCATAATGCCTGACACATAATAGATACCAGGCATTTATTAAGTGAATAGTGAATAACAGGTAGTATAATCTAGTAGATAATGCTAATATTTATGTGCCAGGAAAGTCCTGAGCATGTTCGAAATACTAAGATCTTCCTAACAATCTATGGGTTGGGTAGTATTACCCCTACTTTACACACAAGAAAATTCACCCATGATCCCATAACTGGAAGAGGCAGGATTTGAACCCATGGAGCTGGCTCCAGAGTCTGAACCTTTAACCACTATGTTGTTCTAGCCTGTGTTGTCCTCCCATGTTTTAGTAGTAAATCCACAAACTTCACTTGGTTCTAGGTTGTTATTACATCATGCCTTGTACCTCTTACTTGCAATGAATTGTACTCCACTTGACGTGACATTAGATAATTTCCTTGACAAAGTGTTTTATCTGCCAAATAGCGCTGTAGTAATATGCATCCTGTGTTTTAGCAAAAATAAACTGTACGTATGAATAAAAATTTGGTAGCAAACCTGTGAATGGACATCACAGTACATGGGTTGAGAACCACTGGTCTACTGGCTGATAACAAATCTTTAGTATACTTATACATCCCATTCTCTTTTATGAATTATAGATAAAATCTTACTCACCATTCCCCTGAGAAAAATATGTTTTCCCGGACTTGGTGGCATGCTTCGTCTTTCTGCTCAGCAAACCTTTGATCCTGAGGAGAAGCAAGGTCTCCTTCTAACCCTAATGTCCCAAATACCCCCTCTCTGACATGCGCAGTGGTCCACCTCAAAGGGCAAGGCCAAGCTTGTATTCAGAGGTTTTGATTTCTTTACAACTGTGTTCCTGGTTCCTTGGTACTTTGCAAAAATCACCCTCACCCACTTGCAGGAAAGTACCAGGGACATTAATCCAGGGCTTTCTTGGGTGACCGGCACGTTTTCACTTTTCTAGATGGAAGTGGAAGTGGCCTACCATCCCTGGTAAAATATTTTTTAAAGGACATATTTTTTAAAAGGTGTATAAGTGTGTATGTGTATATATGTGTATGCATATATAGAGTATCTATATTTTATACATGTAAATTAACAGACTAGAGATGGGGATAATCTCTGTCAAAAGTGCTTACCTCCAGAGGCAGAGGTAAGAGTGAAAGAGATGATGAAGGGGAACTTCTTCAGATTTTGGGAGGTGGTTTGCTTCTGAACATTTGGATCTTTACAGTAAGACTATATTTACATATCAGATAATTAACTCCTTCCTCCCAAAAGAAGAGAGACAAAGAAAGAATTATTATTAATGCTGAGGAAGGGAGAGAAGCGAGGAGGGGCAATCAATGAAAGGACTCTCATTTTTGACTCTGTATACTCTTCCGTATTATTTGAATTTATGCATCAGGGACACATGTATTTCTTGTGCAGCTATTTTTTTATCATGCAAAGGCTCACTTATTCACTAAACAGCTAATATTTTTTACTCTTCACTTGATGCTGAACACTGTGTTCTGTACTTGATCCGCTGTAATCCGTGCAATATTCCATGAGTGACATACTGTCATCCCATTTTATAAAAGAGGAATTTGGAGCCCAAAGACTGGTTAGGTCATCTGCCCGATGGCCCATCTAGGTAGCAAAGAGCAGGCTGAGAACCAACCAGCTCTGCCTGATTTGATGTGGGTCATGGTGGTGGGTACCAGCAGGAATCAGGCTTCCCTGCCTTTATGTAAGTGGAACCTAGTCGAGATGGAAAACACGAAAGAAAGGCTAAAGAAATGAACAGACTAAGGAAAATAAACAGACACATTTAGCAGAAAGAAATGCTCAGAGAAATAACCCTAGTAAACTTGAATGACATCAGAAAGATAGTCAGAGACGGTTTGGTGCCCCCAAACACCCGTAGACATTTTCATTTGGTTCTGCACACCCTAGAAGCCTCATGTCACACTGCAGCTCTGTCCAGACGATTCTAATAATAGCCTGATAGAATCCTGTGGTTGGAAGAGACTGTGAGAGGTAACTGAGTCCGTCCCCTGCCTGCAGAAGGGAGTAAGTGTTCTCCTTACAGGAAAACCAAGGCAAGGAGTAACTTAAATTACTAGATCAAAGTCACTTCTCCACCCCACCCCCTAAGTCAGCCACAGAGTTGGAACCGTGTGCTGGGGTCAAGGGCACCGACAGCCTCATGATTCAGCACGTGGAAAATATATTCATACCACAACTCTTTACAAAGGAAACTTACTGCCCACCCTCTTTTCCAGCTGTAAAACATCTGGCTGGTGGGGGTGCGGGGGTAGGTGTCAGCTGGAAAAACGAAAAGGAGTCACTGTAATACTCCTTCTCCCAAGGCAGCATCAAGAGGAGGAATGGGGATGGTGTTAGGGGCTTGGGGCTCAGAAGGAGGTGGGTGTCAGTTGTTCTTGCATTGTTGTTGTTATTCTTTATTCCTATTATCTACCTCGTCAGGATGTGGTTCCATTAGCACACCAGATCAGGCTAAGTGTGTCATGAATGATTAAAGGCCTTGCAAGAGATTAAGGGAATTACATTTGTATGCTCCATATAGCCAAACGCTGAAGGACAACTGCAGGCAAGCCTCTGAATAGCTTTACACGTGAAAAATAAGAATAACTGAAGATGGTTCCAGGGCTTAGTGCTTTAAATCATGAGGATGTAATGCAGAGACAAGTTCTCTGAGGGCAAGTGGCTCCTCAGTCATGGGCACTGAGAGGACAGTTGATGGTTGTGTAGGATTTAAATGAAGATACAAGTCTGATAACATCGATCTAGGAAGCAATCCATAGGGCCGCCTTTGGGCCACTGTGGTTAACTGGGTCAGGACTAGGGTGAAGCTCTCACTTCCAGTGTAAAATTTAAGGGGACACCAAAACTCAGTCATCAAGAAAAATAATATTTGAATGCCATATTTTTTAAAAATAAAAATTAATGCAAAAAATCCAAGATGAACAAAGACTATTACGGGGCCATAATATATTGGAGCCTGAGGCAAAAGGAAAAATGTAAGTCCCTGGCTTTAGTGGAAGCAAACTCATCAGTCATATTTTCCAAATCTACTTCTCTGCTTCTCTCATTTTTAATTGAGAGAATTGTCATGTTTGACAGTTTCTCTTGACTAAGTGACAATCTTAAATAATTTTAAATTAATTAAGCAGAACTAAAATCAGAGTAAATTCTGTTGGGGTATAAATCAAATATTCAAACTTAAAATAATGTGAGTTTTAATGTACCTAATTTTCAATCTTTCAATAATTTTTCAACTACTCTAATGTTCTGGAAAAAAGTAATAATTAACAAGTACATATGAGGGCACACAGCTTTCCTTCTGCTTTGGACTCCAACATGGCCCCCATGGCTTGGGTGGTAAATAAACCACATCCGCTGGTCTCCAGTTGGAAACGGGATGTGTCTGTGTCAAACTTGGGTAAGCCTGCTGATTACTACTCCCCTTGGTCTACAAAAAACCCTTTGGCTCTCTGGGGATGCCCTTTAGGATTGGGGATTCAGGAAGTCATCTCGTCCCGTTTCACATCTTTCTATAGGCCACGAGATTATTGGGAACTGAGGACATTATCCCACCCTCACTGCTTGATGTGTGGAAGTCTCTGACCTTTGGGGAGGGGTCACCTTGAGTCCAAGGGCACATAGCACATCCTTGATACAGAACATATGACTAGTACTTCTGTACACCAAACAACTTTAAGAAACACCATTTGGAGGTTCTTGGCTAGAGGAAACTTTCTGAGATAATGAGGTTTTTCTTATTCTTTTGCCTTAAAAGATATAATATGCTCACATGGTTCAAAATTCAAAAAGAAGTAAAAAGGTAAACATTGAGAAGCCTTTCTCCCACTCTTGTTCCACACTCTCCTCCTCCTTGCGTACAAGTAGCCAATAACTTTTAGTGATTTACTGGCAATTGCAGCTTCTTTAAAATTAGTATTCGAATAGGTTTTATGAGTTAGACTGGGGCCCACCCAGCTCCTTCTGGACGAGACGATCTAGCTGGTGAAGAGTGCTGAGCAGAGTCACATTTGTCACGTTTTGTGTATGTGGTTGACACTGGCAACATGGAGCCAGCATCTCTTCAGGTGCCATCGGAGCCCACAGGCATCCAGGCCTCTCTTCCAGACTGGCACAGCATCTAGTGTCAGTGCTACTGGATACCCCAGAGCCAAGCCAACGGGGAACAGGTCTGAGGCCATCAGCATGGTTGGCATCTTGGTCTAATAATAATAATCCCCTAAGAAAAGGGTATCAGTGTTTCCTAGAAACACATGACAGAGTTTGTAATCTGTCCCCATTGAACCACAAGCAAGCTTCTGCATACTTGGGATTACACGCATCCTCGCAATTGGAATGACATTCCAAACCACAAACACAACTCTTTGTTTCTGTGGTCACCATGTACCCTCAAGATATCAGTTGCTCCCAAGGTGACTGATTTCCTCTGCTCTCTTGGTTATGGTTGAGGAGGTCACTGGGACAGTAGGAGGGAGGAATCCTCTTAGAGCCAGGGTCCCACAGGACCCGGAGTTGGAGGGTAAGCGGAAGCCAGGCTGGGAGAGATCTCAATACCAACTGGGGAGAAATGCTGACTGAACCACCAAGCCACGTTAGCTTTATAATATGCGAAAGGCGTCTTCTCCTCATGCCTCTTTTGTCCACATCCCTACTCACCACTCTTCTCTATAAAGTTGTTGCCCACTGACTCACCCTCTAGGGCTTGCTGGCAAACTTTCAATTCCTTCTGGCTTTCAGCTGAGGGGCCCCTCCCAGACTTCTCCACTCACTCCCACCCTTCACAAGGCCTTGGAAACTTTGTTGAAAACTTGGGTGGTATGTGAACACCCAGGTGCCACAGTTAAGTCCTGAGTAGAGTGAACCCCTCTGCTCTCTCTGAGCTCTCGGTCTAATTCAAATTTAGGAGGACACAGAGACTACAGGGTAAAGAAAAAGCAAGCAGAATTTGTGGTTCCACCCCCGGGCAGCATTACCTAGCCTAGAGCAGACATGTTTTTTGATTCAATTCAACTAGTGTTAATTAATGCATTCAAGAAAGTGGTGGGCGAAAATCTCCCAGAGATATCCATCTCAACACCAAGACTCAGCTTCCCTCAATGACCAGCAAGCTAAAGTGATGGACACCCTACGCCAAACAACTAGCAAGACAGGAACACAACCCCATCCATTAGCAGAGAGGATGCCTAAAATCATAATAAGACTACAGACACCCCAAAACACACCACCAGACGTGGACCTGCCCACCAGAAAGACAAGATCCGGCCTCAGCCACCAGAAAGACAAGATCCAGCCTCATCCACCAGAACACAGGCACTAGTCCTCTCAACCAGGAAACCTACTCAACCCACTGAACCAACCTTAGCCACTGGGAACAGACACCAAAAACAACGGGAACTACGAACCTGCAGCCTGCGAAAAGGAGACCCCAAACACAGTAAGATAAGCAAAATGAAAAGACAGAA
>NC_041225.1:79335310-79336055 GCF_002837175.3 Physeter macrocephalus
ATAGTGGAAATAGCTACTGCAGAGCAGAATAAAGAAAAAAGAATGAAAAGAATTGAGGACAGTCTCAGAGACCTCTGGGATAACATTAAACGCACCAACATTCGAATTATAGGGGTCCCAGAAGAAGAAGAGAAAAAGAAAGGGACTGAGAAAATATTTGAAGAGATTATAGTTGAAAACTTCCCTAATATGGGAAAGGAAATAGTTAATCAAGTCCAGGAAGCACAGAGAGTCCCATACAGGATAAATCCAAGGAGAAACATGCCAAAACACATATTAATCAAACTATCAAAAATTAAATACAAAGAAAACATATTAAAAGCAGCAAGGGAAAAACAACAAATAACACACAAGGGAATTCCCATGAGGTTAACAGCTGACCTTTCAGCAGAAACTCTGCAAGCCAGAAGGGAGGAGTGGCAGGACATATTTTAAGTGATGAAGGAGAAAAACCTACAACCAAGATTATTCTACCCAGCAAGGATCTCATTCAGATTTGATGGAGAAATTAAAACCTTTACAGACAAGCAAAAGCTGAGAGAGTTCAGCACCACCAAACCAGCTTTACAACAAATGCTAAAGGAACTTCTCTAGGCAAGAAACACAAGAGAAGGAAAAGATCTACAAGAACAAACTCGAAACAATCAGTAAATGGTAATAGGACCATACATATCGATAATTACCTTAAATGTAAATGGATTAAATGCTCCCACCAAAAGACACAGACTGGCTGAATGGACACAAA